>NC_141086.1:2401840-2789340 GCF_041138505.1 Cibotium barometz
TGAAAGTGGTAGTTAATAGAATGGTAGTCCTAGTTAGCAAACAATGTGAATTGTAGTACATAGTAGCACCATGAAAGTGCTAGTTAGCAGAATGATATTACTAGTGTAAGATTCTTCCTCAGCCTGAATAATGAATAAGCTTTACTTCAATCCCGTGTAATCATTCCCTATTTCTGAATACAAGAAAATAATATTTTCCATGTTTTTGCCTAGTGAGATAAATTTTTTTAGAGAGTGGTAATTCAATATTGAGATATTTTTGGATATATAAATTCTACAAATATAAAAAATATGTTTCGCTGAAACAAAAATTCAAAATAAAATTTCCAAGGTGCATTAGGAATCAATTAAAAATGATTTAAAAGACCTTAGCTACCTAAGGGTCAAGATTTTCTAAAAATTTTGGATTATGGTCCAATTAAGGTTCCTATGGACCAATAAGATTAATCCAAGTGTTGGGATGAGATAAGTCCAATGAATAAAAGAAAATATCCAAAAATGAGTAAATTTTCACATAAGATGAAGAGTTGACTGAGTACAAGATTTATTAGTTAAAAATTATGAAATATTAATAAAAAATGAGATATTTTAGAGTAATCATATAATTTTGATACCTTGGTAAGAAAAGGGGGAGCCTTCAAGGAGGCGTCTATTTCACACATGTGAATGAGTTTTAAACTCAAAAATATTAAGATATTTTTATCTCTCCTCTCTCCTGGATCAAACCAAATAAAAAAGGGATCAAAACTGGTCCAAATCTTATCCAAATTCAGCCAAACTAAAGTTGAAAAATTCTAGAACTTAGTTGGACTCAGTTAGTGGCCTCCCTCACCTATAAATAGACCCTAATTCTTTTGTATTCTCATATCTGAACTAGACCATGCCAGTATTACCTTAAAATAAATATATTTTCTATTATCCCCTAAAAATCCTCTACTAACCAATTGATTGGTTGGGGGCCTCTCCTAAGAATAGAGAATCAAGCAAAACAAGAGGTAAGGTGTGACTTTATGGTTTTTTTCTTAATCTTCTAAATGTTTTTCACTTCTCAACCCCTCTTAAGCTTGAGAAGTATTCAATTGAATGGTTTTTCAATGCAAATGAAGCTCTCTGATGAATGTTAATGATTAATAACATAAAGTTTATATTTATGCTTAATTTAGGATTTTTTTAATGTATATCTCTCTCTCCCCCAAAGAATGGTCATTCCTATGACCAATTCTCAATTCAAGTGATGTTTTTCATGGAGCAATTTCTAATTCTAAAATCAAACTCTATGCTAGTCAACAAGCTAGAGGCTAAAGAGATGGCTTTTTTATGCTTTAATGTTACATAAATGATAGTAAACTTAGGAATTAAGTCCATAAATTGGATATTGTCCAAATGATAGTTAGTCTACAGTAATAGCAGTGGAGCTATGGTAAATTTTTTGAAAACTAACACATAAATCATTTTTATGCATAATGTGAAAAGAGGACTTCCTACCATATTCTAGGATTAGTCATCCTATGTTAAATGAATAATTCTCGTCATATCCATGGAAAACTAATTTTTAATGTTTATGTATAAATAGTTAATTAGAGAAAAAGAGAAATTTTTAGTAATTTTATTTTTATGATAAAAGAGGAATTCCCATGATAATAGAGATCTATGTATTCCAATGAAGAAAGAGAAAATTTGGAGTATTAAAATAATGGATATTTTATTTAAGAATTAAAGAAGAATTTTTAGTATAATTCAATTTATGAATATTTATCAAAAGTGAAAATATGGGTAGAATTAATTTTTATAAATCTTAAGAATTCTTTTATTCAAAAGAGGAATATTGAATATAATTCATTTGAGAAATTGAGAAAGAATATGAAAGTAGTTGTCGAGAAAAAGAACCTTTATCTAAGCTAAACAATTGGCAACAATTAAGAAAAAGTCCCATTATCATCGATATCAAAGTAGGAAAAGCTACTAAATAGGAATAGGATGTGAATGGATGTAAATGGGATGCGCTAGGATGTGAATGGATGTAAATGTGATGTGATAGGATGTGAATAGATGTGATAAGATGTAAATGGGATGTGATAGGATGTGATAAGATGTAAATGAGATGTTATAGGATGTGAATGGATGTGATAAGATGTAAATGGGATGCGATAGGATGTGATAAGATGTAAATGGGATGCGATAGGATGTGAATGGGATGCGATAAGATGTGAATGGATGTGATAAGATGTGAATGGGATGTGATAGGATGTGGTGTGATAAAAATGAATATGGATGAGATGTGAAGTAAATGGATGTGGATCTGAATGATGAGATGAGAATGAGATGAGAGGATATGTGAAAGGGTGAGATGGGAGGATGTGGATGTGTATGTAAAAGAATGTGATGTGAAGTGATAGATGTGAATGTATGGATAGATGTGGATAGTCATGCATGTGAATGATTGGATGGATGTGGATGAATGAGATGGGATGTGTATGAATGAGATATGATGTGGTTGTGATGTAAAGTGGATGGAATGAATGAGATATGATGTGGATAGATGTGGACGTGATGTAAGGTGGATAGAATGTATGTGATGAAATGGGGATACAATGAATGTGATGAATGTGAATGGATGAGATGTGATGGGATGTGAATCAAGATAGATGTGAATGAATGAGATATAAAGTGAAATGGATGTGATGTGATGTGGATCGGGGTAGATATGAATGGATGAGATGTGAATGAATGTGATGTGATGAGATGTGGATATGGGTAGATATAAGAGTGGATGAGTATAAATGTGGAAAGATGTGATGGGATGGAAAATGATGTGATTGGATGAGAATGGATGAAGGACGATGGGAATACATATGATTGGACTTGGATTAAGTAATGTGATGAGATGTGGATATGGGTAGATAAGAGTGAATGAGTATAAATGTGGAAAGATGGAAAATGATGTGATTAGATGAGAATGGATGAAGGACGCATATGATTGGACTTGGATTAAAAAAATGTGGATTGCTGTGGAACAATGTAGAAAGACGAGAGTTCGTTATAGAAACTGTATTTATGATCTATTTTTAAATGACTGTTTTATGTCAAGAATGCTACGGAAGCATTTTGACCGTCTTGTGAATGAGGTCGTGGAGATCTAAGTGATAAAGTTACAACAGTTCATGAAGAGTCAATGGAGGACGTCTCGCATAGCACGATTGATCGAGGTCTTGACCAACCTCGGTTTGATTGAAACGGTGAGCTTCTGGTACGGTGGATGAGGGACCAAGGAAGCGGCCTATGAGTGAAGCGCTAGGTGACCTGCAAAGGATCCTAGAGGGTGCTGACCATATGGTCGTTGATGAAGACACCCACGCGTGCATCGAGGAAGATATTGGAACAAGGAGTAAGAGTTGTTTTCTGAATTTGGGCTTGGATCTGGTTGATTGACCTTGGTGGTCCTCAACGGATGAGTCCATGGCTCTTTTATATGGATCTATTGGTTGATCTTGCTGATCTTAAATGGAGAGTCCATCTGGATTTTTATAAGTGAATATGTTTTTGGGTACTATGAGCTAGGAACTATTGACAGGTGGTGAGCGTTCTGGTTGCCAATGATGCCATAGGTACTCCGATGAAGGAATGATTTGAAACTAGAAATCAATCGGATATTTTGGAGGATTATGATCAGTGATACTATGATTTCATTAAAATATTGTTTTAAAGTTAGCTAAATCTGTGAAACAGGAAATTTCATATTGGGTGTGTAACTGGTGTGACTATCTTGAAGTTTGCATGAAGCGTCGGCTATAGGGGGCCTGGGAACTCTTTTCCCTAGTACCCGGGACAAAACATAACCAAATTCCTAAATGGATTTTATCAGTACAGTGGTTGGGCGGTTGGTTTACCCATGGGACTAGATGGGGTGAGACTCGACTGATGGATCCTTAAAATGAAACTCAATTCTGTTATGGTATGATAGATGAAGTAAATCTCGGACAATCCTTGTTCTATGGAAAGGAAGCAACGCCTGTGCCTCTTGATGAGGAAAAAAGCATTGGTCTCTATGATCCAAGTGCAAGTCTTTTCCTTGATGTGACCTTGTGACTTACGGGTTCGGTCGGATCAGTATGGTTAGTGATGATCTTGACTATGTTAGAATAAAAATATCCCATGGAGGAATCGCCCGTGCTTTCTGGGCGAGGGAAGATTTTTTGGGTTCGTTTTGGAAGAACCGAGAGATTAGTCTCTTGTCCGGATATCCCTGGGCGAGGCCCCGAGTGAGAGGCTCTGTCCCACGCAAGAAGTGCCACTTCCACCTGCTAGCACCCCCGAATTTGTTGCACGGAGGAGGCAGGGATCTTTTAGCTAGTATTAGAGTGAATTGGCTAAAGTGGAACAATCGAGAAGCCAGAAATGTCAAAAATTTATGAAGTATGTAATTAACATTCTAACAAGCATAACTGGGAAGTCTCCCACGAGTTGCTTGCTACCATCATAATATATCTATTTTTGTAATATCCTAAGAGCCTTGGTATTTCTACCATGGATACCTTTCACCTTTAAGGAGGTATCTACTATGAGTTGGGGTTTTCCCAATTGGTTCCATGTATTGAAGGAAATTAGATTGTGACTAGCACCCATATCAAGTAATGCAGTATAAATCACTTTACTATAAGGGCTAGGAAATTGAATGGATATTTGTAGACATGCTATGTACACCTCTATGTCCCCTTCAACCTCTCCCATAAAGGTTTTTGCACTTTACTATAAGGGCTAGGAAATTGAATGGATATTTGTAGACATGCTATGTACTCCTCTATGTCCCCTTCAACCTCTCCCATAAAGGTTTTTGCAGCAGGTCTAAGGTTATCTTCCCGATGTTGTTGCAATTTGGCTAGTCTTTCCCTTGCCTCCTCTTGGGCTTGGGTCTTCTTTTGAGCAACCCTTTCCTTGGCAGCTTTCTTGTCATGAACTCCTCTCCCCAATCATCTACAAATTTTTAATATAAATGAAATGCACCCATGTACTAGAGCCGTTGGGCGATAGTGGTTCTCTCTTATAGCCTTTTATGAGGATTCACTACATAGCGTTTATGTCTCTGCCATCTTCGAAGATGCTCCTTAGTGTCTTGATGAACTTCGTGTCTTTCTTCAAATTGAGAATCCATATTAGATTCATAGCTACTCCTTGAAGCTTCTTTGGATGTTATGGGCTCTATTTTTCTTGTGGTAAACTGAGAGGGTAGTGTCGCATTTTCAGTCTCTATTTAAGACCCCTCATCACTATTGGTGCTTGAGTCATGCCATGTGGACTCAAGTTATCTATAATCTATCCCCTCGGTGTATCAGAAGGTAGAGTACGAATCATTTGTAGGGGCACAACCTTAGGGAACTCCTCACCATCAAGTGTAACCCATGTAGAACCTCTAGCTCCCTAGATATTGGTTGTAGCCATCATATGTATCCATTTTAGATTATCTTTTATTAGGCTCATTAGCTTGTATTTTAGCATCTTTCTAGGGTGAGTTCTTCCTCCCTACATCGGCCTCTTCTCTACAAGTATATCAATATTGCAATGGGGCTGAAGGAGTGGTGGTATCTAAATGGTTTTCAAAAAGTCCACTACCCATAGCATATACACGGCTAGTCATAAGATCAACCCTGATCATGGAATCATCAAATTGGAGGTAGACATGTTTTTTAGACCAATCATATACCATCTTTACTTCTGTGAATGGGCATTCTAAGATCATTTCATATGATTCTTGTTGTTTGGAAAAGTCCATAACAATGAAGGTGTGTTTAACCTGATGCTTTGGAAACCTTGATCTTTAAATCTCATAGCATCCCAATAGGTTTAATGATAGTCCCTTCAGCCATCTTGAGAACCTTGATCTTTAAATCTCGTAGCATCCCAATGAGTTTTGGTGGCAGTCCCATCATCCATCTTGATAATCATGTCTGAGACTTCTACTTATGGCTTGGCCATCTTCTCCCAGCATTTCTTGGTGATTATATTGACTCTCGCACCACCATCTAGGATTCCCATTACTGATGCCCTTGGTCGTGATTGGTAGTAGTGTGTTAGACTCATCACCTTCTGATTATTGTCCCAGTTTGTTAAGTAGAATTTTAACCTTAGATTTGGTATTTTCTTCTTCCACTAGGGTTATTGATTCAGGTACAACTTGAGGTGTCTCCATTGTATATTGTGGATGTGCCTTATGTATGTCAGCAAATAGTTTCCCATTAAGGAGAGATTTCATCACTTCAAACAATTCAAGATCTCCACTAAATTAGGCAATTATAGTTGTACTGGTTTGTGAGGCCATGAAGTCTAACAATTTGGGGATATTTAGTGGTGCGTTCATGACCTCCTTTCCATAAGTAGGTGCTAGTGAGATTGGAAAATCCATTTCCAAGATGGGCTCAGGGTTTCCGTATGGTAATTGTCTCTTGAACCAATCAAGGATCAAACTATGAGAGGTGGAGGCCTTAATCTCTTCCATGATAACACTCGATACATCTAGAGGTTTATAAATCGCACAATAGGTAAGCATTAAGGTACTAGT
The DNA here is from genome assembly GCF_041138505.1 of Cibotium barometz. Classification (NCBI taxonomy): domain Eukaryota; kingdom Viridiplantae; phylum Streptophyta; class Polypodiopsida; order Cyatheales; family Cibotiaceae; genus Cibotium; species Cibotium barometz. The sequence continues at coordinate 2,408,394 of NC_141086.1, forward strand.
GTGTACAGTATCGGGGTCTTGTTTCAATCTCCTCTCATGTTTTCATAACTAAATCACTAATTTCTTGGAGTTGCTCAATCTCCTGTTGAGAGTCAGAATAAGAGACAAGTTTTGTCATGTGTGATCTAGTTTCAATAATCGCATGTTCCTATGGGGTCTCCTTCCCCATGCTCTTGGTTTTGGAGGGTATTTCCCTACCTTGTTCAGAATCATCCCTTGTGTCTAAGGAGTCTGAGTCCTCATCTAGGTGCCTAATGAAGACTGGCTCTTGAGGCATCCCAAGATTTGTCTTTCTGATTTCCTTTATTTTTCCATTCTTAATCGACTTTTTTCTCATATTTTTCTTCTTCTTAGATTGTGATATCGAGGCCACAGATTGTTGCTTGAGAACATGTTGGTTTTTGGCTTGTAGTTGGGCTTGTAGAGCTGGGGGTGATAGCATTCAACAGCATGTGTTCTAGTTTTTTTACGATCTGCCTTTGAGTTTGATTACTTACCCCAATCATGTTTAGGGGTGTGATGATAGGTCCTATTTGCAGGCTTGTCACCACAATCTTATTGGTGGGGTAGTCCTTAATCTATGCCATAATGGTTACAATTGAGGTCACTGCTTGGATGAGGTGAGGAAACTTTAAGAAACTCGATGGGGGCCTTGATAGTGGTAACATTGAAGAGGCATTCTTCTAGCTTTGGCATTAATATCCCGACCCCTATCCATCGAAGTTGGTAAACTATCTTGACTAGTCAAGATGAAACTTTGTGGGGTCCTCAAAGATAACCATTACATCCACAAAAAGCATAATTACCATTATAACATGCCCTTAGGACTCGACACTCACTGGTCGAATGTCCTTGTTGGCAGATTGAGCACCTTTGAAGCTCTCTTATATTGGGTACATATGTACATTTTTGGGGGCTCTATTGGCCTTAGTTCCCTCTTAGAGTGTTTTCATGAAATCTATGTAATTAATCTCCACTAAATTGTTGCCTTTAGCAAGGGGCTTAACTGTAGAAGTGCTATGTCCCGTGACTGAGGAAAAAGCAATAGCTTAAAAAATAGGTCCATGGCTATCCACAGCCACCTAGACTTGTGCAAATACTTAATCTAAGAATACAATCTCCATAATTAATCCCATGGCATGTCTTTCATAAACAAGTGGTAAAATATATAATGATGCTATAGAGGTGTTCGATGAGGGTTAATAACGATTCCAAATGTCAAATCGATTAGCAATCTAACTTTGGTGATCCTACCTTGGTGATTCAACTTCAAGGATTCTATCTCGATGATCCTACCTTAGCATTTCAACTTTTGTGATCATTTGATTCTAGTTTTTGGAGTTGTCAAACTCCACTTTCTGTGATTGATTGATTTTACTTTTTGGGGTCATTCGACTCCACTTTTTTTGATCCACGGTGATCGATCGATTCTACTTTTTAGGATCATTTGACTCCACTTTCTATGATCATTTGATTATACCTTTTGGGATCATCCAATTCTACCTTCTCAAATTGTCTGATTCAACTTTCTCGAATTGACTGACTCACTTTTCTTGGATCATCCAATTTTACTACTAAATTTTAGCAATTTGTCGAGTGTTCACAATAGAATCTATTGAGAATCTGCTGACTTCACTTCAAGCTCTCTTCTTGCATCTATCCTTCTCAATTCTCCTAGTAGTCACCACATTCTGCCATTTGAGGGATATTATGGTTATTTAGGTACATTGGTAAGCCTAGCTCCACGATGTGGCAAATATTAAGTAGTAGCTCTGACACAGATTACATAGAAGTGGCAACTTCATGATGTTGTGCCAGCTCCAATTTTAAGGTGCCACGAAGTGCTTTCATAGCTTTCGGCTAAGCGGCAAACCCAACGACTAAAACGACGAGTAATCCTACATTAGTAAACGAGCCAAACTTTGCGGATAGAAAGGTTTAGTTTTCAGGGAGATTTATCTATCTGTAAATGAGAATGACATTGATAAGCCTATAAACATAACATCTCCAGCTTATGTTTCAATGATGAGAGAAGTGATCAAGATACCTACACCAGTCTTTTGGCGGCTCTTTCCGATGAAAGGTGAGATAGTTCTCATTAATATTAGTGTGGATCTTTTTCTTCAAAATATACTATTTGTACAAGGAATTCAAACAAATTTGCTTTTTATGCCCACTTTAGAAAGGGAGGTCTTAATAATGTTGAATTTTTACATGATAAATGCATGTTCATGATAGAGAATAGGACAAACATATTATATATATTGAATCGATTGGTGATTTGTAAAATTAAAGATGTATGACAATCGTGATGTTGCTTGTCTGATAGATAAATATATAATGAAAGATGTCTAATTGTGGTATGCTAGGTTTGGCCACACTTGTATTGGTGGTTTGATGCTTTTGTAGAGACATGGGATGTTACAAGATCTTTCTCAACTTGATCCACCACCAAGATATTCTTATGAAGGATGCATCCTTGGCAAACTTTCTTGCCAACCTTTTCTAAAGAATGTAGAGTTGATCACAAATTGTAGCTCATACTAGTGACAGTGTGGTAAAATTCAGGCTACTTCTTTGATGATTATAACAAATTTGGCCTGTCTTACTTCATGAAATAAAATCAAAGGTATTTTCTCATTTTTAATAATTTTTTGCTATGATTAAAGAATGAAACTAGCTAAAAAATTCACTCTCCTTACAAGAAAGACTTTTTGGCACAAAAATGCATTAAGCAATAGTGTACAACTTCTTATACACCACAACAAAATGTTGTTGCTAAGAGGCAAAATAAGACTCTAATCTAGATGCATGCTTAAAGGTCAGCAGCTTGTGCACAAGTTTTGGATGGAAGCATTTCTTCGTGCCACCTATGTGCTGAACAGGTTCCCCACTAAATCTTTGAATACTATCACTCCTTATGAGGCTTGGTTCAATCAAAAAACCTAAGATAGAGTAAATGCAAGTTTTTGGTTATTTAACATATGCCTATGTACGGGTACAAAGCAAAACTAAGCTTGATGATAAGGCTATGAAATGCATTTTTATCAGGTATAGTGGTGAAAGAAAAGGTTATCGTCTCTATAAAATCCTTTCACTAAGAAGATTATTTTCAATAGGGATGTCATTTTCATAGAGGACTTTCTCTATCCAATGTTGGAATTCAATAAGCATGCCTATACTAATCCTCCAGACATGTTCAATGGATTATTACATGTGCTAGTATTTGTTGATTCCTCAACAGATTTTTCCTACTGATGCTTGTTTGTTGTTGCAAGGGGGAATGCTCAAGGATTTGATGCGCCTACTTCAGATTAGTTAGAAGATGCAGTAAATGTTGAAAGATCAACAATCAATGAACCTAGGCTTATGCCTAGATGGGTTAGAAGCACCTTGCAGGATAGCAAATTGTATGCTTATTCACACAGAGTAGAACAAGATCCAATGCTAGAACCACTTCTTCAATAGATATTGTTGAATTTGAATTTCTTTTTTCTCTACATGGTGTAGATAAACCTCAGTTATGTGAAGAGACTCAAGAAGATCCAAATTGGGTGAAAGGCATGTAAGAGGAAATGCATGCCATTCACAAAAATGGTACTTGGGATACAGTGAATCTACTTCTAGGCTAGAAAGCTATTGGTATTAAATGGAGTTTCAAAGTCAAGAGAAAGGCAGATGGATCTATGAATGAGTTAAAGGACTAGACTTGTTGCAAAAGGTTATGCCTAGTAGAAAGGGATTGATTATGATGAAACTTTTTTCTTCCTCTTCCTGCATGAACACTATTTGATTTGTTATTGCTTTAGCAATCCATCGTGGATGGAAAGTATACCAACAATTGGACATCAAATCAACAATCTTGAATGGTGACTTGTAGGAAGAAGTGTATGTGATTCAAGCATCTAGATTTTCCCAAACTGGTCAAGAATAGAAGTTAAATGCAAACTTAATAAAGCTTTATATGATTTAAAACAAGTTCCGAAAGCTAGGTACCAAAAGATTTATCTTTTTATGTGAAAAAGAATAAGCAAGATTTTCTTGTTGTCATTCTCTATGTAGATAACATGATAGTGACAGGCACTAATGAGGATTCCATTACAGTGTTTGTCATGTAGCCATAGCAGCATACATGTAAACGGGCCCATGGGTAAAACACTATAAATAGGGCCTTGGGCACATGGATAGAACCTTTTGTCACTTTTACTAATTTTTGGACATTCCATTGTACCTTTGGCTCCTACTATGGAGATGGCCATCTATGGTCAAGGCTCATGGCTAGCTATCAAGCCATCCTCTTGGTGAGAGGTTAACACACTTAGGCCATTGTGTATCTTTCTCTATTCTACATACACATATGGATTCACTCTCTTATTCATCTTTTGCCATGATGCTTGGGAATATTAATTTCATGTGTAATGGATGCTAGAAATCATATTTCATGTGTTTGAATCCATCTTTAACTCTAGTTCTATTCCATTTGGTATCAGAGCATTGATTTTGATCCACTTTCAAGGTTTGTGGTGCATGAGATTGGTATTTCTTGATGGATTTCTGAAATTTTTGGGATTCTTGAGGTTTTTGTGCGTAATCTTGATTAATTTTTAATTAATCTTGTGGGATTAGTGGGTTTGAGGCTTGCTTTATGGGTTTTCAAGTGATTTTTGAGGAGATTTATTCAATTTGGACCAAATTTTGGAGCCCTGGACCAAATTTTGGGGCGCGTAGACAAAAATTGGAGAAATTTTTGAATTAATCACTTGTTAATCACTCTATTAATGATGATTATGAATTTTTCCTTCATCCTCAATCTTTCCATCACCATTGCTCCTAAATCTTGCACCGTTTTGCTTCCATTTTGTGGGGCTTTGATAGAGCTTGATGAGAGGATTAGAATGATTATCACATTAAGTGAGAATTTCTAACATTATCTCTTCTTCTTCCTCATTTTCATGAAACCCTAGGAAGGGCAGCCATTAGACCTTGTCAACATTTATTGGAGTCTTCTTTGGAGCTTTCTTAAGCCTTCTCCTTAGCAGGAGTTGCATCTACCATAAGCATGTCGCCCATAGCTACACATTTAACCAGCACTGAAACCAGCACTGACTTGTGAATGCCTGCTTGACCTGCACCCGAGTATTGAAAAGCATATGCACCATCCATATCATTCCATCCCTCAATACCAACTTCCGCATTCTCATCATCTCCTAGGAGGTCAGGCGAAACGAGATCCCGTGGCAGTGAGGGAATAGCCTGCAAAAAGAAAGGCCGTGTGCACGACAAAGGCAAGACGGTCATGAGGGGAGTGCAGGTGACCAGAAGACAAACTATTTAGTGCATCTGTGGAAATATGATGACATGACTGTGAGATACATGTCTTGATTTCTTGAACATTCTTAGTGCTATTCGTGGCTATGGTGAGCTTCCAAAAATAGAGAACAAAGTCCTCACAAACAGAGGCATTCAAGCAATTTTCTCCATCAAGATCAATCAATGGCAGTTCTAAATGCTACATGGTAAGTGGCTATCTAATATTTTCCATGAATTCAAGCTTCCATTGCAATCAAGGGCAAGTTTAGGGATTCCATATGTGGAAAGCCCTAAATTATAGAAATTAGGGTTTCCTACATGCCTAATAAGCTCATTGGTATTGCCTACATGCCAAAAATGGGAGTACATAGCAAACTATTTTCTCTCATTTGCCATTGCGCCACATGTGGGATGCCTTCTTGAAGAATTTTGTGATCAATGCAAGAGTTCATGCCCTTATCATGAATCTATGGCTTATCATAATCCATTGCAATACCATTGATCATTAGACAAGGGAAATACTCATTAATTGATTGGCATTATGCATGCACATAAATGCAATGGATGTGATTCTGTGTATTGGAAGGGTTATGGAACATATGAATGAGCTATTGGCACCAATTTTGCATTGATATGACACATATTCTCATATCCTTGAGCATTGCAAAGTGTTCTTTGTACTCAACGCCTTTGTGAAGTTGTCAGCCACCTGATCCTCTGTGCTAGTATATACCAAGTCCACATCGTTTACTAACCGCATCCAAGTGTGATCTACATAAAGTGGCTTATAAGTCCAGCAACATAGCTCAAATCTAGCCTAGTAATGGTTATGTAGATCAAGCTACCCACTATACATCTATACATAGTGGGGTCCTCCAAATTGTTAAATACATTAAAATGCATAATTTTAGACAAATTCCATTATCTTTTAATGACATTATATAGCCGAACATAATATTAGCAGATCCATAATGTAACACCTTCCATATTTTAACATACCATTATAACCTCCAAAATATTCTAAGTCCTACACAAACTTAGCTCACTATTCCTTCACTGTTTTAAGCCTATAATCAAATCTTTTTCCAATATAATGACAAAACAATGAATAAAGTTACACTTTTAGCCTCCAAATCATACATATTCAAACTTATTCTCAAATTTCCATACCATTTGCCAACAATATCTCTCACTATAGTGACTATTTATCCTATCTCACCTCACACAAACTCATTGTACCAATACTATTTCTGGTTGTTTTCAATCCTTTGTATATAATCTCCAAGAAAAATGCCTTAGTTTCATCCTATACCACTCTCAAAAAATATATTTGTTAAATATCCTCTCACAATCCATCCCTATTTATCACTATGATATCGTTGTTGTCAACACTATTATATCACTATACTTCATTGTTTTCACTCATATAATTGCATTTTCGCACACTTGAGAAGGAAAAGGATTTGACTAATGATGCACTACACTATTCTTGGAAGATCTTAAAAGTTTCCAATCCACTAGAGTGCCATTTTTCATCTTATGAATATGCACCCTTGGTACCTCCCACAAGAAACCTATAAATAGAGGAGGAAACGAGCTCATTTGACACACCGATCCCAATTGGAAGAGCCTCACAATCAAAATTCTAGTTAACCAGAACTTGCTCTCCCTTAACATCCACAATTAATCCTCATCTTTAGAATGGGATTAACAGTAGGGTGGAAGCATGTTAACCTGTTACAAAATAACATGTCCATGGACATTGCTAACTAGCACAATTTTTTAGCATTACCTCCTCTTTTTGTTTAGCAACATTGCCTCCTCTTTTCAAATGGTTATATGAAGATTTTTTTTGTTTGTTTTATTTTGGGCCATTCACGGTGGCTACATGGGGTGAAGTGGGCCATCCAACATGCCCCTCTCTCTCTCTCTCTTTGCTTGGAAATGTGGTCTCTCTCTCTCTCTCTCTCTCGTTGAAGCTCTTGCATGCTATCTCTGTACTCGTGCAACTCTAGCTTGTGTGTCTTTGTTTGTGTTTTCTTGTCATAGTATCTCTCTCTCTCTCTCTCTCTCTCTCTCTCTATGCTTCTATTCTTTTTTTTCGATTGCTAGATAGTGCATTTCTCTATTTTTCTCCTTCTCTCTTGCCCTCTTCTTTTGTAGGCTTCTCACATTGCAAATCATGATCAACAATATGGTTGGATTGTTATAGGAAAATTCCCATGAAGTAATTAGATAGTATGAAGCAAAAAAAAAAAAAGAAGAGAGAGCAATGGACACAAAACAAACTAAAAAGACAAGTTGAATAATGAGCAAAGAAAATGCAGGATATGCAGTGAAATAGTGAAATGCTTCATGGATCAAACAATAAGAATGGAACGCGAGACCAAGTGGGACATATTCAATCAGATGGTTCAACATCCAATGATCTTGGCACTGCAAGACAAATCATCACGAGAGGAGGCTCAAGTCCAAGCAGCCATTGTGTCTAATGTTTGCAACACATTGGCTAGTGCTAAACAACCAAAATCTAAGGAGGAGTTATTTCTAGGGAGAAGCACGTTGTCTATGTTGATGAAATCTGATGGGTCTACATCTCGTGGTCTACAAGTTTCCAAGATCTCAAGGGTCATTAAGGTTTGAAGGAGCACCTTGTATTCAGCAAGATCTCGTTTACATAGTGAATCTCTTGATGATACTACTAGAATGTTCTCATTGGCTACTTGTTGGAAACAACAACATAGTAGCCCCATTTTCCAAGAAATAAAGGAGCTTGTGTACTCCTTTTAGAAAAATGAGACACGAGTGTCCCCGAATAAGAGGGATGTGTGCCAAAAGAGGATTGGGAGAAAGACATATATCAAGCATCCAATACACTTTCTGGATGAGACACAGGTATTGACTCAAACAGTATTCTTGTCTGCACTTGAATGCTGCATTACCCACACTATTGGAATTAAAAATAGCATTGGGATATTTTTGGTCATGCTTGTCTAATAATGTTTTTCTAATTAGTTACACATGTAGCATTGGTATGTTGCTAGTCATTCTAGTTACTTCAAATTTTATATTCTTCATATCACTGCCAATAACATTGGTAAGGTGGTGCTCATCTACTAGTTTGATTTAGCAATGTCCTTGTAGTGCTACAAGTACCATTGGTGTACCACTGTGCACACTAGTGCCTAGCATAGCTTTGTTGTTAAGAAGAAATATTTGCTAATGGTCTAGAGCTAGCTAAAATTACTATACTAATAACTAGCACTATAGCTAGCTATGTTATATTGAGAACCACCACTCTTGTACTGCTAACTTATGTAGCATTATTAAATTATTAGCTAACACTATTATTTTGAACTATATAGCAATGCTTGTACCATTGTGCTAGTCTTATAACCTAACACTATCATGTTGATAACTAGCACTATTAATATTGCTTTACTTATAACTAGCACTATTATACTACTACCAAGCATTGGCTTGCAAGTTAATATTTCTAACTATAATTGCTAACACACATTTCTAGAAAGTAGCACTGCTAAAAGAGTGCTAAAATCAGCAATGTTGGAAAACACTACTAACGCACACCACTTCTAGGGCACACTGGTAATAACTAGCACTACTAACTACTAGCAGTATTACTTAGCACTAGTAACTATAGCTCTATGCTAATAGTATTGGCACTATGCTAATAGTATTGCAATCTATTAGCACTACTAATAGCATTACTAGCATAACTGCTAACTATAGTAATGCTATTAGCACTACTAATAGCATTACTAGTATAACTGCTAACTATAGCACTATTAATAGAAATTGCTAAATTGGTAAGGGGTCTTATTTTGTTAAGGGACACCATTATGAACAGACCAGTAGCTATTGCTACAGGATTCCAAGAAATAATGCTCTAGAGGTCATGGTACTCTCACATCTTGTGCGTTGTATTAAGATAACTATGGAGCCCATTGTAAGAAACCACTGGTTTGGACGTGTACGAGGCAATCTACAATAGTATGCCATATGAATTTTAAGAATGGGCTCAACTCAGATGGGCATACATTTTGCTTATTTTTCTTGTACTGATAGCATTGTTGTTTTTTGTCTAATAACTTTTAAGGACTGCTAACCATTTCACATAGCTAACTAGCAAAATGTGTGTCTGGATGATGCGAACCGGAAGCCTTGAAGGGCTGAAATATTTCATGTCAAAAAAGGGATCGAAACGTGTTTTGCGGTTATGATTATGGGAGCTATGCAAGCATGGAAGATACCCAAGTAGTATTTGATGTAAGGCAGGAGCGGGATGTTGTGTTGTGGAGCGTTTTGATAGTAGCTGATCACTCTCAAATAGGGGAATATGTTCTATTAATTGTTAAGAACTATTAACTGTTAATAACTAGTAGCACTGTTAATTAGTAGTGTTCACACTATTAACTAACAATGTCAGCAATGGTAATTAGTACTGTAACCATTAATACCAATAATTGTTAAGCATTAATTAGCATTGTTAACCGTTTATGCTAATAACTAGCACAAACCAATGGATGATAATGACAAAACATGGCCCCATGATTGTATTATAAGGTATTTGAAAGTATTACACCAATATCAGGCCAAGATATCCATGGCCATATGAGCAGGTTTCCAACTTGTCTATTTAGCAAACAATCTCTAACATATAAAGGAACTCTCGTCGTCCTTCCAGGAATTAAACACATCACCAATTACAACTTCATGAGACGATTGGGTGAACGTAGCCATTCCATAAGCAAAGGACCCACATGCCATAATAAAAAACTTTCATTCTCCAACAACAACAACGACATGTTTTCAAACTTGGGCAATACAATGTAGACACCCTTTTTGTTACATGCTACTTTGTAGTAGCTCTGTCATCCATCAGCAATGTGTTTGTTGGGCTGAAATTTGTATACTTCCACCAAAACATTGATAGGTCTTTTAGGAAGACTCGCTTTCCCCGTGAAAGTGAAAGCTGGTCCTTTTACAATCATTTTGCCCCAAAAAACCACTAATATTTTTGACCAAGTTTGGGAAGTAGATCTTGAAACGTCACAGAAGGTTCACACGATGTTGAGAACTCCATATGAAAACCTGAAACCATCTACAAGCCGAGTGCATAAATAGTTCAACATCCTTTTGCACAAGAAATGTGGTGCCAAAATCTAGACTACACTGAGTCCAATCCCTGACTTGCAAATATGCAATGTGCGAATGTGGAAAAAATTCTGTGCCATAAATGACCTTATGCACAAGTACCCCATTCATATCCAAGATAAGTGCACGACGCTCCTGGTCCAGTGGCCTTGGGAGATTCTTCACTGAAGGTGCATGTAGCATATAAGAGGGCCAATTGGAGGGGGGCAATAGTATTGGAATCTGACTACTGTGCCAAACTGTGTTTAGTTTCTAAATAGCCCTTTCCTCAATCATAAGGGAATGCCATGGCCCCTTACAAAGTTTCTTTGGCCTCAATTTCCATGGTCCTTTCACAAACAAGGACAATGCCAAGACTCATCTACAAAAAACACAACACATCTATTAAATAACGTTAATCTACATCAACACAAGCGTGCTCATGAATAAGATAACTTCATCATCACATGATTGAAGCACTATTGTTATCAAGCGAAAGAAAATAGATTGAAAACAATACAGAGCCCATGATCAAAACCACCACACAATTAAACATTGAAAAATAAGGTTTTTCATTGCATTGGCCACATTACGCAGCATGAGTACAATAGTTCTACTCATCAACTCTTATGCTTTCCAGTCACCTTAGTAACATTAGTGGCCTTACATTTTCTATAATGCATACAAAACATTAGTGGCCTTACATTTTCTATAATGCATACAAAACATCTTGTCCAATGTAATGTCTTCATCAGGGTTGCTTGCCACATTATTTAAGTCATTACTGGCTTCAGCAAAATGATCTCACCTACAATGACCTTTCCCTTTGCATTCATAGCATCATCAAACTACATAAGATCCTTTTCAAGATTGGTCTCTTCTTCCATAGCCTCTAAGGCATGTGTTTCCTTCATCTGCACATTCTCTCAGTGCGTGTGTATCTTGTCATCATCTTTGGCCTTGTTGGTGCCCTCCTCCCCCTTCATTCTGCACACAATCAACTTTATAAGTTGTTTTGCATGAGGACCCCGACTTTTCTACAATACACTTTCCTGCATAGAAAAAGAGTACATCACATCATTAATATAAAGAAAAAATAAAAAGGTACATTAGATCAATGATAAGTAGAGCTAATATACTGTTAACTAACAATGTTTGACATTTACGACTATCATACTACTAACTAGCACTTTCTTTGCTAACAAGGACTACCAGCACTTTCATGCTGATAATAATCATTGGGATATTGCTATCAAGTACTCATTGATAACAAGCACTATGATACTACTAACTAGCACTATCATTATCCATTGCTAGCTAGAAGTATTGTGTTGCAAAATAGCACAAATAGTTTACTAACTAAAATTGTTTGTTGAAAGATCCCTGTCCCCTCTGCGCAACAAATTCAGGGTTCTAGCAGCGAAAGTAGCACTTCTTGCGTGGGACAGATTCTCTCACTCTCAAGGCCTCACCCCACGAATATCCGAACAAGAGACTAATCCATCAGTTCTTCCAAAATCAAACCTAGAAAAGCTTCCCTCGCGAGTGTGAGAGAAATTGGCAAGCTTGAAGAAGAAAGATGAAGCTCTCTACAAGTACAAAAAATCATGATATATATATTGTAGGAGAACAAAAATGTCAACTCTTAAAAAAGTAGCATCCAATTGTTACCTTGAATCCTCATTGGATTTAGAGAAACTTATGATGGGAAATTATCTCGAAGCATCAAGGGGAAGTTATCCCTAAATACACAAGAAGAGTATCTTGTAGAAAGACTTGGATAAAAGTCTTACAAACGTCTATAAGATGGTGTATATCTTCTCTTTTGCAAAAAGGAGTGATATGAAAAAAAAAATATTTCCAATCTCAAACGATCTCATAAGGATCAAAAGGAATGGATGAATATATATAATGGACTGAAAATGCTTGTAGTTCAAAGCAACGTTATATTTTGAGAGCAACACCAATTATTCAAAGGTTGTTAAAGTCACGAGACGTTCTCAAAAGCAACATCCTCAAGGCTTGGCACTCTGTATAATACAGATTATCGAGGTTGGATTGTATTTTTTAGTTCTTTGTTTAATTATTTTGTTTTAAATAAAAGAGGTCAATTTTTATAAAGGAAATATTAAACCCTTGGACCTATGATCGAGGATCACAAATTGGATTGGAGCGAAAAACTTAGAAACAAGAGGTTATCAGAGAAGAAACCTAAGCACCCTGTGCATAATGGTCCGAGATAGACTTCAACAAGATTTAAGGAATAATAAATGAAAACTTTGATCACCCTTATAAAGCAAGCCGTGGTGTTATGTTGTTTTTTGAGAATGTCGTTTTAAAGTAAACAAGGTTAAATAAGTGAATCAATTGCCAATAAAGGTAGTCCCCTAAGGACCCTTAGTGGTAATTGTGATATCCTTATGGGAACTATCCCACAAGTGAGCCCTTCCTGATAGAGCGTACAAAGGTTATGTTTCCCCCATGAGTTCCCCGATTATGGCCATGGGAACTATCTATTAGGGTTGTGACCCCCCTGTTAGAATGTATAGGGTCATGTCACTACTGTTGAGTGGCACCCTTTAAGGTGACTCACAAACCATCTATCAAGGTTGTAACCCCTTGGTAGTTGAATAAGAAAAAGGGAAAAAGGAATTCGTTTGGAATTGTGACCCCCCTGTGAGAATGTATAGGGTCATATCACTATTGAGTGGCACCCTTTAAGGTGACTCACAAACCATCTATCAAGGTTGTAACCCCTTGGTAGTTGATAAGAAAAAGGAAAAAAGGAACTGGTTTGGAATATCTTATCGTGCATGAGATATCAAAGGTAACAAGGGTCATGAGATAATGATTACAAGATTCCCAATAATGAAGGATTCAAAAAAGAAGTAAGTGTCATTTTTAAAGAAACAAATTATTTTAAGAATTGAGTGCCTATCCTTAATGCCTGCATGGAACCCCAATGCCCTATAGGGGGTCTAGAAACTTGATTCCCTTTATACTGAGGCACAACCCTCCTGAATTAAATAAATGGATCCATAACCAAGTGGCTGGGTGTGGTAGCTAGACCCAAGAAATTGGATGGGGCTAGGCTCAGTTAATGGATCCAAAAAGTAGGAAAACATTGATAGAAACATAAAATTTCATTGGTGGAATCTCATTGACTGTGACTAATTTGTATTCAAAACGAAAAGAACTTTGAAAAAAATAGAGGTTCAAACTAGAATGTTCAAAAAGGATAGAGAAATTCCCCTAATAATCGAGGAACGCGACATTGTGTTAAGCCTCCAGGAGGAATCATCAACCAATGGACTTGTTTGTAAAGATCAAATATAATAAGTAAAGGTACCAAGTAAAGGGTTTGCTAACTGGATCAAGGAAAAGGGTTTGCATTTACAGAGGTCAAGAATCCACAGATAAATCTTTTCCCACAAGGAAAGGCTTTGAACCAAGGTTACAGAGGCCATAAAGTTCACAAATCAAATTTAAGTGAAGGGGGGTTTGCTATTCATTTCACTTGTTTCATATCTCTTTATGATGTATCATTTATTTAAGATATTAAGAGAAAAAAACAACTTATATTTCTTGCAACGTGCAAGTAAAGTTATGCTTAAGGGAGTTGTTTAAAGCTATCTATTACATTGACCTTATAATAGTACCTTTTATTCAAATAATATTACACATTCATTTTACAAAGATCCAAGGTCCTTCTATGACACTTTTCCACAATGGTCTATGACTTTTTACTTGGTATGACTAAATTGGACTCATTATCTTTGACTCCTTGGTTATGGCCTCTTTTCCTACTGTACCAGTTGGCAACCCTTTTCTTGGCTTTTCTTCCTCTACTCAATGTGGAAACTTGTCTCAACAACAAAGCTATACGTGGATTCTTGATACGTACTTAGCACTATATTTGGGCCTTGAATGGTAAGTTAATGTGTTATTGATTAGAGTGACCGAGATCCTTTTTGAGTAAAACCCTCCATGTCATCTCAAGGGCGAGCTTCTGTTTAGCCTTCACTAAGGTGGTTACACTAGTATTTTTTGATGCATTGAGCCAATGTAATGATGGTTACCAGATGTCAGGCTAAAATCTGAAAAGTGTTTTGGGTCAGTGTACATATGGGATGCGTGGTGTGTAAATAAACTTTGCTCTGAATGCCCTGGCAAATGTACAGACCGAGTGGTTTTACAGTGAGCTGGTATGCGTGTTTTTTTTTTGGGAGCAGATGCTGGAGATTGGAAGTTTTTATTGCATCAGTGTGGTGTGCGGGTGGTTACCAAAAGCATGGCACCGATGGAAATGGTCTGGTTTGGTAAGTTGATGCTGCTGACTATGAGCTGTGGGCAGATATTGCATCTGTTTTGGGAAGATTATGGGCGCGGCATGCTCACCCGAAAAGCAAGGTAATGAGAGGGATGGTGGAGACTTTGAGGCTCTAAAAATAAAAAATACATTAATACATGTGGCCAACTTGTGGGCCATGTGGGAGGCCTTATTGGCTGCCCCAGCGTGCAGCATCTCGAAAGTTGGCGAAGGCGTGGGTGAGCGAGTGGAAAAGGAAAAGGAGCCGCCTAGAGAGGAAGTCGGGTGTGGATTCTGCAGGCGACGGCTGGAAGTGAAGTAAGGGCCGCCGGGTAGTTGTGGACCGCCTTGCAGAGGCGCTGCAGATAACCAGAAGCAAGGAAGGGCGAAAGAAAGGTGGCCGCCTCTCTGGTGAAAAAGGCTGGCGGGAAAGCAAGCTGGAGTTGCTGCTGGGAATCGTGAAGGGACCGGAGGTGTGAAGGGAGCGCAGCTTTGTGCATGTGATGAGCTGCAGTTGGCCACGTAAGCAGGCAAGAGGGTGAAGATAAGGGTCGACTAGGCTGACGGGTTGGCAAAGAGGTGGATTGGCGCTCGAGAGAAAGCTGGAAGCCGCCTTGTAGAGGGCTGGTGATTCTGCAGGAAGGCAACGAGGACGTGTGGTAGCTACTTTGTGCAAGAGCCAGAAAGGCTGGGTGCTGATTCTGCAGGCAAAGAGATGGACTGATCGATGGGCCAGATACAAGGGAACTGCTGAAGCTGACGAGCAAGGAAAGCTGCAGAGGCTCTGTGGTTGGTGAAGCTGCTGGTCACGACACACAGAGAGTGGGAGCTGCTGAGTTGAGGGTTAGTTGGTGTGGGCGCCTTTTGAAGAGAGAGTGGCTGGTTTTGTGTGGGCGATGATTGCAGGACAGTGTGGCTGCTTGGCTGGTGGGGCCGGAAGCACTGCAGATAAGCTGCAAAGGAAGTGGTTCGTTGTGAGGCTGACAAAGGATCAGCACAGAGAGTGAGAGAGAGGTGTTTGGGTAGCTGTTGCTGGCGACACACAGAAGTGATGGGCTGCAGAGGAGTTGAGGGTTATCTGGTGGGGCACCCTCTGAAGAGTGAGAGTGGCCGGGTTCATTCTAGTGTGATTGACACAGCATGCAGGCGAGAGGTTCGCGGTGATTGGGGATGTGGTGTATCCTCGACAGTAAATCCTGGCTAGAGTCCTGGTTTCGGTGTAATTACTGGGTTTGTTTATGGTGTATGGTGCTATGTTTTTTTGCTGAATGATCATCTGTTCATCGTGGTTCTGAGCTGTCTTATGGTGTGGGTGGGTGGTGAATTGTGGAAATTGTTCCAGCCGGTGGCTGTGCCTCCGTTGTGTTGTTGTTTCCAAGTTTGGGAGGTGAAGGGCTATAGAGGCAAGTTCTTTTTTCTTTTTTTTCACCTCACATTCTTCTGGCACCCCCACTGAGGATAGCTCAAGGATTTCTCTTACGAGGGTGTATGCCCCAGAGTGATTTTGAAGGAAGGTGTTTTTTGGTTTTTCTTGGGATTTGAAGTGAAGCTAGGGGATAAAAATGATGTCGTATCTAGAGTTTTTTGGTGGTCCAAATGAAGATGTGGCAGATTCTCTGGTGGAAAGGATGGAGGTTGCATGCATAAGCAACCACATCAATGAGCCGGCATAGGTATTGCGGTTGCTAAATATATGTTTGAAGGGAGATGCAAGGATTTGGTACAGAGCTTATGAGGAGTCATTAAAGGATGCTGAGCCACGCATTCCAATGACTGAGGATGGATTGAAGACTGCACTTTTGAACAGGTTTAAGAAGATTGAGGATCCAGACAGAGTTTGGCATGAGGTGCAGGGATTGACACAGGGCAAATTGGAGCCAATTGATGATTATGTGAAGAAATTCTCTTTGCTGTGGGAGACCTTGTGCAGGGCTTTGGGGGATGATCAGGTACCTCCGAACATGATGAAGAAGGATCGTTTTATTGTAGGATTGAAGGGAGGCATTCGCTGGAAGGTTGAGTTAAAGAAGCCCAGGATGAGGATGCAGTGGAGATAGCCAAATCAAAGGATTGGAAATTGCAACGGCAGATGAACCAGCTGGGGATGGTTCCAGTGGTGGCAGTGAGGCCTGAAATGAGAAGGGTAGAAGCGGTACCAATGAGAACCATGTTGGAAAGAGTGCAACCGATAGAAGTTCAGGTGAATAATGCTATACCAGAGGGGATAAAGGTGGCACCTACAGTTGTTACAGCTTCTGATGAAGAGCTTAAACAGGACATGAGGCAAATGGTGGATTGTATGAAGAATCTGAGTTTAAAGATGATGGAGAACATAGGTGGTGGACGTGGCCGAGGTAGAGGTTATAATCAGGAAGGGGTTGAAAGTCAGACAGGCTATGGAAGTGGCCGTGGTTTTGGCAGGGGTAGACGGTTTATTCCTACATGCTGGAATTGTGGTGAACTTGAACATCTAAGTATAGATTGTGATAAGCCTCAGCGAATGGGGGGTGATATGTATCCCTTACCCTCTCAGATTCCCAACAGGGCAAATGATTATGGAATTGAAATTAAAGGTGAAGCAGGGACCAGTGGGTTGACAAATGAAGAGAAAGGTAAAACTCAGAAGCTGATGTGATGCCTTTGGGGAAACGGATGCCACAGGAAAGGGAGAGCAGGGATGCTGCAGGGCCTAGCAAAGAAAGGTAAAGTGAAGGAAGGAGGAGATGTAAAGGTCAAGCAGAAGAGGAAGTCTCGTAGGAAGTTTCAGGTGACTGATTTTCCACTAGGGGTTGGGCAGGATAGCTACAGTTTGCAGGAGGACATGGCTGGAAGGAAGGCTTATATTACTTTTGGGCAATTGATAGAGTTAGCTCCCCAATTGAAACGTCAGTGGAAAAGACTTGTGAACCCGAGAGAGAAGGAGCCTGCCAAAGGGATACTGACTGTTTTATCTGTTCAGGAGTTGCCTGATATATGTCCTGTGGTGAATGTATGGTACAAAGGGAAGAATCTGGGAGAAGCATACATAGATGGTGGAGCATAGATTTGTGTAATCACACTAGCAGCTGTGGAGAGGCTTGGTCTTAATTTTACTAAAGCGTCTGGTTTTCGTATTCGACTGGCCAATCTCCAGAAGGTCAAATGCTTAGGTATGATCAAGGAGTTAGAATTGCAAGCTTTTGATGTAAAGGTGCTTGTGGATTGTCATGTTATGCCTGCAGGAATGGGTGCATTCCCCATCATATTGGGAAGACCATGGCTGAGAGCGGTGAAGGCTGTTCAAGATTGGAGGAAAGGGGTCATTACTCTGTATGACAGGAGAGGGGATAAGAAGCATTTTAATATGGATAACCAGAAGCCTGCTCATGATGAAGAGGAAAGTGAAGCTGATTCGAGTGTTGATGATACGACCAGTAGCACCACTACTAGTGAGGGAACAGAGGACACTTCATCCAGTGAGGAGGATACAGAGATGGATGCCCTGGTTATTGATGAGGAAGTGCTTGGTGATGAGGCTACCCAAAAAGAAGAGGCCATACAGGAAGAATGCGAGGAGGTACAAGTGAATCATGAGCAAAGGTATGCGGGCGACGGCTGGAAGTGAAGTAAGGGCCACTGGGTAGTTGTGGACCACCTTGGAGAGGCGCTGCAGATAACCAGAGGCAAGGAAGGGCGAAAGAAAGGTGGCCGCCTCTCTGGTGAAAAAGGCTGGCGAGAAAGCGAGCTGGAGTTGCTGCTGGGAATCATGAAGGGACCGGAGGTGTGAAGGGAGCGCAGCTTTGTGCATGTGATGAGCTGCAGTTGGCCACGCAAGCAGGCAAGAGGGTGAAGATAAGGGTCGACTAGGCTGACGGGTTGGCGAAGAGGTGGATTGGCGCTCGAGAGAAAGCTGGGAAGCCGCCTTGTAGAGGGCTGGTGATTCTGTAGCAGGAAGGCAACGAGGACATGTGGTAGCTGCTTTGTGCAAGAGCTAGAAAGGCAGGCTGCTGTGCAGGCAAAGAGATGGACTGGTCGATGGGCCAGATACAAGGGAACTGCTGAAGTTGACGAGCAAGGAAAGCTGCAGAGGCTCTGTGGTTGTCGAAGCTGCTGGTCACGACACACAGAGAGTGGGAGCTGCTGAGTTGAGGGTTAGCTGGTGTGGGCGCCTTCTGAAGAGAGAGTGGCTGGTTTTGTGTGGGCGACGACTGCAGGCAGAGAGTGGATGCTGACCAGAGAGAGAGCCTTGGTTTTTTGTGTGTGTTAGCTGCAGTAGAGGTGCTGACGTGTGGGTTGGAGATAGTGGGGCTCGCCTACGACACTTGGCAGGTAGCAGCTGGACAGGCTACAGAGGAAGTGAAGTAAGGGCCGCCGGGTAGTTGTGGACCGCCTTGCAGAGGCGTTGCAGATAACCAGAGGTAAGTGTGAGATCCCTGTTCCCACGGAGCAACGGATTCGGGGTACTAGCAGCGGAAGTAGCACTTCTCGCGCGGGACAGGGGTCCCACACTCCGGGCCTCACCCACGGATATCCGGACAAGAGACTAATCCGTCAGTTTTTCCAAAACCGAACCCGGAAAAACTTCCCTTACTCGGAAAGCATGGGCGATTCCACCAAGATAACTTTTTACTCTAAGGTAGTCAAGATCATTACTGATCACGCTGATCCGACTGCACCTATAAAGATACTCGGTCGGATCAAGGAAGAAACTTGCACTTGGATCATTGGGATCAACGCTTTTTTTCCCATCAAGAGGCACAGCCGTTGATTCCTATCCATAGAACAATTACTATCCGGGATTTACTTTATCTATCGTAATAACAAAAATTGAGTCTCGATTTACGGATCCATCAGTCCAGCCTAACCCCATCCGATCCCATGGGTTAGCCAACCGCCCAACCACTGTAGTGATGGGATCCAATTTGGAATTTGGTTAGGTTTTGTCCCGGGTACCAAGGAAAAGAGTTCCAAGGCCCCCTAGCCGGAAGTTCATGCAAACATAAAACTAGCCACACCACTTACACACCCAATATGAAATTGCCTTTTTCTTAGCATCAGCTAACTTTAAAATAATCCTTTAATGAAACCATAGTACCACTGATCACAGTCTTCCAAATTATCCGGTTGATTCTCAAATTTCCCATCATTCCTTCATCAGAGTATCTATGGCATCATTGGCAACTAGAACGCTCACCACCTGTCCACTCAGGGGCCTTTTCAATAGTTCCTAGCCCATAATACTCGGCAATATAATCTCTTATAAAAATCAAGATGGACTCTTGTTGAAGATCAGCAAGATCAACCAACAGATCCATAAAAAGAGCCATGGACTCATCCATTGAAGACCAGCAAGGTCAATCAACCAGATCCATGCCCGGTTTCAGAAAAACAACTCTTACTCCTTGTTCCAATATCTTCCTCGACGCACGCGTGGGTATCCTAGGCGACCCAGAGCCCGAGCACCGTATGGTCAGCACCCTCTAGGATCCTTTGCAGCAGGTGACCTAGCGCTTCACTCATAGGCCGCTTCCTTGGTCCCTCATCCACCGTACCGGCGGAAGCTCACCATTTTAATCGAACCGAGGCTGGTCAAGACCTCGGTCGACCTTGCTACGCGAGATGTCCTCCATTGACTCTCCGTCAGCAGTTGCAACTTTATCAGTTAGGTCTCCACGACCTTAATCACAAGACGGTCAAAATGCTTCCCCAGCATTCTTGACATAAAACAGCCATTTACAAACAGCATTTACAAACAGTTTACAAATACAATTTCTATATTAACTCTCATTTTTCCACATTATCCCTCATCAATCCACATTACTTATTCCACATTCCATTTATATGTGTACTCATCCAATCACATCATTTTCCATCTCTTCACTTCAGATTCCTTCACATCACATATCATATATTCACATCCATACATCCACATCCACATCCACATTCACATCCACATTCACATCCATACATCCACCTCCACATCCACATCCACATCCACATTCACATCCATACATCCATATCCACATCCACATCCACATCCACATCCACATTCACATCCATACATCACATCCACATGCATACATCTACTATCACGTCCTCATTCATACATCCACATACATACATCCATTTCCACATTCCCATTCATATAACCCCATATGCCTTCACATCTAATCTTTTACATCACATCCATTCTTGCCCTATCACAATCCATATACATCTTATCCTATCACATACACATCTTACCTTATCAAATCTTAATTCATCTTATCACCTCATTACTTATTTCATAAGCATCTTATCACCTCTTATCACATCCTATCACATCTCATATCTATTTATAGAATACAAGAGAATTCTTATATTTGATATAAGATTTCTTTACACATTTATTTATGCATAAATTCTATTTAAGGAGATTAATACTTTCGAAGTAAAAATCAATCTTTTATGCATCTTCTTATGCATAAATTCAATTTGGTAGGAATTACACTTTTAGAATAAAAGAATTTCTCTTATGCATCTAAGTTATGCATAAAATCCATTTATGATGAAAATCACACTTTTAGTATAAAAGAATATCTTTTATGCATACCTCTATGCATGAAATCCAAATAAAATAAAAGTCACACTTTTAAAATAAAATAATCAACTTTTATGCATACCTTTATGCATGAAATTCAAATATAATAAAAGTCACACTTTTATAATAAAATAATCAACTTTTATGCATACCTCTATCTCGGGGGGGTCACTATATGTAGAACACCCCTATCGCGTGCGTTCAAGGCCTATATTTTAAATCCTTTATCTGTGAATTTTTTTATCCATATAATATCCCCTTTTCTTTATGAATCTGTAAATTTTTTTTAAAAAATTTTAAATCATACCCTTATGTAAATATATTTCTGTAAGTTTCATAAATTAAAAATATGCTTCTGTTGAACGCACGTGATATTTACATTTTTTTGTGAGTGACCCCCCCGAGACCTCTATGCATGAAATCCAATTATGATAAAAGTAACACTTTTACAATAAAATAATCATCTTTTATGCATACATCTATGCATGAAATCCAAATATGATAAAAGTAACACTTTTATAATAAAATAATCAACTTTTATGCATACTTTTATGCATGAAATTCAAATATGATAAAAGTAACACTTTTATAATAAAATAATCAACTCTTATGCACACTTCTATGCATGAAATTCAATTGTGATAAAAGTAACACTTTTATAATAAAATAATCAACTCTTATGCATACTTCTATGCATGAAATTCAATTGTGCTAAAAGTAACACTTTTACATTAAAATAATAATCTTTTATGCATACCTCTATGCATGAAATCTAATTATGATAAAAGTAACACTTTTATGTTAAAATAATAATCTATTATGCATACCTCTATGCATGAAAATCAATTATGCATAATATAAAAATCAATTTCTCTATGAATATCTTCAATTAATCTAGGATGATAATTCCTAGAATATGGTAGGAAGTCCTCTTTTCATGCTTTGAATGAAATTATTTTATGCGTAATTTTTATAAAAATTTTGCCATAGCTCCGCTGCTATGACTGATAAATCTCAATTTTTTCTAAGGGATAAAGCTTATCATTAAGAATTAATTAGAATGATCCCTAATTGGATCAATAATCCATAATGGATTGAATCATTAATATTCATGAAATACATAAACTAAAAGCATAGAAAAAAGCCATTAATTTGACCTCAAGTATAGATTAATCTTGGATTAAGGAAAAGCTTTATGAAAAGCTTCATTTGGATTGAGAATGGGTCATGAGTATGACCATTTCTTGAGTGAGAGAGAGAAATTTTAAAAACCATTTGAATTAAGCATAAATAGAAATTTATGTAATTCTTAACTATCATTAATCAATTAATTTCAATAGAATTCATCAAATTATGTAACTCTTCACTACCATTCATCAATTAACTTCAATAACATTCAAAAACCATTCTAATTAAGCTTCTCAAGCTTGAGAGAGGTTGAGAAGAGAGAAACATTGAGAAATTATAGAAAATGATCAAAATTCACTAATTACCTTACAAATTGCTTGATTCTTTGTTCACGGTAGAGGCCCCCAACCAATCAATTGGTTAAGTATGTTGATGGAGCCACCAATGGGGATTGAAGAAAGAGGGAAGCTCCAAAAACTAGTGAATTATTAATGAATTCACAGTTCTTGGCTTAGGTGGAGTAGAGTAACGATGCATAAACACTATATATTTTTCAACAAGGGGTAGGATTCTATTTATAGGAAAAATTGAGCTCCTAACCAAACAAACTGATTCTAGAATTTTTCAAATCAGTTTGGTCAATTTTTGACCATTTTTAGGTCAGTTAAGCTAACTTTTTGGAACTAGACTTGAATGAGGAGAGAGGAGAGATGAAATATCTCAATTTTTATGAGTTTAAAACTCATTCAAGTATGTGAAATATGCACCTCCTTTAAAGAACTCCCCTTTCTTACATATGTGTCAAAATGGAATCATTATACCCAAATATCTCATATTTTTAATATTGCTCATAGTTTTTTACTAATAAACCTTGTACATTTTCAACTCTTCATCTTATGTGAAATATGCACCTCCTTTAAAGAACTCCTCTTCCATACATATGTGTCATAGTTTTTTTACTAATAAACCTTGTACATTTTCAACTCTTCATCTTATGTGAAATATGCACCTCCTTTAAAGAACTCCCCTTTCTTACATATGTGTCAAAATGGAATCATTATACCTAAAATATCTCATATTTTTAATATTGCTCATAGTTTTTTACTAATAAACCTTGTACATTTTCAACTCTTCATCTTATGTGAGCATTTACTCATTTTTGGATACCCAAAATATCTCATATTTTTAATATTGCTCATATTTTTTTACTAATAAACCTTGTACATTTTCAACTCTTCATCTTATGTGAGCATTTACTCATTTTTGGGTATCTTCTTTTACAAATTGGATTTATCTCCTCTCTACACATGGATTGATGCTATTGGTCCATAGGAACCTTAATTGGACCATAATCCAAAAATTTCTGAAAATCTAGACCCTTAGGCTAAGGTCCTTTATACACATTTCCAATTAATTCCAATTGTACATTGGAAAATTCTTTTTGAATTTCTGTTTCAGGAAAATTCATCTTAATTATAAAAGATATTTTTCTATCCAAAAATATTCAAAATCTGAATATTCTCTCTCTAGAATATTTTCTCTCTCTAGGTTAAAATAGTTAGAAACAAGGTCTTTATATTTCTGAAGAGGGATTGATTACAGGGAAAGATACTAGACATCAAAAAGGGGGTGGGGGAGGAATCTTACATTCTATCCCACTTAAAAAACGCGAGATGTCCTCATCTCGCAAACTAGGGTAATTTTGCAAGATGCACGAATATGAGACTTAGGGAAAAATTTTAATCAAGATTAACCACCAAGAAAAGTCTCAAAGAGAGCAAGATAAGAACAAGATTTAAACTTTATTCATTCTCGAAACTTATACAGTAAAGATAGAAGAACTCTTTACACTTCCATAAGCCCGTCCATCATATGGTCACAAAAGCAGCACTCACAAGCTGCACAAGTATAAGGTAACTCATCTATGGGAATAATTCTGTTGGTTATTGCTGCACCTATCTCAGTGGTATGAGGTGATCTAACAAAAGGACCTTTGAGAGGCAAGCCAAAAACGGGGTAAAGGCATATCTTCTCATGAGGAAGAAAACACGCCAGTAAGAAGACCCGCTCAGAAAACCCAAGATGCCTTGATCTCATGACGCAGTAGTATCGGGGACCCAAACCCAAAGCTTCAATAACCATGGCTAAGCGGACATTGTTACGAAAGTGCTGCTGACCCCAGGGTGTTACCCTAGTTATGTTTTGATAGGTCCGCCATTTGGTCTGCGCTACAGAAGTTCCCAAGTGAGGGAAAAGTGAGCGCTCATACTGTTCTATAAAATCCTTCTTCACAGACTCACTTGCGTCTTGAAGGTGAGGAATCATTATGGATAAAACTAATTCTTGTTGCCAAGCCATGAAGGAGATTAAGAAAGAAAGGAGATCGATGGGAGTAAGATTACTGTGAACGATAAGTAAAAGTTACGACTTATATAAAGGAAGAAGCTAGCGTAACTTAAAAGCCAACGGTAACTTGCCACCCACTGAAGTTTTACCGTCTTTCCATGATTTGGGTTTGGCACATTTTTCTATAGAAGGCATTCAGAACTTTGAGATGAGGAGATAAAAGAAGTTCGTAAGCTAAATCACCTACTTTCTTTGGTCCACAATATCTAGGAGATAACTTCTTATACTTCCCAAGAGATAAAGAACTTCTTTTGGGCCGTACTCGAATGAAGACCAAAACCTTGATATCCAAAACATCGATTCTCACTTTTGAACTCATTGTTCTGAATCCTTAAAACAGGTGGGACTCTTGAGAAGTATTCAGGGAAAAGGTTCTTCCTTTTTTTAAACAGAATCTTTCTTTTATTTTAGAGAGAGAATAATTATAAGATCAGAAAGGGAGATTCTTACTCCTGTATACCTCGAAGGCTGGGGGAGAATCTTACAACAAGGAAGGGCGAAAGAAAGGTGGCCGCCTCTCTGGTGAAAAAGGCTGGCAGGAAAGCGAGCTGGAGTTGTTGCTGGGAATCGTGAAGGGACCGGAGGTGTGAAGGGAGCGCAGCTTTGTGCATAACCTATGACAGACATTGAGACGTACTATGTTCTACGTCATTAATTTAAATATTCTGAGTCATGGGCCGGGCTTGTCGGCACCATATGGTAAGGATGAAGGGATTGGTGATCGCCGATGAGAGGCGCACCTAGAATATCAGTAGGATAAGGGTTAGGATCGGCCGGCCATGTATGGGCGCCCAAGTGTGAGAACGGCCAAGTTTTCTGGGGTTTCTTTCTGGGTTTCAGCCTTGGCCGCGGCGGCGCGGTTCGCACACAGCACTGGGGATTCAGCACGCAGAAAACCAGATAGCAGAACAAATAAAAAAATAATTTTTTATTTTTTATTTTTTTTCTTTCTTTTTAAAAAAAATAAATTTTAATTTTTTTTTAAAAGAAAGAAAAAAAACCAAACGTGTGAAGAGGAAAGATTTTTCAATTGGAAAAAAATTTTGAAAAGAAAAAACCCCCGACCTTGACTGCGATCGCGGTCTCGGTCTTTTGATATATATATATATATAGGAGAGTGAGCCTCCATAGCTTTCTTTCAAGTGAGAGCTTATGGGAAGTTATGCCCTATATGTAGCCCACTCCCCAAGGAGTGAAGTGAGCATGTGGGATTAAGCCTTCACCCTTTCCTCCACAAGCAAATAGGCTTTCGCCCCTTCCCCCATAGGGAAACGGATTGTTTTGAGGACCACAGGAGCTCTGGATAGGCGAACACGGTGCTATAAAGCACGCTAGGACCCTTTAAACGATACGCTCGTTTCGAGCTATCACATGCCCTAGTCCAAGTTCGACCGTAAGTAAGGGGGGTCAAAAACGAGTTAAAAACAATCTAAAAACAAGTAAAAATGGGGTGCGAAATACCCAAGAAACCACTTGTGTGGGCTTCAAGGATAGTTACCAACGCACGTAGGGTACCCACGTCACATGCATCTACGTTCTGGTCGGGTGCTAGAGCCTGAACCATTAGAAAGCGTTTCAGTTTACGCAGGCTCACACCATCCCTCCACGTTGGCATCTTGGCCAAGGGAGTGCAACCCAAGATCCACGAATAGTGGATAGTGACTCGTCCTCTGACTCAGAAGCCATGGAAGGGCACCCTACCAAGAACCCTGAGGAGACAAGCCAAAACATGCCAGTTTGGGTCCCACAACCCGGATCTAGCATGTTTAGTTGTCTAATAGAGACCTTTAGTAGAGCTACACGCTCTGAACATGCGACAAGCAAAGTAAATGAAGAAGGAGGGGTAGTAGATTCGCCATTCACATCTTATGTAGACCCTACCCTCCCAAAGAGTGTCCATGTGGATATTCTACCCACTTCGTTTAATGAGGGCCCTACTGAGCTACTACCTTCCGACGCGCTTCCTAAAGTAGAGGTCCCTAGAAGCCAATCCATAAGAAGTGACATTGCATCCACTTCAAGAGAACCGTTTGGCACACCAAGTCTAGATGGGATATTTCTCAATGAAAATTGGGAATATGATCTACACACAGAGACTCTAACTGACTTATACACGGGTTACACATACCATGTAGGTTGGTTAGAAGTCCTACAATCTACATCTAGCACCACTAATCTAGAGGAGCAACAACAAATGATATGTGAGATTATTCATAGAATTATCCAAATTGAGAGGCAAAATAGGGGTGAACTTAGTCTCCACTAGCCCTATGAGATTTTTGGATACGGACAAGGCCAAACAACCAATCCTATCACAATTGGAGACTCCCTCGGTGAGTCTCATAGACCCTTCATATGTTGTTTCGCCTGGAGTCTCAATGCAGGTTGAGCCCACGAGAGCGGTAACTTTAGCTTTCCAACCTTGGCTCAACTTTCCATTAAGGAATCCACAATGCCTACCCCAATGATGAGCATAGCGAAAAATGCACCTGTTACCGTTGTAGTTAGTACGACACCGCTACCTAGTGGAACAGTACCTACAACAGTGCGTGCTAGTGCCTATCAACCATATGTACCTATCGCTACTCATGCTCCTATAGCTCCTACGCCTCTTAGTATGCCAATGGCGTATGCTCCACGACCGCCTTATCACAATCCTTATCCAAGAGGAGCTAGGCCTAGTCACATATCATATCCTACGTCATTTGCCAACATACTCAGACCAATGCCAACTCCTATTAGCCAGGCTATCCCAGAAGTGCCTCCACCAGCTATGCCTGCTCACCTAGGTGATCTTGCAGCGTTTGCTCAGATGATGGGACGATCCATTGCAGAAAACATGCGGGGTATGCCTGAGAGAGAACCTAGAAGCAAGGTAGTACAAGTGGCTAACACTCAAAACTTCAGTGGTAACAAGGATGTTAGGAAGCACATTGAAGTCTTTGAACACGTGTGTGATTCCTTGGAAGAGCACAATGAGTTGCATAAGTGTAAAGCCTTAGGCTTAACCTTGAGTGGGAAGGCCGGAGATTGGTATTGAACCTTAAGGGTTGAAGAGCGCACTCACTACCCCACTCTCAAGAGATTGTTCTTGAAAGAATACATACGTGAGGGTGTGCTTTGGGGGGGGTAGCATCTCAACTCCAAAAAGCTGAACGCGAGGAAGGGGAGTCAGTGAGAGACTTTATAAGTCGATTGAAGCATCTAATTTCTTGTTGCACTCCCAATGAGCGCTTCAATAATAACCAACTGCTCGATAGATTCATGCAAGGATTGCGCCACGAGGACATTTAAAATGGCCTAGTCATTAGAGGTCTTACAACGTGGGAAGCAGTCACTGCCAATGCAATCCAGTTAGAAGACAACTTGATGATTGCAGGTAAAAAGGTGTCTTCGGAAACAAAATCCGTTAGTTCGCAAGTATCTGGGCACGAGCCAATGACAGTAAAACCTATTGCGAAGGAGCCCAAGATATCTGAAATGTCTGTGATCGACCTTACTAAGGCTCTCCAAGAATACTTTAGGGGTAATCAAGATCCTCAAAATAGCCATATGTACCCAAGAAGAGAGCAACAATGGTGTTCGGTTTGCTTAGGACCACATAGCACGAGTGAATGTCCTACATTCAGAGTCAAATTCAATGGGAATTGCAATGCATGTGGTAAGTATGGCCATCAATCTAAAGATTGCCTAGTACTTAAGCGAATGTTGGCAAATCAGGCACCACTAGCCTGGTCAAACACACCTCAAGTACCCGTGCTAATGCCTGCACAACCTGTCGAGCAACCATCATAGCACATAGTTCCAAGGAATCCGAATGTAGTCCAGTCTGTGCCGTTGCCACCGCCAGTGCTAGGACCACAACCTCCACATCCAAGGATTACTCCTATAAACCAGATGGGTTGTGAGTCACATAATGCGTGTGGGGATTATGAAGAGGAGATAGACCCCACTGCTCCATACGGGATTGATACGTTTGAAATGACTCCCCAGTACTACATGGAGGATCATTTCGGGCAAGTCAAGCCTGTATATCAAGCGGCTGCTCTCGCCATAAGAGGGCAAAACCTTAATACCTTGGCGAGGAGACCACCTCTTCAATGCTACGATTGTGGTGGACCGCATCGTGTAGCGGAGTGCCCTAATAGGCTATAGAAGATCGCTACTCAGATGCAACCAAATCAAGGGAGCACATCGGGAATGCCGGTACTTACATGTAATCGTTGTGGCATAGATCATTTGATCACTCAATGTCCACATAATCCTAATGCACCCAAGATTACGCCATTGAATTTGGTTGAGGTCACCAACCAAGCACGAGGAACCACACCCATTGTACCTGCGAGTGTAGTTACACGGTCAATGCTTCAAAATCAAAACTACATTCTTGAAGAGAGGGATACCGCATCAATCGCTCAGGCAAAGAAAAAGAAAATGCGATGGAAGAGATTGCTTAATGCCACGAGCTCCAAGCCTAGTTCAAAGACTAACATAGGGACAGGAGACGACCCCGTGTATATGAATGATCCTGAAGATGATTCCGATTCAATAGAAACCATGGGGACCAAAGCCACTACCTTAAGGGAGGAACCCACTCGGGAGCTCAATGAAGGAGAATCAAGCGAGTATATAAATAAGGGGAAACAGAAGGAAACTTCCTCGGCCCCACAACCAAGTCAGTTAATGCCCTCTCGACCACCCAAACTGACTGAGACTCCCCAAGACAAGCCACGTGGGCCAAAAACCCTCAAGAAAAAGATTGGAACTTACCCAAACCCAGTTGAGGAGATTGAACAAGTGCAACATTTAAGGGGTTTAGTGGAAGAAACACAAAGAGAACTGGAGCCAAACCCGAGAAAAATCAAAATTCCAGACACAGTGTTTCCTACGCAGGTTCAGCCTCACAGGAACCATAAACCGTTAGCTATACCTAGTATCATTCAGGAAGAAAGTGAGGATAGGACATCAGGAAGTGGGCAAACACCCTTTTTGCTTGAAAGAATGTTTAGCGAGGGAATGCCTAACCCCATCGAAGAGGAAGTGATTCCATCTTCACTAGTCATGTCCTCAGAAATCAGAACCACGATCATCTCCAAGTTATACGGAGATCCTGAGCTATTATTAGCTCTTCGGGCATTTCTCAATGGAGAACTAAAGGCGGGGCTACCATAATTTGCAAACATGGATAGACCCGACACGCTTCAAGATGAAGAGGAACATAGGGATCTACAACCCAACCTAGATGAAAACTCGGTCGTGGAAATACCTGTTAACAAGTTGGGACAGTACTTTGAAGGTGACGAATCTAATGCAACCCTCCCCATTACTACCAAGGGATTAACTCTAAAGGGAATCCTTGATGGTTGTGCTAGAGTGAGCATTGTGACTAAAAACTGTTGGGAATCTATGGGAAGACCTCACCTCAAAGTCACAAACATAGTGGTTAAGATGGCAAACGGAACCATAGCTAAACCTATTGGAATGTTAAGGGACCTTAAGATCAAGGTCCTGGGATACAAGGTAAAACATACCTTCATTGTAATGGATTTCTCCAAGCATCCTATGTCATATCAAATGATCTTAGGACGTCCTTTCATGAGGGAAGCACAAATGGTGCATGACTGGTCGAAAAACCATGTCTATCTACAATTCCAGAACTTTGTCATTCGAGTTGATCTTGAGAATGGTCGTGCACATCCTTTAGGAAGCAAGGTTATCATCGATAATCGATCGGATACCACTATTCACTCCGCCCCATTAAGGTATTGCTATACATGCAAAAAAGAGACTGATGATGGAAAAGATTCTCCTTATATGGATGTCCTACCGGGTATGACTGAGTCGGATAACGTGGATTGGATACACCTAGCGGCAACCATAGACACATGGGGAAATAGAGGCACAAGTTGGGTAACACCTGAGGGGCAAGATATGCCACTGTTAGTGCCAATAAACATGATAGGTGTTATGCACTTGACTCTTGATAGCGAGAAAGTGGCAAACTCCACTGACACTGACAGTAGTGAAGACTCTGACCAATGGAACTCGACCAATGCAACTCTGAGTATGAATCTCAAGAAGAAACTGACTCTGAGCCTGATGGGGGGGATGAATCAAATATTTACCCAAATGTGGAAGCAAGGTTGTAAGATTCCTACCTTCCCCTGTAATCAATCCCTCTTCAGAAATATAAAGACCTTGTTTCTAACTGTTTTAACCTAGAGAGAGAAAATATTCTAGAGAGAGAATATTCAGATTTTTAATATTTTTGGATAGAAAATTATCTCATCTTATTTAAATAAGTTCCCCTGAAACAGAAATTCAAAAAGAACTTTCCAATATGCAATTAGAATTTATTGGAAATGGGTATAAAGGACCTTAGTCTAAGGGTCTAGATTTTTAGAAATTTTTGGATTATGGTCCAATTAAGGTTCCTATGGGCCAATAGCATCAATCCATGTGTAGGGAGGAGATAAATCCAATTTGTAAAAGAAGATACCCAAAAATGAGTAAATGCTCACATAAGATGAAGAGTTGAAAATGTACAAGGTTTATTAGTAAAAAAACTATGAGCAATATTAAAATGATTCCATTATGACACATATGTAAGGAAGGGGAGTTCTTTAAAGGAGGTGCATATTTCACATAAGATGAAGAGTTGAAAATGTACAAGGTTTATTAGTAAAAAAACTATGAGCAATATTAAAATGATTCCATTATGACACATATGTAAGGAAGGGGAGCTCTTTAAAGGAGGTGCATATTTCACATGCTTGAATGAGTTTTAAACTCATAAAAATTGAGATATTTCATCTCTCCTCTCTCCTCATTCAAGTCTAGTTCCAAAAAATTAGCTTAACTGACCTAAAAATGGTCAAAAATTGACCAAACTGATTTGGAAAATTCTAGAATCAGTTTTTTGGTTAGGAGCTCAATTTTTCCTATAAATAGAAGCCTCCCCCTTGTTGAAAAATATATAGTGTTTATGCATCGTTACTCTACTCCACCTAAGCCAAGAACTGTGAATTCATTTAATAATTCACTAGTTTTTGGAGCTTCCCTCTTTCTTCAATCCCCATTAGTGGCTCCATCAACATACTTAACCAATTGATTGGTTGGGGGCCTCTACCGTGAACAAAGAATCAAGCAATTTGTAAGGTAATTAGTGAATATTGATCTTTTCTATAATTTCTCAATGTTTCTCTCTTCTCAACCCCTCTCAAGCTTGAGAAGCTTAATTGGTATGGTTTTTTTTAAATGCTATTGAAGTTAATTGGTGAATAGTAGTGAAGAGTTACATAATTTAATAAATGCTATTGAAGTTAATTTCCATTTATGTTTAAATTCTAATGGTTTTTATGTAATTTCTCTCTCTCACTCAAGAAATGGTCATACTCATGACCCATTCTCAATCCAAATGAAGCTTTTCATAAAGCTTTTCCTTAATCCAAGATTAAGCTATGCTTGAGGCCAAATTAATGGGTTTTTTCTATGCTTTTAGTTTATGCATATTGATGATTCAATCCATTATGGATTGATGATCCAATTAGAGACCATTCTAATTATTTCCTTAATGATAAGCTTTATCCCTTAGAAAAATTGAGATTTATCAGTCATAGCAGCGAAGCTATGGCAAAATTTTTATAAAAATTACGCATAAAATAATTTCATTCAAAGCATAAAAAGAGGACTTCCTACCATATTCTAGGAATTATCATCCTAGATTAATTGAAAGAATTTCATTATAATCATGGAGAAATTGAATTCTTATATTATGCATAAAGAATAAGTTTTTATATCATCATTTTTATTTACATGCATAGAAGTATGCATAATGGATAAATTTTTATATCAAAAGTGTTACTTTTATCATTTTTATTTACATGCATAGAAGTATGCATAATGGATAAATTTTTATATCAAAAGTGTTACTTTTATCATTTTTATTTACATGCATAGAAGTATGCATAATGGATAAATTTTTATATCAAAAGTGTTACTTTTATCATTTTTATTTTCATGCATAGGAGTATGCATAATGGATAAATTTTTATATCAAAAGTGTTACTTTTAGCATATTGAATTTCATGCATAGGGATATGAAAAAAAAAAGATTATTTTATTGTAAAAGTGTTACTTTTATCACATTTGAAATTCTTGCATAGAGGTATGCATAAAAGATGATTATTATATTGTAAAAATGTTACTTTTATCATAATTGGATTTCATGCATAGAGTTATGCATAAAAAGATATTTTTATACTAAAAGTGTGATTTTCATCATAAATAGATTTTATGCATAAATTAGATGCATAAGAGAAATTCTTTTATTCTAAAAGTGTTATTCCTACTAAATTGAATTTATGCATAAGAAGATGCATAAAAGATTGATTTTAATTCAAAGTGTCATTCTCATTTAAAATGAATTTATGCATAGGAAGATGCATAAAAGATTGATTTTTATTTCGAAAGTGTTAGTATCCTTAAATGGAATTTATGCATAATTAGATGTGTAAAGAAATTTTATATCAAATATAAGAATTCCCTCATATTCTATAAATAGATATGGGAAGGGATAGGATGCGATAAGAGATGTATGTATGTGGATGTGTGGATGTGGAGATGGGAGTGTGGATGTATGAATGTGAAAATGGATGTATGCATGAAGATGAGTGTGGTTATGTGAGCTTCCGGTACGGTGGATGAGGGACCAAGGAAGCGGCCTATGAGTGAAGCGCTAGGTCACCTGCGAAGGATCCTAGAGGGTGCTGACCATACGGTGCTCGGGCTCTGGGTCGCCGAAGATACCCACACGTGCGTCGTGGAAGATATTGGAACAAGGAGTAAGAGTTGTTTTGTGAAAACGGGCATGGATCTGGTTGATTGACCTTGCTGGTCTTCAATGAATGAGTCCATGGCTCTTTATATGGATCTGTTGGTTGATCTTGCTGATCTTCAACGAGAGTCCATCTTGATTTTTATAAGTGATTATATTACCGAGTATTATGGGCTAGGAACTATTGAAAAGGCCCCTGTGTGGACAGGTGGTGAGCGTTCTAGTTGCCAATGATGCCATAGATACTCTGATGAAGGAATGATGGGAAATTATGAATCAACTGGATAAATTGGAAGATTGTGATCAGCGGTACTATGGTTTCATTAAAGGATTGTTTTAAAGTTAGCTGATGCTAAGAAAAAGGCAATTTTCATATTGGGTGTGTAAGTGGTGTGGCTAGTTTTATGTTTGCATGAACTTCCGGCTAGGGGGCCTTGGAACTCTTTTCCTTGGTACCCGGGACAAAACCTAACCAAATTCCAAATTGGATCCCATCACTACAGTGGTTGGGCGGTTGGCTAACCCATGGGATCGGATGGGGTTAGGCTGGATTGATGGATCCATAAATCGAGATTTAAATTCTATTATTACGATAGATGAAGTAAATCCCGGACAAAAATTGTTCTATGGATAATCAACGGCTGTGCCTCTTGATGGGGAAAAAAGCGTTGATCCCAATGATCCAAGTGCAAGTTTCTTCCTTGATCTGACCAAGTACCGTTAGAGGTGCAGTCGGATCGGTTTGATCAGTAATGATCTTGACTACGTTAGAGTAAAGAGTTATCCTGGTGGAATCGCCCATGCTTTCCGGGTAAGGGAAGTTTTTTTCGGGTTCGGTTTTTGAAAAACCGACGGATTAGTCTCTTGTCCGGATATCCGTGGACGAGGCCCGAAGTGTGGGTCCCTGCCCCACGCATGAAGTGCTACTTCCATTGCTAGTACCCCGAATCCGTCGCATGGTGGGGAGAAGGATCTCACAAAGGTGCTCAAGGCCTAGGACAGTGACCTCTTACAGTTCATCCGAGAGTGAGGGGGACACAAGTGAAGATCGACCAAGTGAGTTTGAATATGATAGAAACAAAAATCAAAAACTTGGTAAGAAGAAAACGAGACATAAGCGCCAACGCTATCGAGCTAATGTGCGAACCACAATAAACAAAGAGAGATCCACTGCAGAATGGCTTAGTTATGTAAGAGCCATCGAAAGCTAGCAGATAATTGGGGACAATACTCCAAAGTGTCATGTGGTGTATTCCGTAACCTCATGACATCGCCCAATTAGAAATCGAAGAGAAGCCGAAACTAAGTCGTACTGCAAGAAGGTGGCAAAACCAAGAGTTGGCTCAGCAACAAAAGGAGGCGGAATTGAAAGAAAAAAGCCTGGCACAACAAGAACCAGTAGACTTACACCCCGCACCCGAGCATTTCAAATCATTTACCACACGACAACGTAAAGTGGTCTACACAAAAGCCCAACGAGCGCCTACCAATGGGAGTAGCGGTGTCTACGATGGCCCTGCGGTAGTTAAGGAGATAGACTTAGTAGATCTGGGTGAGGAGTCTAAACCAGTTTTTATTGCTCAAGACCTCACCAAGGCGGAAGAAGCTGCACTTACGAAGTTTCTTAAGGAATTCAAGGACATATTTGCTTGGACATATCATGATATGAAGGGTGTTCCACCCTCTGTGGTGCAACACACGATTCTAATGATTAGCACTGCTAAACCAGTCCAGCAACGTCCCTATAAGTACGCAAAGATTGTACAAGAGGAAATTGAAAAGCTTGTAAAATGTGGATTCATATACCCTATTGAGCACTCAGAATGGGTTTCTCCGATAATCATCATACCAAAGAAGAATGGGAAACTCAGAGTGTGCGTTGATCTCAAAAAGGTTAATGCAGCCACCAGAAGGGATCATTACCCCTTGCCATATTCTGAACATGTGCTTGAAAGAGTGGCAAGCAAAGAGGCATATAGCTTTTTAGATGGGTACTCGGGTTACAATCAGATCACAATTGCAGTCGAGGACCAAGCTAAAACAGCATTTATCGGAGTTTGGAGTGTTTGCCTTTCGCATCATGGCCTTTGGCTTGACCAATGCACCTGCAACATTCCAACGATTGATAAACACGGCCTTTAAGGAATATCTAAGGGACTTCTGTGAAGCTTTCTTAGATGATCTTTGTGGTCATTCCTCTTCGAAAAATATTTGAAAGGTGTAGATTATATCGCATCTCATTGAATCCTTTCAAATGCCAATTCTGGGTTAAACACGGAGTTATCTTAGGGCATATAGTGTCCAAAAATGGGATTTCCACGGACGAGAGTAAAATCAAGGTCATTCTGGAACTGCCCCCACCCACCAACTACAAGGGAGTCCAACGCTTTATGGGCCACGTTGGTTATTATCGAAGGTTTATTCTTCGCCGAGATAGCTCGACCATTGTATAAGCTTCTCATCGAGTTTATTTGGACCGAAGAATGTGACCGTGCCTATGAGCTATTAAAGAAGGCCTTAGCGAGTGCTCCAATCTTGCGAATGCCTAATTGGGATTTACTCTTCCATGTGCATATTGATGCATCAAACTTTGCTATTGGGTGTGTGTTAACTCAACCTGGAGAACACAAGCTAGACTACCCCATTAGCTTTGCCAGTCGTCGTCGCCAGTTGAACGATGCTGAGATGAACTACACCACTACGGAGCGAGAAGGGTTGGCAATGATATATACAGTAAGGAAATTTTGTTATTACCTCCTTGCCACCAAGTTTGTTTTCTATGTGGATCATCAAGCATTGTTGTATCTGCTGATAAACAAACCATGCTCCACAGGAAGAATCACACGATGGCTATTGATTCTTCTTGAGTTTGATTTCACTGTTGTTGTGAGACCTGGCAAAAAACATGTTATGGCTGATCATTTGTCTCGCATACCTAATGGTGAGGCTCCTACGGGGGTTGATGATGACTTACCTGACACTTCCCTGTTCATGGTGGAGACAATGCCTGAATGGAGTGAGAAGATTGTTAACTTTTTGGTTAATGGCTTTCCACCCAAGGAGCTTCATAAAGATCTAGCTCGAAAGCTGATCAAAGAATGCGAACCCTATTGCTTGATAGCTGGGACTCTTTATAAAAGAGGAAAGGATGACGTTCTTAGGCGTTGTGCCCGAGAGGATGAGTATCTATACATTTTGCAAGAGGCACATATGGGCTTAGCCGGTGGTCACTTCTCAGGAGACTTAACTGCACGAAAGATCTTACAATCAGGGTATTGGTGGCCCACTATGTTCCAAGATGCATCACTGTTTGTGAAGGGTTGCGATGAATGCCAACGATACAAGAAACCCCAACGAAAAGATCAGATGCCCCTACATCCAATCAAAGTAAACCAACCGTTTGAAAAGTGGGGTTTAGACTTTGTAGGTCCAATTAGCCCAGCGGCCCAAAACACACAATCTCGCTATATTATTGTGGCCACTGACTATATGACCAAATGGGCTGAAGCGAAAGCGACATGTAAGGCAGATGCGAGGACAACAGCCAAGTTCCTCTTTGAAAATATAATCACACGCTTCGGTTGTCCTTTTGAACTTGTGAGCGACAATGGGACGCATTTTATAAATGATGTGATTAAGGAGCTCACAACAAATTTCATGATATCCCATCATAAAACTTAGGGCTAGAGCCAGGACTCTACAACATCCTCTTACCGTATCCTCAGTAGTAGTGTGGTGACTGGTAGGTAGGTTAGTGTTTTCTAGTTTTTTCTAGTTTGGATTCCTTAAACGAGTCTTTAATTTTTCACACTGATGTGCCTCTCGAGGTATAGTGCTTGTTAGTTGATTGTACAGGTTGAAAAGTTTGAGGTGGGTTCGCTTTCAAGTCTTGAGATAGCCGCAACGCTCATACATAAATATCTCATCAAATTGCGGGCATTTCTCTCATCGCATCAAGGAGATCTCCAAAATACAGGTGTAATTCTTCCATACCCACTCTCTTTCGTTTTTACTGTTCAATTAATTGCATGAACTATAATGCATGACCACATGGAAATCGTCAATGTACTACTTAGTTTTTGAAGTTGCCTGACGTGCTAGTGTGAATCATTAATGAGTTTAACCTTATTGGATATATTCTTGAGAATGCATGCAGTCTTTAGTTAACCTTGGAATACGATTGTCTTAGGTCTAGGGTCAAACCATCTTAATGTTTGTGACACCTGGCCATGTGTGTGTTGACCTCTAGGACATAGCTTTTACCCCTTTGTCGAAAGGATGCAAGACAAATTATAGTTCAGGAGCGAAGATAAAAAAAATAGATTTAAAAAAAAAAGCCTACAATAAATGGCAATACAAGTCTATGATGTGCTTTAATGTTGGCCTATCGCCTTATTGATACTTGGTAGGCGAGGAGTATTTTACTCCAGACCGATGCCTTGGTTGGTAGGGGGTAGCCTTGCCTAAGGTGAACTAATAGATTCTTGGAGAATGCTTTGTGTTAAACATGGTACCAGGATCGATGTTAGTTTTGCCTTAGGAAGGTCGCCATTGTGTGTAAAAATTGTCACGTGCATAAAAAAAACAAAGGCAAAAGGCTCCTGTAACTCCGATGTTTCTTGTGTCCCTAGGCTCGTGGTATTAACTTGTTCTTAGAGTAGACACACTGTGGTCATCTGTTTATTTATTAAGCTTGGTTATTTTCCTTGACTTAGGCCAGTTATATAAACCTTGATTAACCTTTGACACCTTGCTAACTCTTGATTTACTTTCAATAATTTTAAACTCCTGTTAATTTGCTACACTAGCTCATTCATGTGACCCCTTAAACTAAGTTATAATAGCAACATCCATTGTGGTCTAACATGCTTGAATTTATACACTTTATATCTTTTGAATTCCAGCATACTTTCACTCTACTTCCCTGTTTTGCAGACGGTCTACCACAACAACCCTATCGAGCTTACCATACCATAGCTTCCGAGGACGGAATCTACATCAAGAAGGGAGGCATGTTAACCTATGAGACGGACATTGAGACGTACTATGTTTTACGTCATTAATTTAAATATTCTGAGTCATGGGCCGGGCTTGTCGGCACCATATGTTAAGGATGAAGGGATTGGGTGATTGCCGATGAGAGGTGCACCTTGAATATCAGTAGGATAAGGGTTAGGATCGGCCCGCCATGTATGGGCGCCCAAGTGTGAACGGCCAAGTCAACTATAAGAGTCAAATGTAACCCTAAAATCCTCATTCTCATGTGTTGTGAATACAAGAGTGCTCTTGCCTTATCTCCTTGGTTTCCTTCTCCTGCGTGTGAGTGAGAGAGAGAGAGAGAGAGTGAGAGAGCGATCGAGCATTGTGTAGTGGCACGGCGGCGGCGGAGAGGCGGTAGAGCGGCGACGGCCGCTCCTTCTTCACTACGACGTGGGAATCCTTCAAGGCAGCGGTTGAGCGGTGAGTGACACACCTTTTGCATTCTGTTTGAGCTTACTTTCTTGGTTGTATGCTTGCAGCCATTCGTGGCTCGCATACCGTGTTCGGTAAGTCCCCAACTATGACCTGTGCAGTAAAAGCGCACACCATGCAAGCAGGCAAGAGGGTGAAGATAAGGGTCGACTAGGCTGACAGGTTGGCGAAGAGGTGGATTGGCGCTCGAGAGAAAGCTGGGAAGCCGCCTTGTAGAGGGCTGGTGATTCTGCAGGAAGGCAACGAGGACATGTGGTAGCTGCTTTGTGCAAGAGCCAGAAAGACTGGCTGCTGATTCTGCAGGCAAAGAGATGGACTGGTCGATAAGCCAGATACAAGGGAACTGCTGAAGCTGACGAGCAAGGAAAGCTACAGAGGCTCTGTGGTTGGCGAAGCTGCTGGTCACGACATAGAGAGTGGGAGCTGCTGAGTTGAGGGTTAGCTGGTGTGGGCGCCTTTTGAAGAGAGAGTGGCTGGTTTTGTGTGGGCGATGATTGCAGGACAGTGTGGCTGCTTGGCTGGTGGGGCCGGAAGCACTACAGATAAGCTGCAAAGGAAGTGGTTCGTTTGTGAGGCTGACAGAGGATCAGCACAGAGAGTGAGAGAGAGGTGTTTGGGTAGCTACTGCTGCTGGCAACACACAGAAGTGATGGGCTGCAGAGGAGTTGAGGGTTAGCTGGTGGGGCGCCCTCTGAAGAGTGAGAGTGGCCAGGTTCATTCTGGTGTGATTGACACAACATGCAGGCGAGAGGTTCGCGGTGATTGGGGATATGGTGTATCCTCGACAGTAAAATCTGAATGATCATCTGTTCATCGTGGTTCTGAGCTGTCTTATGGTGTGGGTGGGTGGTGAATTGTGGAAAGTGTTCTAGCCGGTGGGGGCTGGTGGTGCCTCTGCCGTTGTGTTGTTGTTTCCAAGTTTGGGAGGTGAAGGGCTATAGAGGCAGGTTCTTTTTTCTTTTTTTTCACCTCA
Source organism: Cibotium barometz (assembly GCF_041138505.1). Taxonomy (NCBI): domain Eukaryota; kingdom Viridiplantae; phylum Streptophyta; class Polypodiopsida; order Cyatheales; family Cibotiaceae; genus Cibotium; species Cibotium barometz. The sequence continues at coordinate 2,448,541 of NC_141086.1, forward strand.
CACCAGACATAAATGAAACATGTTCCAAAAATAAGTCTATATTAGGGAGTTTGGGAAAATCCCAATTCCCATTTTTAAGATCAAAAGATGGAGGGCACGATAAACCCTTCTAATATTTTGTCAAAACCCCCTATGTGACATATCGTTGGAAAGCTCTTGAATAGTAGATACTAAATCCACATTCTCCAACAACTTTGGAATTGGTATGCTCAAGGTATGCCGAAAATCAGATTGAAAAGAAAATTCCCAAAGTAACGAAATTTCTTAAACTCCCTAATATGGTCTTAAATACATAATTATTATACAAAATGTTTTATACCCTTGCCATCTTTCATTATGAAAATAAATATTTTCCACTCTAAAACACTAGTATTTTTTTAAATGTTGAAGAGTTGAATAGAGATATAAAATAGTTAATTTCACTACACAAACCTCTTTTGCGGTGGATTTTCTCAAGGACAACACTTGCCTCTCTTTTTTTTTTTTTTAAGGTGGGGTTTCTCAAGAACCAAACTTACAAAGGATGGGATAAACAATTTACATTTTTTGTTTGTTTTTAAGATTACATTAACTCTCTCAATGTAAATGGACTGTACTCGATCAATTATTTAAAGTACACGTGTAGCATGAAGATCATGTATTCGAGTGGTTGGTTGTCTACTCCAAAGCATGCAGATCATGAGTTCAATTACTAGTTTAGAAATATTCACTTTGAAACTGTATTAGAAGAGTTTCTTTGAAACATAATAGAATCCGACATCTTAGACTAAAAGTTTAGATATTGACCTTGCCAAGCGTGGCCAATCAATAAGAGAGAATGATACATTGATACTTGGTAGCAAAAGTATATAAAGGCATTTTGAAGCATGTAGTCTTCTCCACAAGCACTGTTGACTTTGCCTATATGTTAACGAGGCATGTAAAGAATATTAGCATAAAAGATAAAACTCCATTAAGACCATATTAGGGAGTTTGAACAAAATCCCAATTCCCATTTTGCAAGATCAAAAAAAGGGAACACGGTTCTCCAAAAACTTTGAAATTGGTATTCTCAAGGTACACAAAAAATTAGATTGAAAAGCAAATTCCCAAAGTAATGAGATTTTTCCAAACTCCCTAATATTGTCTTCATTCACTTAGTAAGCTAATAGCTCCAATCTGCAAGGATGATTGCAAGGTGGTGTATTGTGAGGAGTTGAAATCTAAAAAAGAGTTATACTCTTGCTTACAAGATGCCAACAAGAAATTCTTGTATGCATGCATGTGCATATATATATACATGTACATGTAAATGTGCATGTTTTATGTGTATCTTTTTTTTAAGAACATGAGAAGATAACATTAAATGAAAGAGGAACACCTACAAGCACTTTTGTGTGTGTGTAGAGGCAATGTCAAGGAACACATTTTCTAACTTGGATGTGCTTATAAATGTAGACCCTTCAAGCTTCAATCAAGCTGAACAAACAAGAAATGAAGGTCCACTAGAGCAAAGTAGGTGTCCATCACAAGAAACTATTGGCACATTGAAAATACTACTAGGACTTAGGCCTTCCTCTTCATTAACAAAACATCCTCTCAATAGGCTAGAAAACTCCTTTCTTGTCAACACCACCCATTGCCACATATTAATTGAAAAAGATGCCATGTCTATCGATAAAACTAGTTAAGAGTTTTTCTCCCTCCTCCCAACATTTGAATGATGCTTCAAACATGTTGAATAGACCCTAGATTTGTTGTTTATTGAGCATGGCTTTCCCACCCCTAGCGAAATCCATAGCTCCAACATCGTCACCAAAAAAATCCCCATGGGGAGAAAATTTCGATGGAGGAAAAATGTTCATAATAGCCTCAATAGCCATGGAGCTATGAAACAAACCCCCTCCTCTCCCACACCCACTTCCTCCCATTTGTCGTACTTCATGCTGCATTTTTTACTAAGAACTAATAATTTGATAAGGTTTTACACACTTTTTTTTAATGATAATAAAAATCCTTGGCACTTGCGGCCCAATCCATCTGCTCGTGGCCTCCAGAGGTCCCTTCTGTCGCTCTACCCGACCTAAGTCGCCTGCTTGCATGCACCACCCATACCTTCCAGCCATCTGCCTGGCCCCTTGTCCTCTACACCCAACCCAAAAACTCTTGTCCTTTTCCTCCCTCCCTCTCTTGCACTCATGAGTTACAAACATGCATAGCAAGTGTCCACACTTTTGAAAGACCAGTGTCTTGAGCATCCACACAATGTACAAAATCAAGCGCAGGCACTCTAATTTTCAAAAGAGGGTGCCTATTAAAAATACAAAGGAATGGGAGCCCCCACAAGTCTAACAAGGTCCCTTCCTGCGTTTATGTGTTCACACCCTGAAATTAAGCTTGTATGAACACAAAAATTTTTGTCTGTGTACAAAACAAGGCCAGAACTTGCCTAGATTTGAGACCTTGCAAAATGGCAAACACTTGTAAGAATACAATGGCATGTGCATGGTCTCGAACCGAGTAGTTTCGAGCATCCTTGATGCTATGATATTGACCCACATTAACACCCCGCTCAAGTGCGGACCATCTAGTAACTCGCTATGAACATCATGAAACTCTTTCAAAACAGCATCCAAAAATTTTTGTTCTTTAGTACTCTCAGTAGTTAAGATGGAATTACATTAAAACAACAAAATAACTCAGAATAAGACAAATTTAGGAATTTTGGGAATTATTCGAGTCTCATTTCTTATAGGATTGGTTGGAAACTCAGTATTTTTGTGTAGTTTGAGCTAACATCTATTTGTTGGTGCACTCTTTGTGCCATTAGATTATATCTTGACACAACTATTTGGCATATTTGTTTGCAGTTGTATAGATACATACGTCAATGCAACAATATTGGAAGGACAAGGGAAACATGACACTAAACTTAATTGAGATTATACAACACCTTTTATATGAAGAAGATAATGTTAAATACTATCTCCACTTTGAGACATTGAAGTAAAAACATGGGCTTTATTTAATTTGCAAAAAGAATTCTAAATATAACTTAAAAAGGAACCTTAGAAATGAGAGATCTCTAAAGGGTGTGGTGTTAGAAACAACAAAACAAAAAGTAAATATCAATGACAGTAACAATGTGCTAAGTTTACGATTGATCCACAGATAAAAACCCATCTTAGACACTATATCAAGATTATAAATCATGATATATATGCTCAAATTTGAGGGACATTGAAGTAAAAACTGTTGAAATGTCAAGCTCGTATACAGCTGGAGGATAGCACATGGGTGCTGACAGAGTGACAGTATGGTAGATGGATATCGTGTGGTGTGTTTATGACCACGTCCAGCTGGTCATGTGTGGTGTGTGGACATTACATTAGGTTTACTTTGTAGTGTGGACATAACACTATGTTGTGTTCTCTTTTGAGTTAGTGAAAGAGATGATGACTATGGCTTCTCTCCTTCTTTATGATTGATGAATATGGATTAGGGTTTGCTTCTCTTGTGTGTGCTCCCTCCTTCTTCTGTTTTTTATCATGGTATCAGAGCCTAGAGCTCATTAGTTGTGTTGTGAGAGTGAGTGAGAGAAGAGGGAAGAAGAAGAAGAAGCTGTGAAGATTTCCATTGAAGCTATGGAGCAAAAGAAAGCTGTGGAGCTCACCTCAGTTACAGATCTGAAGCTTGGCCTAACGGGTAAGAGTAGCAAAACTGTCTTGAGTGGATTGCAGGTGCCAAAGAGCAGGTTCAGTGAAGATTGAAGTGCATAAAGCAAGCAGAAAATTTCTGTTTTGAAGCTTTCATGGAAAGCTTGTGAATGAATGTATTTTGGCACATGTATTTGGGGAAATGCAAGCAAAGAAGTGAAGGTCTCGTGTATTTTGAAGGGCACATGTACTAGCAACTCAGGAGCAAATCATTCATGCAAAAATTGATGCATTTCAAGTGATGTGTGAAGGAAAAATTCTGGTTTTGTGAACTTCTGCAAAACAGAGAACATACCCCCTGGCCGTGGTGCGAAAGCTAGAGGAAAAATTGAGTCAAACCATTCAAGCACATGTTATCTTAGGTCATTGCTAAGGTGCTGGTGAAGTGAATGTGCAAATGCCCCATCCCTAGAGCTCTCTGGAGCAAGCGGCACTTTCTGGAGCAGTATCTTGGATAGTTTGAGAAGATTTTGGTCTGATTCACTCATTTGTACATAAAACTTGGTACTTTAAAGATTGGAGTGCTTAGCAAAAGTGTGATTGAGAGTTGTATTACATTTGGGGCAGCTCATGTGATGTATTTGAAGCTCATTTAATTCAATTAGCAGAGATTTGCAGGTTTGTAGAAATGCTGTCCAGAAACAGAGCATCACTAATCAAGGCATTAATCCTTGTCTATATCAAATTGGACTAATTCCTTTGGTACAAGCAAGGAGCTATGAGTTGCTAAACTTTTTATTCAAAAAGTTTTTAATTTGGATGAGATTTGAAGAATCTATGAGCTTTTTAGTAACTGTTGGTCACTGACATATGCAAAAATAAGCAAACCAGAGAGTCACATTTTTTATTGTAGCTCACTCAACTTGAAGAATTTGGTCATTTCCTCTTAGGAGCACTTGGAGCAAAGTATTGGGAAGCTAAAGCATACATCAAAATTGGATTTCAAAAACTTTTTGAAGGATTAAGGATCATTCTTTGACTGGTTTTTTTACTGGTTCTCTGGCGAGAAAAAACCAGAAAATTTCAACTAAACTTTTTTGAAGTGTAATGCCTTGGATGGTTGAGATACATGCATTGGAGAGTGTTTGGAGGTAAATGTGTATGCAAAACACATATTTGAAGCATTTTACAAAGTATTGAAGTCTTGGATAGCATTTGCAAGTGTGACATTACAGGGTACATTTAGTACATTGTTTCGAGTACAATCTGTAAGCAAACATGGGAGATGGTCCGATACAAATTGTTGGAGAGAAGCTTGACAGAACTAACTTTCAAGTGTGGAAGTTTCGAATGAAGAGTTTTTTGAAAGGCAAAGGTTTATGGAGTCTCGTGTCGGATGAAGACCCGGAGCCATTTCTACCTCCTCAACCAAATAATGCTCAGTTGGTGGCTCACAAGCAATGGGTAGAGCGGTCTTCGAAAGTGTTGCATTACTTTTCAATATGTGTAACAGATGCCTTGCTTATTCACATCCAAGATGCAAATACACCGAAAGAAGCATGGGATATATTGTGCCGAATGTATGAGACAGACATTGGTGCAACGAAGATACAACTAAAGCAACAGATTCACAGTGTAACATGAAGGAATAGGAGTATACATGAGTATGTTTAGGAAATCAAGGGTTATGTAGATTCACTATCATCAATTCATGCCCCAATGGATGATGATGATTTGGTTGCTCTCACATTGCGTGGTTTAGGCTGGGAGTACAAATCTTTTGATACTTCCATCTCAGTAAGGTTGGGAGGAATGCCAGACTTTAATGAGCTTGTGTCATTGCTCATTGTGGAAGAATTAAAGCTTGGACTTGGTGGTATGAATATTACAGGTGGTGCATCCTCATCTTGTAATGATGAGCATGCAAGGAATCAGGCTTTTTACTCATCTAGAGGCTCTCAAGGCAGGGGGAGATTTGCCCCTCGAGGCCGTGGAGGACGTGGTTGGAATGACAGGTCTACTCAACCACAATCAAATCAGAATTTTCAGAATTCACAGTCATCATTTGGACCACGTGGAGGTCGTGGATTTCAATCCCATAGGGGGAGAGTTGGAACAGGTGCTCGTGGTAGAGGACGATGGCAAGGTCCTCAACAAAATTTGAATGGGATTGAATGTCACTATTGTGGCAAACTTGGACATATGGCAAAAGATTGTTACAAAAAGCAGAATGATGTGAGGAATGGAAGACCACAACATGGAAATTATGCATCTACTAGTAACAATGATGGGAGTTCAAATCATCTTTTTGCAATGAAGCACATTATGGGGACAATGGATTCTCAGAATGCTGGAGATGAGTCATGGTATATGGATTCGGGTGCCTCAAACCACATGACATGTCATGGTGAGTGGTTTGAGAAGATGTAACCATTGGGCACAAATGGTTATGTGGTCACAGGAGATGATACTCAGCATCTTATAACACATGTAGGCAGTGTGCCTTTGAGGATGCATGATGGAAATGTGAAGAATATGTCAGAAGTGCTATATGTACCATCCATTACAAAGAATTTGGCATCAGTAGGCCAAATGGTTGAGCAGGGACTACAAGTAAGATTCAATGAGAATGGCTGTTTTGTAAAAGACTTTAAGCATGGCTGTAGATTGATTGCCAAGGGTAAGAAGGAAGGAAGGTTGTTCAAATTGGATGCACGCATACGAGAGTTGAACTCAACCATGTTTTCTAAAAGCAATGGGATTGTGTAAGACATTGATATGTGGCACAAAAGGATTGGACATGTCAATATACAGAGATTAAAGAACATGCAAACAAGAGGCATTGTCAGTGGATTGCCTAGATTCAAATATGATGGACATATGCATGTTTGTGAAGCCTGTCAGTTTGGAAAGCAGGCAAGGTTGAGGTTTCCTAGAGAAGGAAATATGAGTAACAGGCCACTTGAGATAGTACACAGTGATGTATGGGGTCCTGCACAAAACCCATCTATCAAAGGCAGTCTATACTATGTGACATTTATAGATGATTTCAGCAGGATGACATGGATATACTTTCTGAGAGAGAAGAGTGAAGTGTTGGAAAAGTTCATGGATTTCAAAGCTCTTGCAGAAAAGCAATATGGCTGTTGGATTAAATGTTTGAGAACAGATGGAGGTGGTGAATACACCTCAAAAGCTTTTGAGCATTTCTTGAGGCAGCATGGAATAAGAAGACAGTTGACTTGCAGGTATACACCTCAGCAGAATGGTGTGGTTGAGAGAAAGAATAGAGTCATATGTGAAGTGGCAAGGGCAATGCTCAATGAAAAGAGCATTCCAGATTACTATTGGGCAGAAGCATGTGCTACTGCAGTGTATATACTGAATAAAACACCTACAGAGCAGCCATTCATGGAAGCATGCCAGAGATGCGGCTGTGAGGTTACAGGCCAGACATTGGACATCTCAAAGTTTTTGGGGATGCATAGCTTATATACATGTGCCTGACGAAAGAAGAAGGAAGTTGGATCCTAAGGCAGAGAAATGTGTATTTGTTGGATATGCACAGGATCGAAAGGCATACAAATGTTATAACCCTCAAACTAGACAAGTGGTCATCTCACGAGATGTGGTGTTTGATGAGCTTGCTAGTTGGTACAAAGCAAAAGATGAGGGAGTCATTGAGTCACTTGAGGCAGATGTGCCTGTGAACTTGCTACAAGCAATTTCTAGTTCTACTAATATGTCTGGGCCAGCAGCAGGCAGAAGCTGAGAGTAGCAGTGTACGTCCATGGTCAGGACGTTTGAGGCATGAGAGTGTGAGCACTGGGAGTAGTGCTATGGATAAAGGAAAGAAGAAGGTCGAAGGAATTGGAATCACAGGTTATGAGTCATCTAATTCAGAGAGTTTGGATGAGGAGCTTGGCATACCTGTTTTACGCACACCTGGTGCTAGGCAGGACAGATATGTGCCACCACATGCTAGAGTTACAGGTGTACAGAGTGACCCGCATGCATTGCGGAGATCCCAGAGAGTCAGATATCCAGTTGACAGATTGACATATCGAGATTTTGCTATGCACTATGCATACATGACATCTATGGTGAAGCATGTGGAACCTACATGCTATACAGAGGCTATTGGAGAGCATGTATGGGAGAAAGCCATGGATGAAGAGATGGATGCTTTGGACAAAAATGATACATGGGAATTGGTTGAGTTACCGCAAGGAAAGAATGCAATTGGTTGCAAATGGGTGTATAAGGTAAAGTGCAAGTCAGATGGCAGCCTAGAGAGACATAAAGCAAGGCTGGTTGTTGCTAAAGGATATGCACAAACTTATGGTCTTGATTATGATGAAACTTTCAGCCCAGTGGCTAAGATGGCTACTATGAGGTCTATCATTGCACTAGCAGCACAAAAAGGTTAGGCTTTACATCAAATGGATGTAAAAAATGCTTTCTTGAATGGTGAACTACAAGAAGAGGTGTACATGGAACCGCCAGAAGGATATGTACATCCAGAATATCCTACTTTTGTTTGCAAGTTAAAGAAAGCATTATATGGTTTGAAGCAAGCACCTCGTGCTTGGAGTGACAAGATCAGCAGATATCTTGTCAGTATTGGATTTGTGGTTGGAAATGCAGACTCTTCACTTTATGTGAAGAAGACACATGATGGTATTGTGATGATAGTCATTTATGTTGATGATTTGATTATCACAGGTGATTGTGGGAAAGGCATTGATGAGGTTAAGGCCTCTTTATGCAAAGAGTTTGATATGAAAGACCTTGGTGATTTAAGGTTCTTTCTTGGCATTGAGGTGATTAGAACAAGCAAGGGTATATGGCTGGTGCAAAGGCAATATGCACTTGACATGCTGGCAAAGTATGGTATGACAGCATGTAAACCAATGTTGACACCATTAGAGCAAAACATGAAGCTTAGGGCTGATTTGGGTGATGAGCTTGATGATATCACCATGTACAAAAAAATGGTTGGTAGCCTTATCTACATGACCATTACGAGGCCAGATCTCAGCTATGCAGTTGGTTTGGTAAGTCAGTTTATGCAGAGTCCTCGTAAACCTCACTTGGATGCTGTGAGATGTATTATGAGATACGTCAAAACTACCGTGCATTATGGTCTTTTCTATGAGGCAGGAAAAGACATGCATGTCTATGGATATACAGATGCAGATTGGGCCGGTAGTGCATATGACAGGAGATCTACCAGTGGCTATGTTTTCAGCCTTGGTAGTGGAGCTGTGAGTTGGAGCAGTAAAAAGCAACCTATAGTTGCTTTATCTACCACACAGAGGCCGAGTATCGTGGAGCAGCCATAGCTGCATGTGAGGCTATGTGGTTGAAGAAGTTGCTAGACGATGTGAGGTTACAGAGTGATATGAGAGTTGTCATTCATTGTGACAACATGAGTAGTATTCAGCTTGCTAGCAACCCAGTTTATCATGCCAGGACCAAACATATTGAGGTCCACTATCATTTCATCAGAGAGAAAGTGCTAGATGGGCATGTTGATTTGACATATGTATAGAGAGATGAGCAGGTTGCAGATATCTTTACCAAAGCACTTGGTAAGGATAAGTTCGAGTATTTCCGTACTAGATTGGGAGTCCTAGAGATGGACATGTCGAGCTTGAGGGGGAGTGTTGAAATGTCAAGCTCGTATACAGCTGGAGGATAGCACATGGGTGCTGACAGAGTGACAGTATGGTAGATGGATATCGTGTGGTGTGTTTATGACCGCGTCCAGCTGGTCATGTGTGGTGTGTGGACATTACATTAGGTTTACTTTGTAGTGTGGACATAACACTATGTTGTGTTCTCTTTTGAGTTAGTGAAAGAGATGATGGCTTCTCTCCTTCTTTATGATTGATGAATATGGATTAGGGTTTGCTTCTCTTGTGTGTGCTCCCTCCTTCTTCTGTTTTTTATCAAAAACATGGGATAATAATGCCAAAGAACACTTGGAAAAGGAACCTTAGAATTGAGGGATCTCCAAAGAGTGTGGTGTTTAGAAACACCAGAAGCAATGAGATTGTTACATTCAAGTTTACAATTCTTCTGAAGACAAAAACCCTTCCTAGACACTTTGTCGAGATAATAATTGAGTACGAATTGTATCTCAAACATAGCATTTTCTCATGTATTGCTCCAATACATACAAAGTTTCTCTATCATAAGCTGCTTCATTTACTTAAGTGTTTCAAGTATACTCCCATTTGTTCTTTGCATAAATCCAACCAAGTAACCATGCGCTGATTGTTGTCTCCAAAAAACTTTGAAGCTCCTCTATATTTTGATTCCACATATTTGGAAAAATCAAGTAGGTTACGGCCATATTCCACAACATCTTAAATAACATCCTATTGAAAAATATCTACCTTTAGTTTTCTTGGCACCCTCTGCTCTACAGAGTTCTTGATTTCAACTATTCTCTCTTTGTTCATAGCATATGTAGCCTCGTCAATTTCTTCAACACCCTCTGCCACACAGAGTCCTTGATTTTAACTATTTTCCCTTTATTTGTAGCATATGTAGTCTCATCAATTTGTTCGACAATCTCTTCTTGTCTCTCCTTGGTTGCAAAAGTCTCTTGAAGGTCTTCATTAACTTTATCTTTATTCTCACTAACCTCAACATTAACTTGCAAATTAGGAATGTCCTTAGTCTCTTTAGTCCTATCACTTGAAGGCCTTGAAGATGTTTGCAAAGCTGAATCATCAATGTGATCTACCTCCACCATGTTGTCTTCATTATTTCTAGCATTTGAATCATGAGAGTTGATCTCTCTAGTAGGGCTTTCATGATGATGTTCTAGTTGAGCAATGTTATCTTTGTCTTTCCCTTCTTTGTATATATCTGTAAGATTAAAATAAAATGCTATTACTTTTAGGATTTAAATAATACACCAAGGCTAATACAATACTAGTCATTTTTATATCTACACATATACTTTAGATTACTCAACTTCGAGTGATGTACCATAATGAATTAGGAACCATATTACCTGCCAAGACTTTCACATAAGGGTCAAACTTGAGTTTGAGTCTCACTTACAAGGGCAAAGTAAAGATCGCTCAACTTGAGATTGTGCCTTGTGTTGGAAGACATCCCCAAGGTTGGACATAAGTGGAGGTATGGCTCAAACTTAAGTTTGAGCCTCACCGCGCTACACTAGGATATGGAGTAAGTGTAATTCCTTAATAGTAAGTGTGCGTCATCATTTGTATTAGGCTCAAACTTAATTTTGAGCCTCACTGTGCTACACTAGGATATGGAGTAATTTCTTAATAGTAAGTGTGCATCATCATTTGTACCAGACGTTGGCATGAAATAAAGGATAAATAGAATAGAAATATTCACTTTAATAGAAAAATGTTAAAAGTGAATCCAAAAAAGCCAATGTATTAATCAAAAGACTAATAATTATCTCAACAAATCCACACTTTGAACAAGACCTATATTAATATTAGTTGTTGATAAGCTCCTTTCAATGATCACCATTTGTTGTACATTCATAAGCTCCTTTCAATGATCACCATTCGTTGTACATTCATAAGCACTATCAATGCACTTTTCTACCTTTCTTTGGTTGAGCTTGATGGGCTATGAGCATGGAAAGCCTTGTTGACATCTGTACCCCAAATCTTCTCAATGGCCATAGCAACCCCAACATTTGTAGCTTCCATGGATTTTGCAGTATCCAATATATCATCACGATTCCCACCTTCATCATCATTTTATTGCCTTCCAATATCTTCAAAATTGTCTTTGGCATCCTCATTGAATAGAGCATCATTCCCCTGGTCCTCTTCATTCCTTTGCCCTGCATCTTCAAAGTCTATAGCATCCCCAACTTCTTTATCATCATCTGTGTCATTTTTGTTTGTCAATATCATCACCTTCATCTTTCTCCTCTGTACTTGGCGGGTCGTCAATGTGAAGATTTTGAAGGTTCTCTTTTTTTGCATCATCTAGTGTTTGCTTTTTTGTGCCGCCACTTGCACCACACCACTCTTGCAAAGGACGGGTGACTATCTAAAAGCGCAGAGCACTTTGATTCTAATGCCATCGCTTCCAAATCATCTTTGCATAAACCAATACATCTTCTCTTCTTTAGCAAGCTCTCCTCTAGCACAACTCCACCACAATATATCTCTACAACATAGCTGTGTTCAGGACAAAGACCGTCAATAAAGCCTTTGTCGGATGAATTCTCTATTTTGGCCACTAGAGCCTGAGATGAATACATTTTTTGTGAGAACCTGCTACCTTTCTTGCCCTCGACACCAGCCTCCACTTCTCTTCTCTTCGTGGCGATCCTCCTGGGGGCTAACCGCCACACCCCACAGCAACACCTCTCCTAGTCTTCTCTTACCAGAGGGAGGCAGCTCCCTCTACAGTCGCCAACCCATCTCTCTCACCTCTGGTCCTCCGTCCCTCCACTTTCCTCTTCGCCTGCAGTTGACGTGTTTCTGGAAGAGCCCCCGCCAGCTTCTGAATCAACATCTTTTTCTTTTCGAATCCCCTTGTGCCACCTCTCTCCTACCACGTACATCATCATTACCTTCCATTTATGCTCCTTTCAGATCTAGCTCATGCACACATTTAATGGGCATCCCAACAATTAATCGCCCATTGGCCATGCACACTTTTGAATTCATCCTAGGTACCAATGCCCACTTTATTTTTTTTGGGACGCGTACACAAACAGAGCGACCGAATGGCTGATACCATCTCTAGCAGACCACGCTCCGGACAAGCCTGTGCTTCCAGGATTTCATCATTTTCCCTGCACATACGCTTCCATCAAGGCTTAAAGCTTGATTGCCGTATCCATGACGCCCACCCTGAGTCAATGGGTGCTCCCATGACTATCACAACACGAACATCACTCATATACACATGTACAAGTTGAGTTTGAGGTTCTCACAAAACTTCACACATATTTAGCACCCCCCTTTTTTTCTGCTGAGACATTTATGTCCAGCAGCTGTACAAACAGAGACCATTTATCCCCCTAGATCAAACAGAAATCTCGGTGCGTCTACCTTCCAATTCTTCAAGCATTTTCCTCTGTCAAATAACCATTGATATATCCTATCATGGTCTTCCACTTTCAGCAACCCTGTGGGTTCTTTATATATGGCATCCTCAATATATTCTACTGCATTTCCTTCTCCATACCAGCTCACATAACCTTGTGATGGAAACAACCATTCCTCACCTCTACTACCCTCTGACACATCTGATTCCCACTCATAATCATATACCGAAATAACAAACATCTGATCATCAACTTCCATCTCATGGTCATCCAATTTGCAACCCACATCATTGGTTTTCATCTCTTCCTTTGGACAAACTGCCAGACTAAGACTATAACCAAACCACTCATCCATATGTTGAGCATCAACATGAGGTGTGTCCACCATAAACCCATTTCCCTTCAGCCCATCAACATCAAACATAGCAACTTCATGCACTGTAGACTCATCATTGTCACTTCTCTGTAGTTTCTCCAGCTTCAAGACCATTGGTGATCCTTCAAGATTCTCCACATCTTGCACAGGCATCCCTACCAAGTCTAGGCTCCCTAAACTGCCAGGTAAAGCATCTTGGTCCCCTCGACCAACAACAATAGCATCACATGCATTCTCACTACTCACAACTGACTCAATCTCTTGGGCATGACAAGGAACACATACCTTATGATCAGCAACCGCACATGCAAAATCTATCACGTCATCATCTAGAATAGCATCTAACTCATCATCAGTCACACCATCACTCTCTTCCTGCACAACTGGTATGCCAGTATCTGTTATCTTCTTCATGGAAGCCAATTCCAACAGATCATCCAATGCATTATCAAGAATAGAGTCCAGTTCATCATCCACATTCTCACAAGCTATCCAGGTTCTTCAGCTCCACCTTCAGACGGAGGGTTGGCTCCAAACCAGCCACAAACCGGTCTCTCTTTATCATCTGCGGGGGTACTTCAGGAATCAAAGCCTCACACCATAGACTCCACAGTCTACCAAACTCAATCAAATACTGATCCACATCCTGACTATCCTTCTGCTGAATGTTACACAACTCCTTCCATACTTCATTCGGACTCTTCACATGGACAAACTGTGCCAAAAATGCAGCTTTGGCTACACGGTACTCAGGATCCTGCTGATGAGCATTCCTGTGTGTAGTCACGAATATCTGTAGCCATGCTTTTGCATCACCTTGCAAGCAATAAGCCAAAATCTGAGAAAGGATTTTCGGGGTTGCCCTGTCTTTCATCAAGGCTGTAAACTCCATCTTCTCCAAAAACCTGATTGCACTCTCCTGTGGCAATCCCCAATACTCCGAAAAATCCTGAGCCATTTCCCAAATCTTTCTTCACACAAACCCCTGTTCTCTTTCACAAACCGAAGGAAATTTTCATCCTCTATGGAGGCACCAAAAAGTGATGACACGGAAGTGGTAAAGCTGTTTACGCCTTTATAGAGTGTCACACTTCCACATATGCATACAAACACACCCAGAAGACCAGACCCAAGAGCATGAACAAGACTTATTCAGAACAGATCTTCATCTCTACAAAGTTAGACATCCATTATATCCTCAGAGCCATCTTTGTCTAGCACCTACTCACAATCAGCCCACTCCAGCTCCTGGTTGCTCCCAATCCCTTCGCTCTTTTGCTTCTCTGCAGTCGACCCCTTCGTTCTCTGCACTTGCACCTCAGCTGAAGGCCACTTTCTCCTACGCCACCAGCACACTGCCAGTTCTCAAAGCAAAAACCCAGTCACCCTTCTAACTTTGTCGCAAACCCAACAACCAACCCAAGCCATAGCACCAAGGCAGCTCCCTTTGCATGTAGTCGCCCACGTCTCTCTCCTCTGCATGTAGTCACCCACGTCTCTCTCCTCTACATGTAGTCACGTCGCCCATGTCTCTCTCCTCCTCTCAATGTGCTACCAGCTGCTGCCAGCTCACTGCTGTCAAAGACCCAGTAACCCTTCTATCTCTGTCGCCGGTAGCCATGCCAACACCACCAACCTGCTCTTACGTCGCCAGCACCTCACACTAGTCGACCTGAAAAAAACACAACCCCCTCATCTCTTTCAGCCCCACGCGCTCTTCCTTGTTACCATCCGTCACCGCCAGCCACTAGAAAACCGAGACCAACTCCCTTTCTGTTGCTAGCACAGCAGCTGCGCCAACACCTGCTTGCCCGGCTCTGCTCCTTCTATTTGTCGCTCCAGCCCCCGCAGCAACACCTCCTAGTAGGCTCCAGTGATGACCGCTTCGCTACCTTTCTTGCCCTTGACACCAGCCTCCACTTCTCTTCTCTTCGTGGCGATCCTCCTGGGGGCTAACCGCCGCCACACCCTACAGCAACACCTCTCCTAGTCTTCTCTTACCAGAGGCGACTCCCTCTACAGCCGCCAGCCCATCTCTCTCACCTCTGGTCCTCTGTCCCCCCACTTTCCTCTTCGCCTACAGTTGACATGTTTCTGGAAGAGCCCCCGCCAGCTTCTGAATCAGCATCTTTTTCTTTTCGAATCCCCCTACGCCACCTCTCTCCTGCCACGTACATCACCATTACCTTCCATTTATGCTCCTTTCAGATCTAGCTCATGCACACATTTAATGGGCATCTCAACAATCAATCGCCCATTGGCCATGCACACTTTTGAATTCATCCTACCAATGTCCACTTTATTTTTTTTGGGACGCGTACACAAACAGAGCGACCGAGTGGCTGATACCATCTCCAGCAGACCACGCTCCGGACAAGCCTCTGCTGTTAAAAACCATTCTAAGGAGGATCAAACACTAGCTCCATTGCATAGTTGAATAGAAATGAAGAAGATGAAGTTAAGCTACTAATCAAGTAGTAATTAGCATAATGATGAGCATAATGACAACATAAGTGAGGGGCAATAAAATGTGTTGATTTCAATAGATGAGAGCCTCTTTATATAGGCTGAAGTACATGAGGATTAAGCTCAAGATTAGGTGTTAATCATCATCTAAATCATCTCCACCTTCCCTCCTAGATTCAAGCACCTAAAAGTGACCACCAACCCTAGAATCTTGCTAATCACACCAATGCTACCTAATCAAGAGATCACGACCCCTTTGGCTGATGTTGAGCTCCTAAATGACTCTTTTACATCATGGTAAGGTTGCATAATAACCTTTGTATCCATTTGCCCATAATCTATGACTTTAGTGCATAGTGCTAGTTACAAGGTATGTGCCCTACACATCTTTTTAGTGAAGGTGTTTGCCATATTTTTAACACCCCTCCTCAAACACTGAATCCACTCAATGATGCAGTTGGTCATGCTGACTCTCATGAGCCTAATTAACCACCCAATGCTCAGTGATAGCATGCATGAGCGTGGTCTGACTAGCAATGCCATACATAGGTTATGCCAATGTGAACTCAGAGGCTTTAGTCATGCGTACAAAAGAGGTATGGGACGACTTTAGAAGAGTGTGACAAGACGTGGCTACATGTATGAGTGAAGAGGACACCCATGTGTATAGGGCATGCCCTGGCTTTTAGCACTTTAGAATAAATGATTTGATCTAATCATAGATAGGGCCTCATGATGGTGGCCCTTGTCTTCATCTTTTTCTTCTTCTTGGTCTTCTTCCTGCTGCACTTCTTCCATGATGTAGACTCATTGCATCTTCTTCTTGGCAAAACAATTCTTCTCTACATGGCCAGGTTTGTGACAAAAGTCACAAATGAGATTGTTGTTGTTGTAGCCCTTGTTGTAGTTGCCTTTGTTCTTGCCATACCTACTAGATCCTGCATAATAAGCATTTTCAGTAGACAAGGTTGATGACGATGGAGACTCCATTTGCTTGGTCTTTAGTTTTCTCTCCTCCTCAAGAAGAGATGCTTCAATGTCCACAAGCTTTGATATTGGCATATTGGTCAAGGTTGTAACCACATGGTCATATTCTTCAGGTAAAGATTTAAGTAATACACCAATGGAGACATCTTCATCCATCTTAAGACCTATTCCTGCAAGTTGTGTTAATAGGCCTTTCATGTAGTTCAAATGTGAGGCTAGGGATGTGCCAGACTTCATTTCTAGCTTAAAAAATTCAATGAGCAAACCAAACTTTGAACTTTTAGATCGAGCCCCAAATAGAGTTGTGAGTTCGTCCCAAACTTCCTTGGAAGTTTCGCATCCATCCACATGATGAATGTAAGTGTCATCAAGCTCCAATGTGATAATGGCACGAGCTTTGTCATCTCTTACTTCCCAACAAGGAACATCAGCAAGAGTCCTTGGCTTCTTCTCATTCCCATTTACTATGTTGAAGAGCCCCTTCTTCATGAGCATTAACTTGATGCGGGTTTGCCATGTGTGAAAACCATGACCTTTATTAAAGCGCATTGATGGAGAATCCTTGGTAGCCATTATGATATGGAATGAAGGGGGTCTTACCTCTGATGATTGAGGCAGTGTCTACCCTTTTACAAGAGAGATTAAGACCAAGGAATAGTGCTAAATCAAGTTATTTAGCATATGCTTTCCAAAAGATAAAACCAGAAAATATATTGATTTGTGGGAAGCAAGGGAGACACCTAATCAAGGGGCAAATTAAGTGTGAAGTAATAAGGGGATGTAGCAAGTCCCTAATGACATGTATGAACCACTTATTGCACCAAATGATAAGGATTAGGATAGATTAATCATTGATTAGTGGAGTTGAATATTCTGCTCACTATGCAGAGAAATGAGCTCACTTGGAGTCAATATTTGAAGGAGTTGCACAAAGAATAAGCTAAAAAGATTCAAGGGCATTGAATAGCAGTATGTCTAGATGATTTTAGAGCCCACAAACACTTGCTTAAGCAACTTAATCAATGAGTAATCTCAAATTTACCAAAGTACCTTTTCTGGCTATGGCAGTTCTGGACAGCACCCTGGTTTTTTTCTTGGTGTGTGAAGCACACTCAATCATTTGCAAAACCCTCTTAGGAGGAGTAAGTTTAGGTTCCAATGAAGCCACACCTCAGAGGAATTAGACCAATTTGATGTGTGTGAGCTACAACAATACTTTTGGTGGTCGCCTATCAAAAACGTGCCTGTTTTGGGGAAAACGAAGTTGCCGGCGACGTGGAGCTATGAATGGTGCAATTGAGGTGCCATGCCCCTTAGCAATATTGCTGGTGAAGTGCCCACAGAAGGATTTTGGCAATGGTTACGTGGTTTGTGAGCACCAAGGCCTCCACTCAGCTGCTATTCTAGATCCTATTTTCTAGGAAACCCATAAAAGCTAATGAAACCCTAATTTTCACTAATCTCTTGCTAAGCAAATAAGATGGGGCTTGATTCTAGATGAATGGGCTAGTACTAGCTCTGATACCATGTTAAAAACCATTCTAAGGAGGATCAAACACTAGCTCCATTGCATAGTTGAATAGAAATGAAGAAGATGAAGTTAAGCTACTAATCAAGTAGTAATTAGCATAATGATGAGCATAATGACAACATAAGTGAGGGGCAATAACATGTGTTGATTTCAATAGATGAGAGCCTCTTTATATAGGCTGAAGTACATGAGGATTAAGCTCAAGATTAGGTGTTAATCATCATCTAAATCATCTCCACCTTCCCTCCTAGATTCAAGCACCTAAAAGTGACCACCAGCCCTAGAATCTTGCTAATCACACCAATGCTACCTAATCAAGAGATCACGACCCCTTTGGCTGATGTTGAGCTCCTAAATGACTCTTTTACATCATGGTAAGGTTGCATAATAACCTTTGTATCCATTTGCCCATAATCTATGACTTTAGTGCATAGTGCTAGTTACAAGGTATGTGCCCTACACATCTTTTTAGTGAAGGTGTTTGCCATATTTTTAACATCTGCTTCCAGGATTTCATCATTTTCCCTGCACATACGCTTCCATCAAGGCTTAAAGCTTGATTGCCGTATCCACGACGCTCACCCAGAGTCAATGGGTGCTCCCATGACTTTATCACAACACGAACATCACTCATGTACACATGTACAAGTTGAGTTTGAGGTTCTCACAAAACTTCACACAACGACATCCTGGTCTGGGAGGGCCAAAGGCTCAAATGATGTGGTTTTGTCCTTCAGATGTTTCACACACATGGCATGTAGATCCAAACATAATATACAAGCCATCATATATGTGCAAAGTGGATGTTGGGACCAGCATAACCAGCCAAGAGGTAGAGAAATTAGTAAAGGCAGGGTTCAAGTTAGATGTTACTCATGAAGAACCTTTTGTGTCAGGGGTGGGAGAAACATCCACACAAGCAGCGGGCAACAAAGAAAGTGACAAGAGGCCACATGATGCTACACAGAATACAAAGAGATCAACCAAATGGCGGCATTGGATTTCCAAAGAAGCAGAAAAGAGGATTGGTAGTGCTGAGGCCATGACAGCGACAATCCTTAATGAGTGTGCAATGCAGCCGTCCCCCTACTCTATTTTTCATTTGGCATGTGAGAGTGGAGAGGACTATTTTATACACATCAAGGTACAACCTTGGTGTACATGTCCTGATTTCATGCAAAGAGAATCTAGAGGAAAGTCTTACGTTACATGTAAGCATATCTATTTTGTCTTCTTGCGAGTTTTGGGATTACATAAGAATGAGGATATGGTAATGCATCAACCGACACTATCACCAGAGGATGTGGGCAATATACTATCACGTCCTCGAAGCAAGGATGTTTGTGCCTATACTTAAGCTTTAATCAAGCCTCTCATGTTTGTGCCTACTTAAGCTTGTAAGGAAATGTGAAGTCAGTCTTTTTGTAAGAAAATTTGAACCCAATATTTTTATCTTGCTTTGGGATGGAGTATATTGTCACATACTCTAAAGTCTTATTGTAGGTAGCTTGCGACGCTATGGTAAAGGAGTTGTACCAACCATATATCTTCTTGTAAGGAAATGTGAACTCAATCTTTTTGTAAGAAAATATGAACCGGGTATACTTGTTTTTACTTGTGTTGAAATAAATATTGGTCTTTGAGTATGCATTAAAAGTTGAAGTATCCTTGTCATAAATTGTATGTATTGGAAGAGAGGTATATAGATAGGTATGTTTGTGTCTATATTTAAGTTTCTTTGACATAAAATGTGTGTTTATATGTAGGAAGGTAGGTAGGTATATATGTATGCATGCATGTATATGTTTGGGAGTATGCATGCATGCATGTATGTATGTATTGTACACATGTGTGTATATATGTATGTATATATATATGTAGAAAGGTAGGTAGGTAGGTATGTTTGAGAATATGCATGTATGTATGTATGTATGTATGTATGAATATATTTATTTCTCTTTCATAAATACTTACTATATAAAAGCTCACCAAAATGTATCATTTTTCTTACAAGCTCGCATAAAACTATCTTATCTCCAAAAAGCTCGCCAAATAAAGCTCGCAAAAAAATAAAACCCTGTTCGTAGATAGTGAGGAGGTGATGTAGTGTCCTTGCTTCTCAAAAATGAGTATAGGGTTTGAATCTACCCGTCGCATCAAAGCTGCAGGGTGGTACTAGGTAGATGCCTGCTTTCCAAAATAAACATTTTGTTCTATCACGTATTGTGCTCATGTATTGAACATCCTCTTTTCCTTTTGTGGCAAGATTGGGTGGCCTTTCATGATTATTACAGTTACTTCACTTGCGTAACTGGCTTCTGTCAACGATTGATAAAATTGTGTGCATTTATACTTGAAAGACTTGTTTTATTTTAAATGTTGCATTATTTTAAGCCTATATTTTCTTTCTGTAACAAAACTGCTATCTTAAACCCGAAATAGGCTTGGCATTTTCTTCTTGCCGATCATGTTCTATCTCAGTGGTCTGATGGGTCTTGTTCGTGCGACAATCCTCCGTGAGAGATTTTTCCTGGTTCTTGTTGAAGCTTATTAATTTCATATTTTTCTCCATTGCAGCTTCTGGCTCTTGGGTCTTGGTTGTAGTTTGCTTAATTTTCTGTACAGCTGGTTGAAGTGTTGAGTAGGCATGAAATCTTAGGAGACAGTTATAGTAGAGAGAAGTCATGTTTTTAGTCAAGGGCGGCTCCTAGCTGTGATGTCCTTGAGTTTCTTCAGCTGAGTAGTCTAGTTTATGTTCTTGACAATGTGTATGAAACATTGGAGCTTTAGAGTTGGGTTAACTGGCATTGATGTAAGGTCTTATATAATTAAGAAAAAGGTTAATTGCTGTTGATTAATTAACACCCGGCAAGTCATAATGGCATCACCAATTTGACAGCATAAGGTGGCCAAGTGATCGGGCAAGCTTGGTATCAGGCATGTTATTATAGCTTCCTCGTGATCGGAAAATTCTTCAGAGGAATCCTTGTAGAAGTTAGGCTGCAGAATCCCACAAGCATTAGTTAGGTCCATAGCTATGGATAGTGAGGCTGAGAGAGAGAGAGAGAGAGAGAGATTGCACTGAGGAGTGGGAGAGCTTGATGCTTTAATCTTCCAAGTACGATGCTCTTTTATATGCTAAAAGCCTATAGCGCCACAATACAAAGAGAGCTTGATTGATGCTTTAATCTTCCAAGTACAATGCTCTTTTATAAGCTAAAAGCCCCATCTTTCTCAATGACACGTGTAATACAGCAACATCATTACGTATTCACACAAACACATAAGTGGCTATTAGTCCTTGTTCACAGGCTTCAACACTTATACACCTTTTAAACGTACAGCTCCAAAATACCAAATAGTTCTTTGATCTCTTCTATTGAAATTCATCATTTGGCTAGTAGTAGTTGCGATTGGGTAATGCCAGATTAGTGAGCTTGCTTTTGGTCTATATTGAGAGATTTGAATGCGGCCATAAGGTGCAGATTTTGTTTAGCAACAGCTCTACTCACAATATTTATCTATTTACATTTGGTGCAGACACTCCACCTACCCGTTGAGGCAAGTGACCACCAGTATGTGGCCAATCTTGCTTGGGGTACAGTGTGGAAGTGTGGGATCGAACGGTGCTTAGAGACTGGAGGTCCAAATCTCTGTCTCGGCAGGCTTTGGACTTCCACATTATGAACCTTGACAAGGTGGACCTAATCTTAGGAATGTCTTGGTTTTTTGACGAGAGCGAGACATTGATGTTTATTATTTGTCTCATAGGAGCTCGCTTGTTCATGACGGTGAGCTTTTTGTAATCTGGGGTGATGTCCCTAGTTTCTGATGTAAACTCTACTCAAGCTTTGATCGATGATATATATGAAACTCTTTTTGATCCAAATTCAACTCAAATTTAGGAATTTTGAGAAATATGCACAATTTTGGGACAATTCTTTGTTAGATCCAATACAATGTTTACTATGCGATATGCAAGATTTATTATTGGATGTTCTCAAAAACAAGCATTTGAATAATGCGATATGATTTATGTACTATTGTACATTTGTAACAAGTATATATGATGTTGGTGGGATGTAAATTTGCCTGCACATACACACATAAATCATATCGCATTTGAATAATGCGATATGACTTATGTACTATTGTACATTTGTAACAAGTATATATGATGTTGGTGGGATGTAAATTTGCCTGCACACACACACACACACACACACATGCATACTAAGAATTAAGTTTGTCTATATCACATAGCCTCCAGTTGACCATCAAACACAGAAACTTTAACAAAGAAACGATATTCAATGTAACTTTAAGTTGTAAGAAAGACTAGGTGATAGAATTAAAAAGATCACCATCTGTATTGAATGAACAATGGGTGAACCATAAATCTAAAAGCTTCAGAAAGCCTTACAATCTGAATAATGATTGAACTATGAGTTTGGTAGCTTCATACAACATTGCTAAAAGATTACGAAGCTAGTTGCCCATGTGCTAACAAATCATTCTTGCTCAACTGCACTGACGTGTGATGGTGCCTCACTTTCATGTTGATTCAATTGATTCTGTTTGGCCTTGAGTATTATAGCCTTTGGAATCTTGATTTTCTCTGGAAGTCATCCACCCTTGGGCTTCCATGCCCAAATGATGCAGCTAGTGTCTTCCCAGCACTGAGGATCATTTCTGTTCTCTCGCCAATACTTGTTCCAGCAATCCTTATAAACCTCCATATCACTTGCATTCTTCTTCTTTGAAATTTGTGCCCAATATTGTATCTGAACTCATTAGGAAGTGAATGGGGTCTTCTTGGGCCCTTTAATTTGCCCAAGCCTAATCAAGGTGATTAAGGAATAGCCAAATGGGGGGTTGCCATGTGGACTGAAATGTTGGGTTTTTAAGAGAGGTGTAAGAGTGGTCAAAGGGTGCACTTTTTCTCCCAAAAAGGAGGGGGGGCAATTTTACAATTTTCGGACCTCCATAACTTCTACATATAAGCTCCGATTTGAGCGGAGATTACATATCCATCAAGAGCTTTCCATAGATATGTTACATGATATGGTTTTATCCGCTAGATTTTAAATTCCATTTTCCCCCCAAAATTCAAATTCGAATAAAGTAGCCGTTTTGAAGCTTCTAATTAGAAAATGTTTCTTCTTAAGAGAAAAGGTTTGACTCCCTTAAACTGCCAAATAAAAGGGCCCAAGAAGCCTTCCATTGAGGTCCTAATGTGTAGGTAGTTTATCGAGTTGTTGTTTTGATCAACATCACTTGTTGTCACTCCCAACCATATTGGGTAATTTGCATCACAAGGTTGTACAAGCACAAAATCTCCTCTAGACACATCAAGAGTCGGGTTGAACTCTTCAGCAGGTCTGTTGCGCATTGGACCACAATAATGGTCCTCATTTACATCACACCCTTCATCTACATTATCCTCCACTTAAATGTTAAGAGGCTCATCTTTTTCGCATACACTCCTTGGCCAAAAGTCATGAAATCCAATGTCTCCCCTTGCACTAGGGGTTTGCATGCATAAGATTCTCCCAATAGGCAAGGACTGGATTGATCCACTTAGCATAATCACTTTGGTCTCCTTTCTCTTAAGTGCTCTTTCCACCAACTGACATGTTTTTTTAAGCCCTCCACAACCTTCTCATTTTCCTTAACATACTCAAAGGGTGGAAATACTTTTGGAAAACCTTCAGGAAGCTGGGTCCTCCCTGGTCATTTCTCTTCCATAACTCTATACCGCTTTCCATACATGTGTTGCTCTCCTCTTTCTAAGTTTCTTAAACATTTTGAGAGAGATGAAATTGTGAAGTTGGGATCACTTGGCCATAACCCCAAGGCAAAGTGACCATAAGCTGTTTGTCCATGTCCATGAGTGAGCATTCCTGTTAAGGTTACTGGAAGCCTCTCAACCCCATTGAGAGATTTAGGAACTGGTTTAATTTATGGTATGGCAGTCTTGCTCTGGTCTTATCATGTTTAATACACAAATACCTATTTGGGTTTATTTCGAAAGAGCTCCTCCAAGCATAGTATAGATTTCTATAACTCATTTGTTGCAACATGTGTGCCCTTCTTTGTGCCATGTATCTGGAACGCTCCTCTTGATTTTTTGTTGATTCCAACTTGACCTTGATTGCCGTACAAATGTCGCATTTTGAGAAGGTGCTGGTTTTTGATAAACTAACTGTCTTGAACTCTGTGTTTCACAATCTTTAGAATGATGATTGTGACAGTGGCCGGTATAATTTGAGTGAGACAAGTGTGTCATTCACTTCATGGAATATGTCCACCTATTTGTACATTGCTGGTAGAACACGTTGGGTCTCGCGGGCTCCATGCATATTTGTCCTTGAACTATGTGGCATTTGATCGGCATTATTATCTATGAAGCCCTACATGATTGATTTTTCCATCTCAACATGTGTCATGCCCTTCCGTATTATCCCACTCTTGCCATGACTGACATTATATGCACCATTCAAGAACTTCTTTCTGAGCTTATAGAACGTTGACTTACCAATGCATTACATACCATGCTTTACTACAAACCTTCTTCCCATCAAATGTGAACTCAAAGCACTCGTCATCTTGACCTTGTCTATAGGCCATGCCCATGCAATCTAGTACAAATGTGTATCGTGTACTATAGCTCTGTCTCCAAAAGTGTACCCTAGTTTGCATGATTTTGGATCTATCTCCAAATTGACAACATTGCTTCTCGCAACAATCAATGATTGCGACGTTGTGTGAAGATTTTTGAAAACCCCAAACTCAACTTGTACATGTGTACATGAGTGATGTTCGTATTGTGGTAAAGTCATGGGACTCATTGACTCACTGTGGGCATCATGGATGTGTGTGGTTATATGTGCAATCAAACTTTAGGCTTAGATGGAAGTGTATGTGCAAGGGAAATGATGAGCCCAAGGTGTGGGAGTACCAAGCTAATCCAGAGCATGGTCTGCTTGAGATGGTGTCAGTCATTCGGTTGCTCTATATGTGTGCGTGTCCCAAAAATGAAAATGGGCACTTGTAAATTGTATTCGATGTGGCAATTCGCTGTAGAGGAGGATGAGTAGTGGGAGGCGAGCCGGCCGTGGCTATCTCAAAAAAGAATAAGAAGAAGGGGCAGTACCCACGAAGGCTGAGGGGGAGAAGGAGAGAGGAGTGGATGAATAGCAGTGAGGAGCTGAAGCAGCGAGATGAAGCCTGAAGGTCGTCGTTGAATCCGATCATGATGAGAAGGTGTTACGTAGGTCCTGGCTGTTCATGTGACTGAATGAAGAGAGTCAAGCTTCGTTTCGTTGGAATTGTGACATGAGGACCTTCTGTGATGGTGATGGCAATAGGGATGCTGCAGCGGCGGCTGGTGTCTGAGAGAGCAGATATGTTTTCTTGTTGAGTTACCACCTCTGAGCACAGAGTGTGTGTATTGCTTCTTTGGGTTGCTGTCGGCACCAGAGTTTGTTGTGTTTGGCATAGCTGCTGATAGTGCAGCAGATGTTTACCTTGTTGGGGTGCAGCTCGTAGCCAGAGGGTGTGTTGTTTCTTGCTAGTACTGCTGCCTACTGGTAGCGAGCAACGATGTGTTGTTTTGTTTGATTTTGCCGCTCTGGTGGTAGATAGCGCAGAGGTGTTGTTTGTTGGGATGCTGCCGGCTGGTGTCTGAGAAGTATAGGCCAAGGATCAAGCTGAGGAAATTACTTTTGAAGGTCATGAAGGTATCTTTGCCTCTAATGATGGTAACATCAAGCATTAACAAGTGATGTTAAGATCATACCAGAGCCATGAAGGGTTGCCGGCATGTATTGACGACATATATCTCTTGTCTCTTTTTTCTTTTGTGCAAGTCTGATGAATATTGTCCCTTGGGTGTGTATTGCATCATCCTATCATCTTGTAAAGATATATAGCATGGGCATGAGGGTATTGTGTAAAGATCTTGCATGATGCTGAAATATGAAGATGACGATGAGTCCTTCTTTCAAAAATTAAGGAGTAGAAGACCTGGGGAGAGATGATCCCTCAAAGGAGCTTGGGGAAGAGTAGTCGTGGGCTACTGGCTGTCGATTGCATAGAGTGGCTAGGGAGAAGAGACTGGGAATGGTCCTAGGAGGACTGTCGTGGGCTAAAGGAGAAGGATTGGGAGCGACCAGGAGCTGGAGTGGGCTGATTGTGAATGGGTGCTAGATGAAGATGGTTCTGAGGATGTAATGGATGTTCAACTCTGTAAAGACAAAGACTTGTATTGGAATAAAGTTTTGTACATGCTCTTGGATCTGGTGTTCTAGGTGTGTTTGTATCAGTGCATGGAAATGTGACACTCTATAAAGGCATATACAGCTATACCGCTTCTGTGTCATCAACGTTGTGAATGTTTGCAACATCACATTTTTTTCTAGCTCCATGGGTTTTATCGTAATTTTTCATTTTTTGCTAGCTCCATGGGTTTTATCGTAATTTTTCATTACCCTTACCCTATGGACATAGCTCCTTTTCTTATTTGTCCCTTCAATGATATCATAGTCAGTGATCATGGCATCATGGTGTCTGTCATCAGAACTATCGCCATCATTGCCCTCTACATCATCATTCTCTTTTCCATCTAAAGCTTGAGCCTTGCACCTGCATATGCTAGCTTGTTAGTAGGAGGCTCCATGAGCCTCACCATCATATGTTAGTTTGCTAGGAGGCTCCATTTAAAGTTATCATCCTCACTTGCATCATATATTAGTTTGCATATGTAGGGTAGGCTTCTCCAACAAAAGTTTGAGCCTCACCTGCGGATGCTAGTTTGCTTCTAGGAAGCTAAAAGTAAAGTTTGAACCTCACCCACAGATGCTAGTTTGCTTGGAGGCTCCAACCGAAGTTTGAGCCTCACCTTCATATGCGAGTTTGCTATTAAGAGGTCCCAATTGAAGTGATAATCCTCACCTCATGTATATACTAGTTTCCCAAGAGGTAGGCTTCATCACCCTCTGCATCTGACCACACCGTTTCATTGGGATATTGAGTCAAGGTATGGTGTCAATTAGCCATCAATGTTTCATAGCTACAAAAGGCAAAGGATAGTGGTTACAACAGCAGCAAAGGCAAAGAGAAAGCAATAGAGAGAAACAATATGATAGTAAAGAGAATGTAACATTGAAATGAGCAAATGGACATTGGATTTGAGACTCTTCTCCTTCGTGAGGCTCAAACTCAAGTTTGAGCCATTATGCATTATATAGATTTTAGTTGAATTTTTAATCGCATAGTTTATAAGTATATTTGGGTGTATGGGGAAAGAGGGAAGAAAAGAAGAAATCTCAAGCTCAAGCTCAAGCTCAAGGCTCAAACTTGAGTTTGAGCCTTGTCTATTACACAAGCAAGTAGGAATAGAGAGGGAAGTTAGGATAATCCCATAGAACAAGTGGGGTGTGGGTGAAGATGGGTATATAAACAAAAGTGAAACTAACTATAATCAAAAGACTTGGGACCTGGGCCTGGGCCTGGGCCTGAAATTGAAACCCGACTTTCTGTCGCACTAGGACGGTTCTCCTCTCCCGACAATGCTGCTCGCACTCAGCCAAGGCTGCCCCTCTCGTGCTCGCCGACACACACGCTCCCTGCCCCCTCGTGCTCGGTGCACACACCCCCTACCCCCACCTCGCCCTACTTGGCGCACATGCCCCCCGCCCCCACCTCGCCTTGCTCGGCGCGGCCATGCCCCCGCCCCGACAGCCTCCTCTCCCGCCCCAACGGCCTCGGCGCACACGCCCCCGCCCCGCCTTCCCCCCAAATTCTGACTTCCGATGGCCTCCTCTCCCACCGCACGGCTGCCCCGCCTCGCCCCTCGTTCAGTGGCCTCCTGCTCGATGTCCCCAAATTCAAATTTCCCTTCCCCCCAACGCGTTTGAAATTCAAAATTCCCTTCCTCCCAAGTTTGAAATTCAAATTTCCCTTCCCCCCAACTTTGAAATTCAAATTTCCCCCCAACCCGTTTGAAATTCAAATTTCCGCCTTCCCCCCAACCGACCACCTTAATTAGAAACAAAGTGTCCGACCGACCTCACACGTCCCATCCATGTAAAAAAAAGAATGTCTAGCCTTAATGAGAAACAAAGTGTCCGACCAACCTCGCGTTTGAACCAAACAAAAGGACCTGCAACCCTAAACGCGATTCTGCACCCAAAGCGATTCTGTGTGGTGAGCAAACATGATTCTGTGTGTGGTGAGCGTACAGTGCCCGTAATTGCCATCACACACACCATCGTCGTATGTAATAATCATCTCTGTTTCCTGTCTCTGAAGTACTCGCTCAGCCTTGTGTCCTCCCGTGTTTCAAATAGTTTCTTTTCCTCCCACAATCGACACATCTGCGTTGGTTCTGACCTCTATTTCCTGCAAAACCATCACGCCTACACGCCATCGGAGACTTCAAGCATCGGTCACGTCTGTGCGACATCGGAGACTTTTGTGCACCCGCCTGCGTTTCGTGTATTCCCTCATCTAATTGAATACTTTACGCAACAAGTAAGTTCTTCTTTAACTGATTGTCTATATCAATATAAATGCTTACTTGACGTTAAGTGTGCCATTTGTCAATCGTTGCATGTCATAGATTGTTTGCACTTCTTGCTGCTCTCATTTGTATCTTCGCATATGTTGAGAACCTGTAAAAGTGATCTTTGTGCCCATTATATAATCTAAATGAGAAGGGTTCCCTATATAAACATGGTATATGTGTCACATATCTGAGTGCACAACTTGGATATAGACTCCATGTTAAGTTCGAGCCTCCCCTACATAGAACTTATGTGTTAACACTCGACCTAGATTGAGTCTTTGTTCTCCATGTTAGTGTACCCTGGCCTTAAGGCTCAAACTTGAGTTTGAGCATTTGCTCTCCATGTTAGTGCACCCTGGCCTTAAGGCTCAAACTTGAGTTTGAGCCTTTGCTCCTTTGCTCTCCACGCTAGTGCACCCCGGCCTTAAGGCTCGAACTTTAGATTGAGCCTTTGCTCTCCATGCTAGTGTACCCCGGTCTTAAGGCTCAAACTTGAGTTTGAGCCTTTGCTCTCCATGTTAGTGCACCCTGGCCTTAAGGCTTGAACTTCAGATTGAGCCTTTGCTCTCCATGCTAGTGTACCCCGGTCTTAAGGCTCAAACTTGAGTTTGAGCCTTTGCTCTCCATGCTAGCGCACCCTGGCCTTAAGGCTCGAACTTCAAATTGAGCCTTCGTTCTCCATGCTAGTGTACCCCGGCCTTAAGGCTCAAACTTGAGTTTGAGCCTTTGCTCTCTATGCTAGTGCACCCCGGCCTTAAGACTCGAACTTGAGTTTGAGCCCTTGCTCCTTTGCTCTCTATGCTAGTGCACCCCGGCCTTAAGGCTCGAACTTTAGATTGAGCCTTTGCTCTCCATGCTAGTATACCCTAGTCTTAAGGCTCAAACTTGAGTTTGAGCCTTTGCTCTCCATGCTAGTGCACCCTGGCCGCCTTAAGGCTCGAACTTCAGATTGAGCCTTTGTTCTCCATGCTAGTGTACCCTGGCCTTAAGGCTCAAACTTGAGTTTAAGCCTTTGCTCTCCATGCTAGTGCACCCCGGCCTTAAGGCTCGAACTTCAGATCAAGACTTCGTTCTCCATGCTAGTATACCCCGGCCTTAAGGCTCAAACTTCAGATCGAGCCTTTCCTCTCCATGCTAGTGCACCCCAGTCTTAAGGCTCGATCTTCAGATTTTACCCTTCGTTCTCCATGCTAGTGTACCCTAGCCTTAAGGCTGGAACTTAAGTTTGAGCCTTTGCTCTCCATGCTAGTACACCTCGGTGTTAAGGCTCGACCTTCAGATTGAGCCATTGTTCTCCATGCTAGTGTACACCGACCTTAAGGCAGCTCGAACTTGAGCTGGAGCCTTTGCTCTCGATGCTAGTGTACACCGGCCTTAAGGCTCAAACTTCAGATTGAGCCTTTGTTCTCCATGCTATGTACTCCAGTCTCAAGGCTCGAACTTGAGTTTGAGCCTTTGCTCTCCATGCTAGTGCACCCCTAGCATCTGAGTGCACAACTTGGATATAGACCCCACCTTAAGATCGAACCTCCCCTACATGGAGCTTATGTGTTAAGGCACATTCTCCATGCTTAACTTTACATGGAACTTGGCCTTAAGGCTCCAACTTGAGTTCGAGCCTTGCCTATCTATGCTAGCGTATCCCTAGCATATGAGTGCACAACTTGGATCTAGGGTCCAGCTTAAGTTCGAGCCTCTCCTACATAAAACTTGGCCTTAAGGCTCAAACTTAAGCTTGAGCCTTGTCTCTATATGCTGGTGTACCCCTGTCATATGAGTGCACAACTTGGATCTTGGCTCTAGCTTAAGTTCGGGTTTCCCCTATATGGAACTTGGCCTTAAGGCTCCAATATACTAGTGTACCCCTACATATGAGTGCACAACTTGGATCTCGACTCCAGCTTAAGTTCAAGCCTCCCATACATGGAACTTCGCCTTAAGGCTCAAACTTGAGTTTGAGCCTTTTCTCTTTATGCTAGCGTACCCGTAGCATATGAGTGCACAACTTGGATCTAGGCTCCAGCTTAAGTCGAGCTTCTGTATGGATTAAGTAAATGCAAGTGAGGCCCCCACTATTCAAGAAAACTAAGTGAAGCATCAATAATTGTAGCATGCAATAAGTTTCTTAAGTTTGATAGGTTTTGATTTGATATGTAGCATTTAAATCCATTTTTTTCTAAGGTTTTGAAACTTTTTTGTGCTTCACAGGAATGAAAGCTAGCAGAGCGCCCGCTACCTCGCAACCACATGGTGCATCAATCTTTACTCTAGATGCTCTCAAAACAACAACTCAAGCTAAAAGTATCACTCCTAGAATTAAGGTGGATAAAACCTTCGAATTCAGTAACAAAGAAGGAGTAAAATGGTTTGTGGATAGCTACGATGCTAGTGCAAACTTCAAAGGAGTCCATTTGTTTGTCTCAAGGTGATACATCATATGGAGATATGAGGATTGTGGTAGGCACTAAGGATGATGTGGATGCAAGAGCAAACCCATGCTTCACATGCAATGTATTGCCATAAGGAGAAACTACAAAAGCAAATAAGTTTTGCTTATCATTGGACACTTTTCACCCAGCAGACATGACTGGCAGTAAACTAGGAAAGGACAATTCTATTGTAAAGCTAGGATTGAAGATCATTGACTTTTCCAATCAAGAAGACTTAGGGGTGGATAATGTGGAGGACCTGGTGAAAAGTGGTGAGGCATGCAAAGAAGGCTTTGGATTCACAAAAAAAGTCCATACCTAAAAAGGAGACAACAACCACTCAAGTTAGGAAAATTGTGGAGAAAAAAGGCAGAGGGCCATAGTGAAGAGTGCACTTGAAGCATCTACAAATGCTGGTGCAACATCTCCAAAACATAAAAAGGAGGGTGACAAAACAAAAGTCCTTGATGTAAGCACAATAGCAGCTGAAGACACAACAAGCTCTCATGTGCAAGAAGAGGAGCAAGCACTTGCAAAGAAGAGAAAGGCAAAGCACTCTATAAAGGTTCAAGAAATCTCTTCAAAGAGGCAAAGGACAAAACCAGCAAGTGGTTCAAAGGAGATAGATGCGTCCGATGACGAGCTAATGGAGGTTGAGACTCCAAACAAGGGCAGCAAAGCAATGATATCATTAGAAATAAATCCCTTTGGTCTAAATGAGGTCTTCAGCATTGATGTGATCAAATATTATCCTGCTCCTTCAAACTATGTGTATAGAAGGTTAAATAAGGATTGGGTTTATATTTTGACCCAAGACTTTATTGAGAACCCAAAGCAAGAGGAGATACATGCAATTTTGATGCCTTGTAATCGTGCTACGAAACAACCCCTTGATAAACTCGCAAAAGAAGATATTCATAAAGTTGAATATTGGATTATCTCTAGTCAACACTCCATTAGTGCTGCAAAAAGCTTGCAGGCTCTAAATATGGCTAAAGTGACCCCTCAACTGCGTCAGTAATTTAGGTTCAGGAGATCAAAGATAATTGTAAATTGCCCACCCAAGATTTCTTGTAACATTTCCAAGGATGCAAATTTATCTGTTACAAAGTCAATGCAAAAGGAGCCATTCCTCGATCAACTTCTACAAGCTCGAGCACAATGGCATGCAAACGGTCATCCTAGTAAACCTTTGCCTGGTGTCAATCAACCCAAGATGGACGAGTCTTGGAAGGTACTCTTTTGATTTTTTGCTATATCTTGGTAAATCATAGACATACGTTACTTCTTCTTTACTTTTCGTAATATCTTTTACAGATCTATAGTTTCAAGTGTAGCAGTAGCATAAGAAAGATGCATGTGAGGCTTCTTCTCAAATTGCATAAACTTAATAGTTTGGTTTGAAATTGAACTTCAAGCCTCACCTCTCTGTGATGGTGTAGCACTTGCATATCTAATTGTGGCTCGAACTTAAGTTGCAGCCTCACTTGCAAGTGCTAGATTTGCATACGGAGGTGACGCTCAAACCTAAGATTGAGCATCACCATTATATACTAGTTTAGCAGCACTGGCAAATGAGGCTTAAACTCAAGTTTGAGCATAAGCTCCAAATGATTGAAAACCCATAGATGCATGATTCCTCCTAATATTTTGTGATATCTATAGTAAGGGGGCTAACTTCTTACTTTGCAACTTTGCATGCCTTTGTGGAGACCACGGAGCACACACTACATATAAGAATTTTGTCAAAAATGATTTACACTTGCTTTTATGTGATGATGATGTATGGCAGAATTGGGTTAAGATCATGAGGCTATATGCAAAAGGCTTGCTACCAAATACAAAGGGCGAAACTCAAACTAAAGGTCTTGATCAAAATCCCAAACTTCCAACTTTGAAGAGTGGGCAAATTCAACAGGCACCAGGAACAGTCAAGCTAGGCCCAATGTTGTTTAGGTGCATTTTAGTCCTTCAAAAGAGTGAAGTTTTGGACATTCAAACAGCACTTCTTGACAAGAGAATATTGCTTAAAAAGGGAAAGCAAACCCATCAAAGAAGAGGAGATGGCTTGGAAGCTAAAAACAAATCGAGTGCTCAAAGATGCAATAATCGCCTTCTATTTTGATCTGACAAGGAAAAAGATGACTTGGGAGCAGGTGTGTGAGACATATAAGCTAGGGGAGTATGAGTATAATCAATTGAGGAGCTACAGCCAGTCCTTTGTTAGGGACGCTCTCAATCGTTCAAAAAAAAAATCCTTCACTTCCAAAAAGTGTAGTAACTTTACTGAATCACCTATATAGAGCATCTATGGGTATTGTATCTCAACAAGAGTCTATTCCTTGGACAATTAGGGGGTGGGTTTTGATATGACAAAGATTATATCCTTCTTTAGTGAAGAGCATGTACCATTTCAACTGGCAATCATGGACCTACATGGTACAAAGGAGCAGCTCTCGTCAGAATTTTTCTCCAAGTTGGAACTTTCTTTGAACACACTAAACTCACAATATGAATATATCATTATGTGTTTTGTTGATTTCATCACCATTATCGAAGGGATTTCTAGCCAGTCAACAAAGGTGAACTATGAATTTGGCATGATCCACACACAAAAAGATGATGCCTGGACATCTGGAACAGTTGAGATTGTAATTGTTATTCTTTTCATCAGCAAGGTTGACAAGTTGGAGGCCATTGATAAGGTTCTCACAAAAAATGTATTCATCTCAGGCTCTAGTGGCCAAAATAGAGAATTCATCCGACAAAGGCTTTATTGACGGTCTCATCACTCATAGGGTTTTGTCCTGAACACAGCTATGTTGTAAAGATATATTGTGGTGGAGTTGTGCTAGAGGAGAGCTTGCTAAAGAAGAGACGATGTATTGCTTTATGCAAAGATGATTTGGAAGCGATGGCATTAGAATCAAAGTGCTATGCTCTTTTAGACAGTCACCCGTCCTTGCAAGAGTGGTGTGGTGCAAGTGGCAGCACAAAGAAGCAAACACTAGATGATGCAGAAAAAGAGAACCTTCAAAATCTTCACATTGACGACTCGCCAAGTACAGAGGAGGAAGATGAAGGTGATGATATTGACAAACAAAAATGACACAGATGATGATAAAGAAGTTGGGGATGCTATAGACTTTGAAGATGCAGGGCAAAGGAATGAAGAGGACCAGGGGAATGATGCTCTATTCAATGAGGATGCCAAAGACAATTTTAAAGATATTGGAAGGCATGAAAATGATGATGAAGGTGGAAATGGTATGATATATTGGATACTGCAAAAGCCATGGAAGCTACAAATGTTGGGGTTGCTATGGCCGTTAAGAAGATTGGGGTGAGAAGATTAGGGATACAAATGTCAACAAGGCTTTCCATGCTCATAGCCCATCAAGCTCTCAACCAAAGAAAGGTAGAAAAGTGCATTAAAGGAGCTTATGAATGTACAACGAATGGTGATCATTGAAAGGAGCTTATCAACAACTAATATTAATATAGGTCTTGTTCAAAGTGTGGATTTGTTGAAATAATTATTAGTCTTTTGATTAATACATTGGCTTTTTTGGATTCACTTTTAACATTTTCCTATTAAAGTGAATATTTCTATTCTATTTATCCTTTATTCTATTCTATTTATCCTTTATTTCATGCCAATGTCTGGTACAAATGATGATGCATAATTACTATTAAGAAATTACTCCATATCCTAGTGTAGCACAGTGAGGATCAAAATTAACTTTGAGCCTAATACAAATGATGACGCACACTTACTATTAAGAAATTACACTTACTCCATATCCTAGTGTAGCACGGTGAGGCTCAAACTTAAGTTTGAGCCGTACCTCCACTTATGTCCAACCTTGGGGATGTCTTCCAACACAAGGCACAATCGCAAGTTGAGCGATCTTTACTTTGCCCTTGTAAGTGAGGCTCAAACTCAAGTTTGACCCTTATGTGAAAGTCTTGGTAGGTAATATGGTTCCTAATTCATTATGGTACATCACTCAAAGTTGAGTAATCTAAGTTTGGATACAAAGTATATGTGTAGATATAAAAATGACTAGTATTGTATTAGCCTTGGTGTATTATTTAAATCCTAAAAGTAATAGCATTTTATTTTAATCTTACAGATATATACAAAGAAGGAAAAGACGAAGATAACATTGCTCAACTAGAACATCATCATGAAATCCCTACTTGAGAGATCAACTCTCATGATTCAAATGCTAGAAATAATGAAGACAACATGGTGGAGGTAGATCACATCGATGATTCAGCTTTGCAAACATCTTAAGGCCTTCAAGTGATAGGACTAAAGAGACTAAGGACATTCATGATTTGCAAGTTAATGTTGAGGTTAGTGAGAATAAAGATAAAGTTAATGAAGAGCTTCAAGAGACTTTTGCAACCAAGAAGAGACAAGAAGAGATTGTCGAACAAATTGATGAGGCTACATATGCTACAAATAAAAGGAAAATAGTTGAAATCAAGGACTCGTGGGGGCAGAGGGTGTTGAAGAAATTGACGAGGCTACATATGCTACGAACGAAGAGAGAATAGTTGAAATAAAGGACTCTGCAGAGCAGAGGGTGCCAAGAAAAGGTAGATCTTTTTCAATAGGATGTTATTTAAGATGTTGTGGAATATGCCCGTAACCTACTTGATTTTTCCAAAGATGTGGAATCAA
This sequence comes from Cibotium barometz, assembly GCF_041138505.1. Taxonomy (NCBI): domain Eukaryota; kingdom Viridiplantae; phylum Streptophyta; class Polypodiopsida; order Cyatheales; family Cibotiaceae; genus Cibotium; species Cibotium barometz. Next base: position 2,484,298 of record NC_141086.1, read on the forward strand.
AATATAAAGGAGCTTCAATGTTTTTTGGAGACAACAATCAGCGCATGGTTTCTTGGTTGGATTTATGCAAAGAACAAACGGGAGTATACTTGCAACACTTTAGTAAATGAAGCAGCTTATGATAGAGAAACTTTGTATGTATTGGAGCAATACATGAGAAAACGCTATGTTTGAGATACAATTTGTACTCAATTATTATCTTGACAAAGTGTCTACGAAGGGTTTTTGTCTTTAGATGAATTGTAAACTTGAATGTAACAATCTCATTGAAATTTGATTGCTTCTGGTGTTTCTAAACACCACACTCTTTATAGATCCCTCAATTCTAAGGTATCTTCTCATGTTCTAAAAAAAAGATACACATAAAACATGCACATTTACATGTACATGTATGTATATATGCACATGCATGCATACAAGAATTTCTTGTTGGCATCTTGTAAGCAAGAGTATAACTCTTTAGATTTCAACTCCTCACAATACACCACCTTGCAATCATCCTTGCAGATTGGAGCTATTGGCTTACGAAGCGAATGAAGACAATATTAGGGAGTTTGGAAAAATCTCATTACTTTGAGATTCGCTTTTCAATCTAATTTTTTGTGTACCTTGAGAATACCAATTTCAAAGTTTTTTGAGAACCGTGTTCCCTTTTTTTGATCTTGCAAAATGGGAATTGGGACTTTGTTCAAACTCCCTAATATGGTCTTAATGGAGTTTTATCTTTTATGCTAATATTCTTTACATGCCTCGTTAACATATAGGCAAAGTCAACAGTGCTTGTGGAGTAGACTACATGCTTCAAAATTCCTTTATATACTTTTGCTACCAAGTATCAATGTATCATTCTCTCTTATTGATTGGCCAAGCTTGGCAAGGTCAATATCTAAACTTTTAGGTCTAAGATGTCGGATTCTATTATGTTTCAAAGCAACTCTTCTAATACAGTTTCAAAGTGAATATTTCTAAACTAGTAATTGAACTCATGATCTGCATACTTTGGAGTAGACAACCAACCACTCGAATACATGATCTTCATGCTACATGTGTACTTTAAATAATTGATTGAGTACAGTCCATATACATTCAGAGAGTTAATGTAATCTTAAAAACAAACAAAAAATGTAAATTGTTTATCCCATCCTTTGTAAGTTTGGTTCTTGAGAAACCCCACCTTTTTAAAAAGAGAGAGAGAGGCAAGTGTTGTCCTTGAGAGAAAATCCACCGCAAAAGAGGTTTGTGTAGTGAAATTGATTACTTACTATTTTATATCTCTATTCAACTCTTCAACATTTAAAAAAAATACTAGTGTTTTAGAGTGGAAAATATTTATTTTCATAATGAAAGATGGCAAGGGTATAAAACATTTTGTATAATAATTATGTATTTAAGACCATATTAGTGAGTTTAAGAAATTCCATTACTTTGGGAATTTTCTTTTCAATTTGATTTTTGGCATACCTTGAGCATACCAATTCCAAAGTTGTTGGAGAATGTGGATTTAGTATCTACTATTCAAGAGCTTTCCAACGATATGTCACATGGGGGGTTTTGACAAAATATTAGAAGGGTTTACCGTGCCCTCCATCTTTTGATCTTAAAAATGGGAATTGGGATTTTCCCAAACTCCCTAATATAGACTTATTTTCGGAACATGTTTCATTTATGTCTGGTAACCATCATTACATTGGTTCAATGCATCAAAAAATACTAGTGTAACCACCTTAGTGAAGGCTAAACAGAAGCTCGCCCTTGAGATGACATGGAGGGTTTTACTCAAAAAGGATCTCGGTCACTCTAATCAATAACACATTAACTTACCATTCAAGGCCCAAATATAGTGCTAAGTACCTATCAAGAATCCACGTATAGCTTTGTTGTTGACAAGTTTCCACATTGAGTAGAGGAATAGAAGCCAAGAAAAGGGTTACCAAGTGGTACATTAGGAAAAGAGGCCATAACCAAGGAGTCAAAGATAATGAGTCAAATTTAGTCATACCAAGTAAAAAGACACATAGACCATTGTGGCAAAGTGTTATAGAAGGACCTTGGAGCTTTGTAAAATGAATGTGTAATATTATTTGAATAAAAGGTACTATTATAAGGTCAATGTAATAGATAGCTTCAAACAACCCCCTTAAGCATAACTTTACTTGCACGTTGCAAGAAATGTACGTTGTTTTTTTCTCTTAATATCTTGAACAAATGATACATCATAAAGAGATATGAAACAAGTGAAATGAATAGCAAACCCCCCTTCACTTAAATTTGATTTGTGAACTTTATGGCCTCTGTAACCCTGGTTCAAAGCCTTTCCTTGTGGGAAAAGATTTATCTGTGGATTCTTGAACTCTGTAAACTACAAACCCTTTACTTATTATATTTGATCTTTACAAACAAGTCCATTGGCCGATGATTCCTCCCAGAGGCTTAACACAATGTCGTGTTCCTCAATTATTAGGGGAATTTCTCTATCCTTTTTGAACATTCTAGTTTGATCCTCTATTTTTTTCAAAGTTCTTTTCATTTTGAATACAAATTAGTCACGGTCAATGAGATTCCACCAATGAAATTTTATGTTTCTATCAATGTTTTCCTACTTTTTGGATCCATTAAACTTAGCCTAGCCCTGTCCAATTCCTTTGGTCTAGCTACCACACCCAGCCACTTGGTTATAGTTCCATTTATTTAATTCAGGAGGGTTGTGCCTCGGTATAAAGGGAATCAAGTTTCTAGACCCCCTATAGGGCATTGGGGTTCCGTGCAGGCATTAAAGATAGGCACTCAATTCTTAAAATATTTTGTTTCTTTAAAAATGACACTTACTTCTTTTTTGAATCCTTCATTATTGGGAATCTTGTAATCATTATCTCATGACCCTTGTTACCTTTTTGATATCTCATGCACGATAAGATATTCCAAACCAATTCCTTTTTCCCTTTTTCTTATTCAACTACCAAGGGGTTACAACCTTGATAGATGGTTTGTGAGTCACCTTAAAGGGTGCCACTCAACAGTGACATGACCCTATACATTCTAACAGGGGGGTCACAATTCCAAACCAATTCCTTTTTCCCTTTTTCTTATTCAACTACCAAGGGGTTAAAACCTTGATAGATGGTTTGTGAGTCACCTTAAAGGGTGCCACTCAACAGTGACATGACCCTATACATTCTAACAGGGGGGTCACAATCCTAATAGATAGTTCCCATGGCCATAATCGGGGAACTCATGGGGGAACATAACCTTTGTACGCTCTATCACAGGAAGGGCTCACTTGTGGGATAGTTCCCATAAGGATCCACTTATGGGCAATATCACAATTACCACTAAGGGTCCTTAGGGGACTACCTTTATTGGCAATTGATTCACTTATTTAACCTTGTTTACTTTAAAATGACACTCTCAAAAAACAACATAACACTACGGCTTGCTTTATGAGGGTGATCAAAGTTTTCATTTATTATTCCTTAAATCTTGTTGAAGTCTATCTCGGACCATTATGCACAGGTGCTTAGGTTTCTTCTCTGATAACCTCTTGTTTCTAAGTTTTTCTAGGACCATTATGCACAGGTGCTTAGGTTTCTTCTCTGATAACCTCTTGTTTCTAAGTTTTTTGCTACTTAGAATTCGAGTAGTTAAATAAAACCCTAAAGAATTTCTCAAATGAGTAGATCAACGGTTGTGCCTGATTTCGGTTAGTAGGAAAAAAGTGTTGATTTCCTCAGATGATTAGATCAACAGTTGTGCCCGATTTCGGTTAGGAAAAAGCGTTGATTTCTTCAAATTAAGTCAGTGATAGTTTTCGTTCTATCTCATTTAATCAGGTGAAGGATAGTTTAATCTCGAGCCATTAGAAAATTCATTAAGAAAATAAAAAAGGTGGAATTATCTCCATTTTCTGGGCAAGGAAAATTTTCCCGGTTTCGGTTTCGGAATGACCACCAGATTAGTCTCGTGTCCAGACATTTGCAAGGCCATGAGTGGGAAACCCTGCCCCATGCGCAAGAGAAAGCTACATCCACTGCTGCTGCTAGCAACCACGAATCCGGTGCGCAGGGGGGGCAGAGGGGTCTCACAAATGGCTACACCTTGTAGCCCCAAAGTCATCCTATTTCTTTTTATCATTACAAGTACATGCTAAAATGAAATCTGTTACAAAATTGAGAGGGATGCCATGCTTGTTCACTTGTATACACCATCTAGACTTCACTACTTTTATTACTTCTTTCACGCTCTAATCAGTCCCACCCTGCAAATGAGCTAGCTTCACAATGCTCGACCAATCTTCAAAGGGCACAATTTCCAAATGAGGGGCTAATTTGAGGCACAGTCATTTTGCACCATTGGGAGATGACAAAAGACATAGCCCATCTTTGGCCGTTCTTCATTTTTTTAAGTCTAGCACGTTTCTTTGATCATGTGATTTTAGCAACTCTTTAATGACACAATGAACGTCCCTATGAGGTCACCTACGATAAGATTATATGAATCCCTATCAATTGATAGGTATACTTCAAAAGCATAAAGAAGCAGATGTGGCTCAATTATGCAGAACCTATCGTCTTCAAACAACTGAGAGCTATCACTTGCTTTATTTGAGGAAGAGAACTCATCTTCGGATTGAGACCACTTGTTGGCTTCTTCAACGAGGGAATCATTCATTGATGTGTGTGACAAAATCAGTGCATCATCCATTCCCATTTCAGCAGCTACATGCGAGGTTGAGGGGATTGTTGGCCGATCCAGTGTAAGAGTAAGGGATGGGGATTCATTGATTGAAGCCAAAATCTATGCATCATCCATTCCACATTCAAAATCTGCACTCAAGGTTGAGGGGCCGATTACACAGGGTAGCTAATTGGGGTAATATATGGGGGATAAAGGGTGAAAGACCTTGCATGGCTAGTTCTATAGTGAAAGAGATTGCTCAGCTAGTTTTGCAGGCGACAGAGCATTACTTCCCCCCACAACACAATGCCCTATCAAATTAAAATTTCTTAAAAAAGCAATGAAATTCAAATCCCCCTCCATGCAATCAATCCCCAACCCCCGTTTGTCAACCAACCTCCGGCCCCTGTCCGTATAGTTCCCATGCCTGCCATGTGCCCCACCGTCCTTGGTGTTGTGCCCTGGTTTACCCAAAAAGTAAACCATGCCCCAAATCCTTAATTGGCCATCCAATGACCCTCCTTCCATTGCACAACATCAACCGAGGGATTAGTCTCTTGTCTGGATATCCGTGGGCGAGGCCCCGAGTGAGGAACCCTGCCCCGCGCAAGAAGTGCTACTTCCGCTGCTAGCACCCCTGAATTCGTTGCGCGGAGGGGACAAGGATCTTTCAAGTAAGCACCACTCAGGTAGTGCTAGTCACAATAATTGAAAGTGGTGCTAGCCAGCATTTATAGCACTAGTAGTTCTAGCTAGCACTATTAGCACTAAATACACTGCTACTAGTAGCGTTAGAGACAGTTAGCAATAGTAGCGCCACTAATTGTGATAGTAGTGGTAACAAGCACTGCTAGTAGTGCAAGTTAAAACTAGTAGCACTATTACTACTAGTAGCAGAGCTACCAATTCTAACAAGAACTACTAGCAGTGCTTGTTACCACTACTATCACACATACTAATAGCACTACTAGTAGTGTTATCCAATACTATTAGCACTAAAAGAAATGCTAGTACTGCTAGCCAACACCACTAGTAGTGCTAGTCAAATCTAATAGCACAAATAGCAATACTAGTAGTGCTAGAGCCAGTACTATTAGCACACAAAAAAATGTTGGTAGTGACAACGTCATAGATCCCATGCCTCCGCTTCCTTTATGACCCTGTTGTAGTAGATAGTGATGAGGGCTACATTAGGGCTAAAGCCCAGAAGGCATTTATTCGTGGTATCCTTACCTACATGCAAAGATCAATCCCTAGCTTCTGTATGCCCATGGTCCCAATAATCATGTTACCAACATGGCATTCTTTCATGGTATTCTTACCAACATGACATCCTTTATCAATGCCTAGCTTCTCTATGCCCACGGTTTTAGTAATCATCTACATTATTGAGACTTATAGAGGTATCTCAATGACTGTTTTGAGATTGGTTTGTGATTGGGTGGAAGGATATAGATCAATTAATCGAGTTTCATTCGACTGGAAGAAGGGAAAGAGACTTTGTGACCCTTGTGATGAATCAGCTACAAAATGGATGGTGTTCCATAGCTATGGATGAGACTTGTTGGATTAAGGATTGGATGGTGTTTCATAGCTATGGATGAGACTTGTTGGATTAAGGATTGGATGGGGTCTAGAGTTGAGAAGGAGAGACAACAATGTTGAATACTGCAATAAAATCCTAGCTTTGAACATGCAGCCTGAGTATGAGCTCATTAAAACCTGATCAGCATACCCCTATGGGCATGCATATGCCCAACATGCCCTATTCTCCTTGCACGACAATGTTTCTGTGCAACCAAGGCCTGAGCAACAGCAGTGTTGTTGTGCGCATGCAAATGTACCACCTTATTGTCTCCACCATGTGCATCACCTATAATTTGAACCATAAGTCTGAAGAAATTTGCACAAAGCAAAATGAACAAGAATAAGACTGCCTCAATATCTTCCATAGCCATCCAAAACAAGGCACAATTTTGATACGGAGTACATAACAAAAGCATTGATGAATAACATGTGGATGCAAATAAGATAAACAAGAATATAAACATCTGGTTTTTTTATTTCTGAGGTCGGAAGAAAAACTATTACTATTGATCCAAAAAAAAAGAGATGTCTCAATGATGGATATGATATATAATTCCCAACAATCTACATTTGTTTGCCTCAATTTCTCCTAATTAAAGTTGGGGTTTTACACCACATCAGTTGGCCGATGCTCGTAATGTCTTAAGAGAGAAAGAAAGAAAGATATATTAATGTCTTCAAAGGACCAAGAGGCTCATTAGACTAAAAGGGGAGTATAATGTATCCATGATGAATAGTCACCCATGGAATTTAGAAAAACCAAAGCTATATGATACTAGCTACATAAGCTAAAGTATCCTTCTCCATGATGAGAATATGTGATCATATAGTGATATATCCTCCTCCAAAATAAGGCACAAAGCAATGTTCATCCAATTCTAGGATTAACAAGAGCTACCTCCATTATCTTACATCAACAAGAAGTCACGGTAGATACACCAAAGGGTCATACATTCAAGATATCAAGAAATAGTGTCCAAAGCTACAACTTGGATGGGCACCCGTAATGGTGTGATGGAGTATTTATGGTGATTCTCGCTTCAAGAGTGTGTGGTAGCAAGTTAGGAGATGAAGTCCAAGTGATTTACTTCATGGATATATTATGAGAGTAGTCACTGTAATTTAACATTAGGCCTCTTATGAGCCTAAAGTGCCCGGTCGCTCGGCCACAGTTTAAGTGAGTGTGAACACTTATGGCCATGTATATAAATTAATTTCTCTCATAATACAACATACTCTCCCATTGTGCAATTGAGTCTTGCTCTTGCTAATCTCTCTCCCTAATGCATGTTAGTGAGTGTGTGTAAGTGAAGTGAGGTGAGAGGAGGGACGAGGACCCGTAGTGCAATGCGACGGTGTGATAAACGTTCACGGGAGATGCGGTGGAATTGCTTCTCAAGGAGCTGTAGAGCTTGGAGACCTCAAGGGTTATGAGCTTGGCCAGTGGAAAGGTCCTACGACAGTTGCGGTTCACCAGGTAATCTCTCTTTGGATGTGTTTCAAGGAGGGTTAGGGTGAGCCATAACATTTTTGGCACGGCTGTTTTGCCTCTAATCTATGCATAACCCATTTCTTCCCATTATCTTGATTAGTGGTTTTCCATGACAAAGATGTGGATTTGATGGTGATTTGTGTGAGAGTGTAGAATATCTATCTTTTTTGTTTTTTAAAAGAATGCTTTTTGCTTAATTTTTAGATTAATTTGTTGTTTTTGTGGGTTTTTGTGTTCTTAGGGCTTGCACATAGTTTGTAGTAGGCTTAGTTTTCATCCATTGCATCAAAGAATGCAAGAGAATGCATTTCTTAGTGAATTTTAGCTCTCTTTAGTTTAAACATAGACCTAAGGTCATCAATTTTAGTTTAATTTTGTGTTTTTTGTTGAAATTGTTTGGATTAGAGTGTTAGCATTAGGAGTAGCTTAATCTTTCAAAAAATTTCTTAAAACTATCAAAAAACCTTTGAATTTGACTAATTTTTCTTAATGGACTGGTTTTTGTCATTAAGGGTGATTAATCTTGTTCAAGAGGCTAAAAAAATAGAAAATATGTTAATTGGGGTCTAAATTGATCATATGAGTTGTTGAAATTGGGGTTGTTGAGTGTTTTGAGAGTATCTAGATGCATCAAAATACCTAATCACATCAATGTTTTGATCAATTAAAGAAATTTGACTCTCTTTGCTCAATTTTGCCTTAAAAGAGGAGACTATAATTACGAGTCTAATTAATCTCCTAATTTAGATTAATTTATACAATTGTTGATATACAAAGATTATCATTCCCTTACTCTATCCAATGATGTGCTCAAATGTGTGAATTAATTAGGGATTAATGGTTAATTAAAGTTCTTGATTAGTGTTACGTGTAAAAGAGGAAAATATTAGTGAAAGAATTAATATTAGATTAATCTTTAATCACTTTTTTACATAACTCGTTAAGGCTAATGAGCATTCAATGAGTAGATGCTCATGAGTTGTCAAAATTGTCCATTGGAGGAGTCATTTATGAAGGGTGTAAGGGGTGTCATTAAAAGGTTGACTTTTTATATTCCCACTTACTTTTTTGGGAAAATACCCATATCCCTTTCATTTTAAATTCAAAAATATTCCCCCTCAAAAAGGAAAATTTGTATTTCCCACGACTCTAAAAAAAAATGAAAAATTCCGATCGTGAACGAAAATCCAGCCGTGAAAGTTCAGACATGAAAAAAAAAATCGAATTTAATATTCCATGGAGTCTGGTTCATGTCATGAAACACTTAGTGTTTCACGATGTGGAAGAAAAAAAAATTGAATTTAATATTCTGTGGAATCCGGTTCACGGCCCGTATCTCCTAAATCGTATATCGGATGCAGGCGCTCTAGGGCTCATCAAAAAGATGACATCGAGCTCTTTCACTTTGTCTTGGTTTTCCGAAGTCAAAATCGACCATTTTGGCCTCTAACCCCAGCAGCCTCAAAATTTGACTGAAAAATCAAGGCAAAAAACAGCCCAAAACCATAAAATTACAATATTAGCGTGAAAACGATGACGAGCCATATTCGGGCTACTTTTTGAGGGTCTAAATGATAAAATCACGGATGACTCGAGGAAACAACGTTGTAGTACTCGAAAAATACTACTTCCTCATACAGAGTTTTTCAAACACGTGCGCTATAAAACAGAGGAAAAATTCTTGAATTTTTTTCCCGTGTTGAGACAATGATGGAAAATAGGTTTTAGGACCTCCTTTTCCATCTAGGAAGTTCCTAGCATAAGCTTTTTTCAAAAAAAAAATATCTCAGGTCGTTCACGTGCATATAGCGCCTAAGCTAATTAGGGTAAACGGATGCCAGTTTGATCCAACGAAGAGTATGTCAAACCTCTTGAGGCTGTAACGAGCTATGCAAAAGTATAAAAAGCCAAAAAAAAAACTATGATTGCTCATTAAGGAGCATTTAGGCACTCTGACATGGCCACGATAGAGGGATTTCCAGGGACCACACAGGCACTAAATACTGGTTGACATCTTCGAGCCATTGAGATCTAAGCTGCAAATTCAACTCCCCATACCATTCGCCATGCCTATAACAAGCGTGTTGTCAGGTTTTACATCCCCTATGACTTCGATCCCACTGGGCTTTGGTCCCTTGCCTAACATTCCCGCAAATCCTATAAGTACTAATCCTTTCCTGGATGCCCACACCTTGGACATACTGATTAGTCTAGGAAGGGTAGTGGCCCATGGACTCATTAAGTCTCTTCCAACAAGAGCAGTCACATACGGCCTCAGTGATTCACATAGAAATACGGCCGTACAAATTTCTAAAATTATGGGCAAATATGACAGAACAAGAGACCTTGTTCAATTCATTCAAATATTTGAATAGAGATGTGAAGCCTTTGGAAATCCCAACTGCCCCACTAAGATACATGCGTTGAACTTATGCTTAGAGGGAAAAGCTAGTCGATGGTTCATCGCATTGATGCCGGCGATCAAGGCCAACTCCAAAACCTTGAGATCAGCCTTTATACATGGCTTTTCCAGACAAGGTGATCGGTGGAGTGCAGTACCAAAACTCTATTCAATTGAGTGGCAACCAAATTAGTCCATTAGAGATTTTATCCTCCTTTGGATAAAACTCTTGGACTCACGTTGTGAGTCATGGGGAAAATTAAATGATGTTCAATTGAAGAGATGTTTCATGATGGGCTTAAAGAATAACAGCTTACACAACTTGATCAGTGTATCCAATCTGAAAATATTCAATCAATGTTGTAAAGAAGCAATACGTTTAGATGACAACATGCTAGAAGATGATCATGCTACGAGGTGTTCCTCATCTAAACCAAGCAAAGTAATGGCAAAAGAAAGATTGATCTCGGATTTGGCATTCCACAAATTTTATACAGCCTTGCTTAAAACCTTACAGCAAACATCACTAAGAGAGGATGAAAACCTTCAAAACCAGACATCCTTAATGCCTCTGAAAGTGAGGAGCAAAATTTTATACAGCCTTGCTTAAAACCTTACAGCAAACATCACTAAGAGAGGATGAAAACCTTCAAAACCAAACATCCTTAATGCCTCTAAAAGTGAGGAGCAAAATGCCTTGTGTTGAATGCAATCACTACAACCATCCCAATCCTCATTGTGCATACAAGGCTCCTATTCTTCTATACTGCATATATTGTAAAACCTTTGACCATGATACTAAAAAGTGTCCAGCTTTATACACAATGGACTCAAAACCTCCCATGTACCAAATAGAAACAGTCTAAAGGGTAGAAACTACTCAGGAAGCAGTTAATCGGACACTTAAGTGTTTCTATTGTCATGGTCCTCACAAGGTGGCAGATTGCACAGTTTGGAATACTTCCATGCCCATAGTAATTAACACCTTGCGACCAATATGTGAATGATGTGGCATTGATCACATGTTCCAAGATTGCCCAAGACGAGTTGCTTCCATGCAACTTGTCTCACAAAATACAACTCTTAACATCTTAAGTGTACAAAATGGGTAATTTTTCACAGTGCCATTGAATGTGCTTACCCGTTTACAATCCAAGGCATGGGAAATAGTCAAAAGGAATGCAAAAGATAACACCTCAACACGGGTAGAAGAACATGTTTCAAAACAGAACCCAAAAGAGAAAACAAAACCTTCTAAACCCAAGAAAAACAAAGGACGACAAACTGTCAAAACCAAGGTCGAATTAAAAGACAAGAAAAAGGAGTCTATAGAGGACATAAACCCAAAAGGGGACATAAACACATGCAAGAGCCAAAAGCTATACATGATGCAAAAGCATCCACCTCAAAAGCCACAAAACAAACCACAACACCCATATGTGCGACACAGGATACAAAAACCTAAAAGAAAATTCAATCTCGTCACATGGATAAACATAATGAAAAATTGACAAACCAAAGAAAGTCAAAGAATGAAAAAAGTTCTAGTACATCACTAACTAACGATGAAACAAGTTCTTACTCTTTGCTCAGTGCACCACATAGACCAATCAAGAAACTAGAACCCACCCAACCACCCCAAATGGATAATACTGATCACAAGACATATGCAGAACGTAAAAAGCAAGCTCACGAGAGCATGCTTAGCTTGGTTGAATGTCTTACAGGATCACGAGTTGTGATTGAACTTCATAATGCCAAACCTAAAAACAGCAAACCAAGATACAAAGCCTAGAGGAGTACCGCTTCCCCTTTCAAGAGGAAGACCTCTACTCTCTACAGAAGAGTCATTTGAAAAAGATCGTATGAACTATAGGCTTGAGAAAGCATGAGGAATTTGATAATTCCCTTACAAGATTAAAATAGTCTCTCAAAACCTCATTCAGAGGAATTCTCTTCTCTCATCATAAAGCCAGAATCACATCGGCACTTGCACCTTTAATGGCTAGACCTAAGTTATACAAGGACATAACGAACTACATAAAACATGACTGTTAGGATTCGCAAGTTTCCAAATAGCCCTCATTAAGAATTGTCAGAGGGCCAAGTGTGCCAGTGTACACATTGGGCACTCTTAAAAAAGCTGAGACCCACACAGAGGATGAAAGTGAATGGGAGTATGAAACAGAAATGGGATCTGAAGCTAAAACAATAACCAAAACACCCATGGTTCCTTTGGCAGATTCTATCATGATATGGTTGGATTTCCCTGCAAGCAATGATGTTTAGTGCAAACGTGCATTGATTAGTCCTCGAGCAAGTCCTAACATCATGACAATAGACACTTGGGTGTCATTGGGACAACCTAAACTCATCCCTAAAAGCAATAGTCTTGCAAAGGGAACCAATGAACAAAACATTGAAGTTTCATGTTACTTTAGATTCTCTACTCAAACAATCAATGTGGTGATATGGAATTTACATTTCATAGATTATTAAAAATCCAACCATTGGATTTGCAATTTTGACTAACCAACACATTTTATTAATGTCTCACTATCTACCACTCTTTTGATCTACAAGACTGAGCATTTTAAGTGGTAGTTATTGTGGGTACAAAATGTAGCATATATTATAACACTTTAAAGACCTTGAAATATTTAAAGAAAATAGACGAATAGCTTAAAATTTTCTCAAAAAATCAAGTTAAGCTCTATATTATGTGAATATCTAAGCTCCAAAGTGAGAATCTAAAATGAATTTGTATGTAAAAGATATTACCATTTTATGGAATCAGTCCAAATTTGAGAGAGGGTTCATACATTGACTTTATACCTAACAAAATGAGAACTTTCGACTATCTAATGCTTAATCAGATTATGCAACTATATTTCCAACTTAATCAGATTATGCAACTATATTCCCAACTTTGCATGTGATGTTTAGAAAGCTAGGAGAGATTAGCCATTAAAGGTAAACAAATGCCTATTCTCTTTACTATTTATAGGGTGCCTAAGTGGACAAAACTGTTGAAATATACAAGTGAATAGGGTGTGTGCGGGAACAAGCCCTTGGTTTAGAGGCTGTAAAAGAGAATGTGTTAATGTGAGAGAACCTGTGAAAAGGTGAGAAGAATCTACTGGGAGAGAATAAAGGGTAGCATGAGAAGATTTAGGAAGTGTGGAGATATTTTGGGAGAGGTGGAGAGAATCAAGCAAAAGAGGTGGAGTGAATCAAGGAGAAATCAGTGGGATTTGATGCTTGGATGTAAACACTATAAATTGAGGCATTGGCCTAATAATAATTTGCTAGTTTTTTATTATCCATGCCTACATTAAGCTATTTGTTAATTACTCATTAATCACATCTTAATTATCATCTAATCAATTTATTAATGATATTGATTCTAGCATTTAATCCACCATAGCTCATCACATTGCTGTAATTTTAACATGGTATCAGAGCCAAGCCTATAATCCAACAATTTGTGAGCCCATTATCTTGCTAATCAGTTTGCTAATTAGGATTAGTAGAAAATTAATATTTTCACCTCTTTTTTAACTAGTCTCTGCACCCCCAGCCAGTGGGAGGAGCTCCCTCTCACTCAAGGCACAACATTAGCTCAAAACCTTTTAACCCTAGCTAGCCATAACCATTGGGCTCCAGCCCATGCAAGAAAATCTTCAAACCACCGACACATTCAGAAGGAAATCGCGTTTTTTCCAACGCAATTTTTTCTGAGAAATTTGCAGATCTTGTCTACTCCAAATAAAATTGGTCTAATTCCTCATAGCTCCAGGGGTTTTCAAGCATTCTCTACAAGATGGTGAAGTCAGAAATTGATTTGATCAAGTCTACAGTGAGATCCAAGCAAAATTTTTGGTGATTTTATGCTCATAAATTTGTTGTAATCATCTCTTAAACACCAGATTGAGTTGTAAAAGGGTAGACACTGCCCTTGCTTGAAATTGGATCAAGAGGTAAGACCCCCTTCACATCATCATGAGTACAGCACAAAAAATAGCCAAATTTAATGGGGAGCAGTTTTACACATGGCAGACAAAAACCATGTATTTGCTCATGAGGGAAAATCTGTGGGGGCTAGTTGAGGGAAGAGATGAATGCCCGGAGGTGAGAGGGGAAAATGAGTGGAAGAGCAGGAATGAAAAAGCATTGGGACTTATTGCACTCAGTTTAAATGATGAAATCATTCATCACATCACAGGGATACAATGGGCAAAAGATGCATGGGATGAGCTCAATAAATTGTTTGGCACACAAGCTAAAAATTCAAAGATAAATCTATTAATGCAATTCTACATATTGGATATGAAGGAAAGTGAACCTTTAATCACACACTTGAATAGATATAAAAGTATTAAGCAACAACTGGCAGCTATTGGCAAAAAGGTAGAGGATGATGAGGCACTAATAGTGCTTCTGAAGAGTGTGGACAAAGGTGAATATGAAAACATTGTAGCAACACTAAAGAATGTACCTGAATTGAAGCTACACGAGATAGCAAGAGCTCTACTAGAGCAAGAGAGCAGAGGCAAAGAGAAGAAATGGCTCGACTCAACAGCAGCAGGAGAAGAAAAAGCATTCTTCACCCGAGGAGGATTCTCTCGAGGACGAGGACGAGGCAGAGGCAGAGTAGGAGGAAGGACCTTCACTTGCCACCACAACTGTGGAAAGCCAGGACACATGGCAAGAGACTGCTACAGCAAACCCAGTGGAGAAGGAAAGACATCGGCAAACTTTATGGAGGCTCCAAAGGAAGTGGAGTCAGATCATCTTTTCTGAGAGAGAGAGAGAGACCCCACAACCCAATGTAACCTACCCCAACAAAGTAAAACCACCTCTGAGCCACCGATGATGTAGGCCACGTGGTAGATAGATATATGTGTGAGCACTTTAGTCAAGGTCACGGGCACTTGTAGTAAGCCTTGGGCACATAGAGAGAGAGAGTTGTCAAGGACTATGAGTTTAGGGACTTGAGGCACTGGTCGCGGACTATCAAGTAAGAGAGAAACTTGGTACAGGGTCCAGGTGTGCTAAGTTAACTTGAGGGGAGGTGTGCTAGACACTGGTTGCGGACTATCAAGTAAGAGAGAAACTTGGTATAGGGTCCACGTGTGCTAGGAGTATTCACTTGAGGGGAGGTGTTGAAATATACAAGTGAATAGGGTGTGTGCGGGAACAAGCCCTTGATTAGAGACTGTAAAAGAGAATGTGTAAATGTGAGAGAACCTGTAAAAAGGTGAGAAGAATCTATTGGGAGAGAATAAAGGGTAGCATGAGAAGATTTAGGAAGTGTGGAGATATTCTGGGAGAGGTGGAGAGAATCAAGCAAAAGAGGTGGAGTGAATCAAGGAGAAATCAGTGGGATTTGATGCTTGGATGTAAACACTATAAATTGAGGCATTGGCCTAATGAGAATTTGCTAGTTTTTTATTATCCATGCCTACATTAAGCTATTTGTTTATTACTCACTAATTATATCTTAATTATCATCTAGTCACTTTGTTAATGATGTTGATTCTAGCATTTGATCCACCATAGCTCATCACATTGCTGTAATTTTAACAAAAATTGGGCAAATGATTGAGCAGGGTTTGCATGTGCTCTTTAACCCTGATGGTTTTTATGTCAAAGACTTTAGAGATAAGTGCGGGTTAATTGAAAAAGGTAATAGAGTGGGTAGAATGTTTACACTAGATGTAAATATGCTTGAAGTGAAAGCTACAATGTTTGCGCACAGGGATCAAGAATTGTTACATATACAGACATTTGGCATAAGAGAATTTGGCATGTAAATGTGCAAAGATTGAAGTCTATACAGACTAACAAATTGTGACAAGGCTACCTAAGTTTAATATTGATGGTGTGTAGAAAGTATGTGAAGCATGTCAATTTGGAAAGCAAAAAAAGCATGTATTTCTACATGATAGAAATGTGAGCAGGAATGCACTAGATGTTGTGCATTCAGATGTATGGGGTCCTGCAAAAACTACGTTGTGTGGTGGTTTTGTGTGGTGGTTGGGTGATAGCCTCTACTACACCACCAATAGGAACACAAGAAGAAAATCTAATGGGATAAGAACTAGGGGACACAAGAATCTAAGCTCCAAGTCACCAATAAGCTCTGCACCTATCCTCTGTCCTCTAGCTAACTCCTCTAGACACTTATTCACCCTTCAACACCCTCCCATCCAACCCAGCTGACTATTCATGTTGTCCTCCCCAATCAACACAGACCTCCAGAGCCTCTTATCTTTCACCTGTAAGCCTCATTTGACCTCAGTTGACCAAAAGAAACTCCCAGAGCTGACACAGTGAGTTAACACAAAGCTGACTATATTTTGATTTGAAAGCTGTAGTAGTTGATTGTAGTTAGCAACCCATCTTCCTCACCCCTAAACTATCCTCTAAGCTCCAAAAAAGTCCTCCAAGATCAGGTAACATCAAGCCCTAAACCCCAACACCTTATTGGGCACTTTCTTGATGTCTTATTGACCGCTTGCTCTAACACATCTCGCCTTCTGCTAACTACTATTTGATTTAGAAGCCTTAATTCCTACTGTCTCAAGTAAGTTAAACACCCTTCGGGCTCCTCAACCGTCCTACAACACCATCTAACCCCAAGATCTAACTCTTAGAACCTCTTTGGACCCATTAACTACTCTGTGCTGACATCTTGCTGACTCATATAGCTGACTCAGCTCTGACCTAGCTAACCTTACTGACTCACAGCAGCTGACTCAATCAGCTCTAGCCTAGCTAACCCTACTAATTCCAATCCGTTAACAGCTTATAGCTGAATCAGGTAACTCCACCACCACAGTGTCATCTGAGACACACAAGCCCTCAAGCTCAATAGATCCTAAAACGATTTAACTTAAAAGACCCGCAATTGTGTTTACTGGCACTTGAACCACCCTACAACTTAATTCTGACCTGCGGATAACAGATCAACTAATTGATGATAATTCTCATATTTTTAGGCTGAACCCCAAGTAAGTTCCTCTCAACCCAAAATGATTAGTTCTCATCTTCTACACATATAGCTAACCATATGTGGTCCGGAGAGCTGATCTCTCGACTCTGTAACCTCTGTGTGGCTGATGCTGACTGAGTCAGTATTGACTTAGCAATCTCACTCAGAAGAGTTCCTTTCCCATATTCTCAATCCAAACAGCATGAGTATAGCACCATAACACAAAAACTTAACAACTGACATAGAAATCAAGCTTCAGGTGTACTATTCTTCATAGAAACAAAAACAGATGGTCTTAATGTCCATGAGACCTGGGGTGCAAAGTAAATAGAAGAAAACATAGAAAACTTCCAGGGTCCTCCACAAGTAGACCCAGCAAAAACTCTTCAAAAACTTTGTCTTCAGTCCACAACTTCACAAAACTCACTGCCACAAGCACCATATCTTTCTCAAACTCAAACATATCAGCACTCAACTTGGCAATCAATTGCACAATTGAACAAGAATTGCACTTAGACAAGTATCTAATAGAGGTGTCTAAACTCCTAGCCAATTCTTTGTCTCCTCTGGACAACCTCTACTCTAACCTAATCAATTCTTCTCTCACGCTGCACTGTTCTCTTCCCTGCAACCTTAGAAAATTACAGGATTTCTAGCCTGAAATAATCAAAACCAACTTGTAGGAGTCTACTCTACTTAAGTCCCTCTGGTGGTTTCCCTCCCCACAGCTCTTCTATATTCAAAAGTTCCCCAATTCGGGACCTTTACAAGAATCTCCTTATTACTGTCTGAGTGGTGAAAGTGCTTAAAAGGAGGTGTATGGTGATGATTTCCAATCAGGGATTTAATATTCACGTGATCACAAGATTTTTTGTGATAATAACACATGTGAACAAGTTATTCACATGTTCTCATGTTACCGTTCACAAAATAATAGGTCACTTGCCATTTGGGAACCCCTTAAAAGCTTGGCTACACATGGGAATAAGCTATTCACATGTTCTCATGTTACCATCTTCATATAATAGCAGGTCAGTGGTGGCCACCTAAGAAGATTTTTTATGCCCAACAAAGATAATTTTTTTAGGCCCTTGTGAAAGCTTTGTGAATATAACATGTGATCACAAGATTTTTTGTGTTATTAACATATGTTATTAACATGTTCACATGTTCTCGTTTACGTGAGTGAAATCCCTATTTCCAATGCTTGGTAAGTTTTTAAAAAGAGACACAATGATACAAAGATGATGTGGTTAAAGATTTCTGAAAGTCTTACTCAGAAAGTTAAACAAGCCCGAGTGCGAAACAATAAGCCGATGAGTGAGTAGGTTAGCTGGGTACATGAGTGAGTAGGTTAGCTAGGTACATGAGTGAGAGCTTGTTTATTACAAGCGACCATAGTAAGTAAGAAGATCAAAACCACCAAGCTGAGTCTACTTGCATCTAAGCTCTAGCCTTATTGGAAAATTACCCTCGTAAATCACTATAATACAAGTATTTAGTTGTACAATGGCTTTAGTCATGAATATAATGGCAAACCTTATTGACCACATCTTGATTATATTAAGAGGGAGTGAGAACGAGCGAGAGTGTGTTTGTTATTGTGTTCTTTGACTTTGACGAGTAATTGTCTCTTTGCAAACTTATCCAGCGAGTGCTTGTAGGAGTTTATACGTGATAGAAGCTATGGTTATCTTGGGGATTTGGAACCAACCCTCTCTTAAGTTTTGATGAGAGGAGAAGATTGCGGACGAACACTTGATTCTCAAGTGAGTATACCAAGCACGAGCGCTATCCACCAAAAATCAAGCAAAAGCTCTGCACACCAATTAGGGACCGTCTACATTTTAGAGATTCTAATAGGGAGATACAGTTGTCAAGACCAACAAGAAGCCTACAGAAAATGCAAAGCTTTCTCCAAAATGAAAGGGGAAGGTTTGCAGTTATCCATCCACGTTAAAATTTTTGTTAGAAATTATCCATTATTTCAGTAGATTCATGTGAGAATTAGCAGGGGTTCAAAATGTCTTAGTGCAGATAAATTAAGGAGAACTAAAGACATTAGGAAAGTGTTAGAACTGCATTATAGGTTAAAATTTCATCCATAGGAATGAGAAATAGGAGTGTTAGGGGAATATAGATAGGGGAAACAATACTAACTCCTCTGCTATAGTAGTAGAAATAGGAGTGTAGGGGAACATAGATAAGGAAACTGTAGTAGTTTTAACACAATTAAGGAATGAGCAAGGTAAATAGAGAGAAGAATGAGCACAAAGAAGAGATCAACAACAAGATGTGGAGGAATAATAAGACTATGACACGAGCACATAAGACTTGCAGACGAATGAGGAGAATCAAAAATCAATGGTAGAGAAAGATTGGAAGACATATCCAATAGATAAAGCTCAAGAAGTCTTACCAAGGGAAGAGAACGGACCAAGCCAACATTTACAAAGGTAAAAGTGGAGCTGCTAGTTTACAAAAGGGATAAGAAGAAGGAGCCTCTAGCAACCACATACTGGCCTCTGAACATTAGGAAAATCTATGAGGTATAGATAATGAGGAGTAGAGGATTGTGGACTCTAAAATAATCACATATAATTGTGGTGTAATGGCAATGTTTGGTGTAAGATAGTTGAGCTAATAGAAGAGATAATAATATTGTAATAATGAAGAAACTTGACTATTGTGTGGAACAATTCAAGACGTCTTGGAGATTGGATTTAGAGCTTTTAAAGTGTTCATTTTTTATGTCAAGTGGTTCAAAGTGGTGTATAGAGGTACTTAACCAACAGTTGAAAAAACATCCAAGTGGATTTTTTACAATTAACTCAACCAAGTTATGGTAAGATGTGACAGACACATACGTTCCACCACAACATTGTGAATATGTTTGCACTTTTTATAAAATTGAGATGAATTTGAATACTTAAAATGAAAGTCTTGGATATATTTTCTTATACACGTTTTATATGTTTTTCTTTCTAGGTTGTGTTTTATCCTAGCCAAAGGTATGCTAATTAGTGGTATGTAATACAAGTTGGTCCTTAATCTAAGCATATATATTTCAAGATCTAGATATTGAAGAAGAAACGCAACAAAAAATGAGAACAAAGCTATTACCCAACAATGGAATACAACAAACAATGAGAATGAATAGGTAGAACAATATCATTTGAAGAATGCAACACAAATGAAGATCTTCTATCTTTCATTTCATCAAATGAAATAAATGAGCCAATATGCAATAATGATGATGATAATGCATCTACTACTTGTTCTTTAAGTAGTGGAATATGAATTTACATTGCTATAGGAGCCGTAGAAATGATGGATCAAAGATAGACCAATTGACATGTATGGATTTATTATAAGATGGCATTGATAAGTACTATGCAAAGATATAAATCACTATATACCTTTCTACTTTAGGTTTGACAAATTTATGTAATAAGTTTTTACTAGATGTTTTTTATGGATGACATTTGGAGTATTTTGTTTTTTTCTAGTGTTGCCTGGTGAGGCTTATAGCAATTGTTACAAATGTCACTCAACGGTGCTTATAGTAGCAAAACATAAATTGCTCCAAAACATCAGTAAATAAGCACCATCATTAACTCCTCATTTTGTTGTCATGACATGCATGATCTCATAAATGAGTCGTGTAACAAATGAGTTTATCAAGTTCCTCTCTTATAATTGTTGAGTACTTAGGGTTTATTTGATAAGGACTTTGTTAGCAAGTGGGTTAGGATCCTTCTATGATAAGTATGGTATGTTGCACCACTCATGGAATTCCCTTTTCATTTCCAAGTAAAGCAATCCTTAAATTCATTCAGAAGGGGTCAAGTCCTTAGCACTGAGAGTACTTTGTGTTCATTTAATAAGGCCTTTTCCTAGTAGGAACCCTCTATGATTGGGTGTGTTGCACCACTTCATGTGGAATTTCCTTCATATATCCATGTATTTCCAAGCAAAGCAATCCTTGAATTCCTTTAGGAGTTCAACCAGTTCCTTTTCTTCATCCACTATTAAGTCTCTAGGTTTGACAATGTTATTCTCTTAACTTCAATAGGCCCATCATAAGATACGTGTTCTTTTCCCCCTCTTTAGAGTGTTGTGATGTGTGCTCTAAAGACGAGCTACAATTGTCATGCTAAGACGAGCTACAATTGTCATGCATATCTTGAAATGGTTAGGAAACAGTCTTAGGTGTAGCTCATCATAATCAGCTTCTTCTTCTTTTTGACCCATGATCCTCTTGGTGTCCCTTTCAAATTCAACCAATGCTTTATCTCTCTTTCTTCTTTCAGACTGGGTGAGTTGAGGCTCTGTCAAAATTGGTGAGCTGAGGCTTTTTCTTTTACTCGGATACAATCCTTTTTATGCATCAAGGCAAGGGTAGGGTACCTATAAAAAAGAGAGGTTATAAAGAACCATCCATGGTTTTTTTTCCAAAGCCCATATTTGCCTGACATTTCAGGGAGTTGGGGAGAGAAAAAAATTACAACTCATTTTGGCCGTCCATTGGGCAAGTGAATCCTGTGTGTGTGTAATATTTCCATTTGACAATGTCAAAAAATATGAGATGAATTTACAATGGTTTTCAAGTTCCCTTCTACCATGTGAACAAGGGCTAAATACTGGATGTATGTGAATAAGATTTAACTTGATAAGGTTTTAGGGTTTCAAACCCTATCTTCAATTTTGTAGGAAAATAACGTGAGCCAGTTGTTTTGGCGATGGTGGCCGTTTCTTCATCTTCCTGGCTGCTTGCACTTTCTACCTCGATCGCTCAAAGTCTTTCTTGCAGTCCACAGTGTTGACCTATCTTTTTTTTTATAGCTTACTGAGACAAATCGCCTACTACGGGAGAGAGCTACCCACTCTTCTTTTTGTTGTTGCAGACTAATGCCAAATCTTTTCATTTTCTAGAACCGCATCTCTCCTGCACCAGCCCCATGCAGTTTCTCTGTCTCAGGCCCTTCCATATTGCTGCTTAACCCTTTTTGCAGTGTAACCTGGGGTGGACACTTGGTGTGCACACAGATCTGAAGCGAACGTCTCTTGTGTCTCCCTTATCTCTATTGCATGATGCTACTCTACTCATCGTGGAGTGTGCTCTCTCTTTGCCCATTTTCTACTAGTTTCTCTGAAAGTGCTCTTCGCTTTTGCTTACTACCATGCACGACTCCTTCTCTGAGCTTTCATTATTGGAGCTTCTTGCTGCGTTGTTTCTGTGTTGACTCTTGAGGACATGGGCTACTATCTATGCAGTAGCTCCTCTCCTTCAATTTGCTAACCTTCTCGACTCTACATAATCATCTCTCATGACTACATCAACGAGACGGCCATCTCAAGCCTTTGTTACAATTGGATACTGCTCAACCTTGAGCTCCTCTGCTATGACAAATGCTTGCCCTATAATGCAAGATTTAAGCTTCTCGTAGCTCCAGAACTTTACAAGGTACCATAGATTCTACTTCTGCCTTTGTCAGATGCTTGCTTGTAGCTCCTCTTTGCATGCTGAAATCCATAAGGGTGCTCTTCATTGGTCTCTCATAAGAAATCATAGGTGCAAAATGCCATAAAAACTTCCATAAAAATTTACTCTTCCTTCAAGTAACACCACTTTTGATGTGTCGAACTATAGGCTTTATCATTAGCCCAAACTTGCTTTTCCCCATTTAGACAAGCTACACCTTCTAATGCTCTTTGCCCTTTTGCAAAGAACTATATCCCATAAACTCTATCGCTCTTTACATGCAAGCAAAGAATCTAGGTATCTACAAATCCCGATCCACATAGCAACCCTTCTCAAATCATCGAGCACTCTTCCTTTCTTTTGCAAAGAACCATATCCCATAAACTCTCTTGCCACAAGATTAACAAGCACGCACCTTATTGCTCTTTGCATGCAAGCAAAGAACCTTGGGATCTACAAATCTAGATCCACATAGCAACCCTTCTCAAACCATTGGGCACTCTTTCTTGCTCAAACACCAAATCTGAGGCAAAATTATAAAATAACTTACTTGGTGATTTTTGACAGCTTCTTTCATGATGCCACCATCCTCCAAAGTCTTTGTATTGCTAAAAATCTTCATTTCCAACTTTCATGGATAGCTTCAAATCACCAAATGCTAGATTCTCTTCTTAAAACTCCATTGGCAAACCTCATACTCTGTCAATATAATGATAATGTATAATATATGCTTAATCAAATGAACTCTCATAAAAAACTACTACACATAGATATCCACCATAATCAAGAGCCCATCCTAGCTCTAATACCATGTTGAAAATCCTAATATGGGATTGATCATGGTGTTATGCAACATAGATTAAGCATAAACTATGGTGGGTTATACCACACTAAGAACTCCATGGTTAGAGAGAGAGAGAGAGAGAGAGAGAGAGAGAGAGAGAGAGAGAGTAGCACACTCAACAATACTCTATTGCATGTGATGTATGAACCATACAAATGAAAGGCTTCGAATATAAATAGCCATCTACCAATCTCCTTTACACATCATCATGCCATGTGGCAATATACATCTTCTTATGTGACTCTCATAAACCACATCCCACATAACATCTCATCTCACCTATAAGGTGTGTTCCCACACAAACATAAATTTACACATCAAAATCCATTGCAATTTTACATTGCACATTTCAACAACCCTCCTCAATGTAAACTTAGGTGTGTGAACTAATCATCTCTCCAACCAATTTTACCAACTCACCTCTCACCCCTATCACTTAACAATCAATAAATTTCTTTCTATCCTCCTGGGTAAGCCATGCTATCTGAAAATTTCTTTAAGGAAAACTCTGGCAACATCCACTGTAGTGTATGTTTCTTTCACTGAAATCAGATGGGTAACTTTGGTTAGCTTGTCAACTACCACAAAAATGGAGTTGTAACCTGATTGCACTGAAGGTAATCCACTGACAGTCCATACTAGTACATTCCCACTTCATCTGAGGAATGTTTAGAGGCTATAGTTTCCCTGGTATCTTGACTCTCTCTGCCTTGACTCTCTGACACATTAAGCATTTTCGCACATGATCAAGTACATCCTTTTTGAGTCCTGGCCAGAAGAAGCTTTTCTTCAGAGACATATAGGTTTTTATAAATCGTGGATGTCCAGCTATCAGGATTCCACCATTTTGAATTTCTTAACGAATTTTCCTAACGAAGTCAAGGCTGATCTAACCTTTATCTGAATAAACCAGATAGAAGGAAAACTCTAACAGACTTAACTTGAAGGAATCAATGCTTTTTTCCTAATTGAATTAGGCACAGTCGTTGATCTATTCATTTGAGAAGTCTTCAGGCTTTAATTAACTAGTCGAGTTGTTAATCAATTTTATTTTTAAAACTCTACTAATTCTAGCCTAACCCCATCCGGCAGCCACCGCCCAACCATTGGAATAGTAGAACCAGACAAGTACTCACCCACCCATAATTGAAAGCCTTTCTTAACTTTTGCTTTAGAAAACAGATACTAACACACTCCTCCTTAAACTTTAATTTATAAAACAATCCATTGACAATTACTGGGTATAGATGTCACAACTCAAAATTTCCATTCAATCCTTGTTTCTCACAAAACAGTATCACTCTGGACTCTCTGTTGAGACCAGCAGGTCAACAACGAGATCCAGTAAGATTACGATAAGTTTCTCATCATCATACATATGTATCTTCCACGACAAACGCATGGATGTCCTCGGCACCGCAAGCCCGTGCATCGCCTGGTCAGAACCCTCCAGGATCCTCCTTAGGTGTCCTCGCACTTCACTCAGGGACCGCTTCGTCGGTCCTCATCCATCGTATCGGAAGCACACCATTTTAACCATACCGAACCTGGGCAGGCTTTGCCGCGTGAGCCGTTTGAACACTCCCTGCCACCTGTTGTTGCAACCAAACTTCCCTTAGAACACACATATACCAAATGCTCCCTCCAGCATTCTGGCGTAAGACAGTCCTTTAAGAAAACAGATTTCTATGCAAGTTTTGAGTTTTGATTTTCTTTTGAATACAATGAGTATATCTTAATTTCGTAACCCAAGACTTCTAGATCACAGTTCTAGATTCCCAAGCAGAATTCCTTGAATTCTGAATTCTTGATCCTCAGATCAAAATCAAAGGTCTCAACTTAGTTTCAAATTCGGTGGGTGATTTGAGTGTAGATTACAGAACTGGTCACATCGTCATTTCTTGAAACTGACGAAGGAGTTACGTCTGATTCAGGGTTTGAGTCTGGAAAGGTCTCGAAGGGGTCACTCACAAAAAAATGTAAATATCACGTGCGTTCAACAGAAGCATATTTTTAATTTATGAAACTTATAGAAATATATTTACATAAGGGTATGATTTAAATTTTTTTCAAAAAAATTTACAGATTCATAAAGAAAAGGGGATATTATATGGATAAAAAAATTCATAGATAAAGGATTTAAAATATAGGCCTTGAACGCACGCGATAGGGGTATTCTACATATAGTGACCCCCCCGAGGGAAAGGTTCTCCCTGAACTATCTTTCTCGAAAGTAATATTTTAATTACTACTTTACTGAATTCAAAACTAAACATGAATTCCTAGGAGGAATAAATTTGTCATTTATCTAAAATTTCGACTTCGATAGTTTTTTTGAATTATCTCATTATCATCCTAGATAATATGCAACGGTAAAATTTTCTTTCACAGTGTATTTACCTAATTCATTTATCCATATTCATGGGATTTAAACAAGGATTAAAGAGAACTCTTATTTTGATATAAAAATTTCTGTATGCATCTATTTATGCATAAAAAATTCTGTATGCATCTATTTATGCATAAAAATCCATTTTGATGAAAGTAACACTTTTATAATAAAAAAATTTCTTTTATGCATCATTTTATGCATAAAAATCAATAATGATGAAAGTAACACTTTTATAATAAAAATTATTCTTTTATACATCTATTTATGCATAAAAATCAAGAATGATGAAAGTAACACTTTTATAATAAAAAAAATCTTTTATGCATCATTTTATGCATAAAAATCAATAATGATAAAAGTAACACTTTTATAATAAAAATTATTCTTTTATGTATCTATTTATGCCTAAAAATCAATAATGATAAAAGTAATACTTTTATAATAAAAATTATTCTTCTATGCATCTATTTATGCATAAAATCAATAATGATGAAAGTAATACTTTTATAATAAAAAAATATTCTTTTATGCATCTATTTATGCATAAAAATCCATAATGATGAAAGTAACACTTTTGTAAAAAAAGTATTCTTGTATGCATCATTTTATGCATAACAATCAATATTGATGAAAGTAACACTTTTATGATAAAAATTATTCTTTTATGCATCTATTTATGCATAAAAATCAATAATGATGAAAGTAACACTTTTATAATAAAAATTATTCTTTTATGCATAAAAATCAATAATGATAAAAGTAATATTTTTATAATAATAAAAATATTCTATTATGTATCTATTTATGCATAAAAACTAATATTGATGAAAGTCACTCTTTTAAAATAAAAAAATAATCAATATGCATCTTTCTATGCATAGAATTTAATTCTATTAAAAATCACTCTTTTATAATAAGAAAAATAATTAATATGCATCTTTCTATGCATGAATGAAAATGGCACTTTTAGAATACACAAACGATGGGGATTACTCTTTTTGTTTAATAAAAGATGAAATTTATTTCATAAATTTTTAGAAAATTTTGCCATAACCTCCTTTGTATGGCTAACCATTTTTTAATTTTTCTAATCTTAATCTACTTAGGAATTATCCCCAATTGGTTTAAAGCATTCTAAACTAATCAATTTTCACTTTTAAGAGAGAAATAATATTAAAAGTTTAATTTCAATTATTAGATCACTTAACTAGGATAAAGAAGGGCTGATTTTAAGAATAAGAGAGGGGGAAAGCCTTTCCAAGGCATAGCATCAGATTATCATTTTAACAAAACAAAAATTAGAAAACCATTAAAAGAGTAAAGAAAAATATAAGATTTCTAACTTACATGAATTCTGGGAGCTTTCCTTTGGCTTGATGGTTTGAGGATTCTACTCTTGTTTGCAACAAGAGTGGCCACCAAATCTTTAGAAGAGGGAATGGTCAAAAATTAGTGAATTATTAAGAAATTCAAAGTTCTTGGCTCTTGGGAGGAATAGAGTAACAGTGCATAAAACACTATTAAGCTTCAACAAAGGGGGAGGCTTCTATTTGTAGGAAAAAGTGAGCTCCTAACAAAGCAAACTGATTCTAGAATTTTCTAGCTGAGTTTGATCAATTTTTGACCATTTTTAGGTCAGTTTAGCTTACTTTTTGGAACTAGACTTGAATTAGGAGAGAGCAAAGATGAAATATCTCAATTTTTGATGATTTGAAACTCCACCACATGTGTGTAGCGCCTCATTGATGAGGGGGGGAATCCCTATTGTGAGGTGTCAAAAATCTATTTTTTTAGAATTCCTTTGGTCCTTAGTCCACTCTTCATCTTATGTGAGCATTTACTCATCTTTGGGGAGGATTTTCTCTATTTCTTCTATTTATCTTCTCCACACATTTGGATGAATCTGATTGGCCCCTCAAAACCTTTTTTTTTTTTGAAAATCTGGACCCCTAGGGTAAGGCTTATCTATTCATGCATAAAATCAACTTCAGTGGGGAATAACACTTTTCGCAAAATCCTTTATGCATCTATTTACGCATAAATTCAATTTTAACGAAAATAACACTTTTAAGATAAAAATAAATCCTTTATGCATCTTTCTATGCATAAAATCAAATTTAATGAAATTAACATTTTTAGAATAAAAATAAATTCCCTTATGCATCTTTCTATGCATAAAATGAAAATGAATGAGAATAACTCTTTTGAAATAAAAATAAATTTCCTTATGCATCTTTCTATGCATAAAATCAAAATTAATGAGAATAACTCTTTTGAAATAAAAATGAATTTCCTTATGCATCTTTCTATGCATAAAATTAAAATTAATGAGAATAACTCTTTGGACATAAAAATAAATTCCCTTATGCATCTTTCTATGCATGAAATCAAAATTAATGAGAATAATTCTTTTGAAATTAAAAAAATTCTCTTATGCATCTTTTTATGCATAAAATCAAAATTAATTAGAATAACTCTTTTGAAATAAAAAAAATTCCTTTATGCATCTTTCTATGCATAAAATTAAAATTAATGAGAATAACTCTTTTGAAATAAAAATAAATTCCTTTATGCATCTTTCTATGCATAAAATCAAAATTAATGAGAATAATTCTTTTGAAATAAAAATATAAATCTTTTATGCATCTTTTGAAATAAAAATATAAATCTTTTATGCATCTTTATATGCATAAATTCAATTTTAATGGGAATAACACTTTTGAAATAAAAATAAATCTTTCAAAATGCACAAACGGAAGGAATTACTCTTTTAGAATAACCTAATGATAAACTTTAGTTCCACAAAATTTAAGAAATTTTTGCCATAACCTCCTTTGTATGGCTGACCATTTCTCAATTTTAACATTCAATTTATGACTTGAATTAATCCAATTTGAATTCTAATATCTCTAATCTACTCCATTTTTCAAAAATCAAGAGAGTAAACAATGAAAAGAGTTTAATCCATCTTTCAATTAAACTTTCTAGGATTAAGAAGGGTTGAATTGTAAAGAAGAGAAGGGGATGGCCTTTCCATCAAGGCATAGCATCAGGTTTTAATTCAAACATTTATAAAGCATAAAATATAAGAAAATCATAGATTTAAAATTTACAAAATAAGTTAGAATTAAGCTTACATGAAACTTGTAAGTTTTCCTTTGGCTTGAGGGATTGAGGGTTCTAATCTTGTTTGCAACAAGAGTGACCACGAGTTCTTTTGGAGAGGATTTAGTCAAAAACAATTGAATTATCAATTGAATTCAATGTATTTGACTCTGGGGAGGAGTAGAGTAATAGTGCATAAGCACTATTAACCTTTTACAAAGGGGGAGGCTTCTATTTAAAGGAAAAAATGAGCCTCTAACCAAGCAAATTGATTCTAAAATTTTCTAGATCAGTTTGGTTAATTTTTTACCATTTTTTGGTCAGTTTTGCTCACTTTTTATGGATCTAGTTGAAACAGGAGAGAGGAGAGATGAAAATGAAAGAAAGTAACAGGGGTGGGTTAGTCCCTCACCAAGGGAGTGGCTCATGAAGGAGTCACCACTTAGCATCTCACGGGAGAAGCTCACCATTGATTCTTGGAACAAATAACATTATCATGAATGAGCCATAATCCCATTTACATTGGTATTTATACTCCACCCAAGAGTTCACACCTACTTACTAGTTGTCCATGGCCTTGGGCCCATAATGCTTTCTTACAAACCATCCCTTCCCCAATGGTTTCGTCCTCGAAACCTCAAATGAATACCCCAAATTCGGAGAAGAATGTTCCATGTGGCTGAATTTACACCAACCCATATTGCTCTATCAATGCTTCATATCCCTCTAATGCTGAAATAGGTTGCCATGAAGCTTCTTCCTTAGGTAAACCTTTCCATTGAACAAGATACTCCACCAAGTTACGAGTGCGAAGTACCTTTTTCCTTGTACCCAAGATAGCTTTTGGAATGTATTCAATCATTCCCTCTTCATTCATTGGAGGTAACTCATCAACCATTTGATCGATCATACCCACATATCCTTTCAAGTGAGAGACATGAAACACATCATGAATCTTTGTTATAGATGGAAGTAAGAGTTGATATGCAACCTCCCCAACTCTTCGTATCACTTGATAAGGACCATAATAGTGATGAGCTAGCTTGGTGTTGGTGCTTCCCTTCAAAGACGCATATCTTGACTTTGGTATTCTCAAAAGAACCCAATCTCCCACTTTGAATTCCAATGGTCTTCGATGAACATTGGCATATTGTCTCATTTTCTCTTATGCAACCTTCAAATTACTTTTGCATTGTTGCAACAATGCTTGCATCCTTTCAGCTTCCTCCTTGGCATTATGGTTAGAAGTCTCATATGTACCCACCAACATAGGCAAATTGACCTTGTAACCATATAAAGCCTCAAAGGGTGACATGCCAATGCCCACATGATATGTTGAGTTGTAAGCAAACTCAGCCAAAGGTAACCAATCATCCCATGTGCTTTGAGTATCATGACAATAGTGACGTAGATATGTTTCCACCCATTTGTTTACTCTTTCTGTTTGACCATCGGTTTCGGGATGATAGGCGGTGCTTGGAGTAAGCTTGGTTCCCATATATTCAAACAATGTTCTCCAAAAAGTGCTCATGAATTTGACATCGCGATCACTCACAATTTGTGACGGCATACCATGCAACTTGAAAACCCCATCAACAAATTGCTTGGCAACATTTTGGGCTGAATATGTGACCTTGGAAGGAATGAAATGGGCCACTTTGGTCAATCTATCCACCACAACATACAAGCTGTCCCACCCTTTCTTTGTGCGCGGAAGGTTAGTAATGAAATCCATTGATATATGACTCCATTTGCCTTCGGGAATGGGCAATGGCTGAAGCAAACCTCCCGGTTTATGTGTAGGATCCTTGTTCAATTGACATGACCGGCACCCACTTACATAAGCATGAATGCTCTTCCACATCCCCTTCCAAAAGAAACTTTTCCTTATTGCATCAAAGGTTTTGTAGACACCCAAATGACCAGCCATAGGAGTACAATGCATCTCTTCCATGATCTTCTTGATAAATGATGAAGTAGGAACCAAGTAGACTTTTCCTTTGTAGTAGAGGAGACCATTTTTCAGCTCATAATGGGGTAACTCTTCACATACACCTTGCTGTAATTTCTCCACTATTTGTGAGGTTTCTTCATCAAACAAGTACTCTTCTTGTATCTCCATGATCCAATCTTTATGCACCTCAGAAATAGCATACAATGAGCAGGCCCACATACGAGACAAGGAATCGGCAACCACATTTTCTTTGCCCTTTGTGTATGTGATTTCAAAATCATAGTTTTGTAGTGATGCTACCCACCTTCTTTGCTTAGGAGACAAATTGGGTTGTGTGAGGAAATACTTCAGCACCCTATGATCACTTCTCACATAAAAATGACTCCCATATAAGTAATGGTGCCATTTCTTGATAGCATGGAGTATAGCAATCATCTCTTGCTCATACACATGGAGTTCTCTTTCTTTGTCATTCAGCTTTCTACTTTCATAAGCAATGACTCCATGGTCTTGGTAAAGTACCGCACCAATCCCTCTTCCACTTGCATCCGCCCTTATTGTGAAAGGTTTGGTGAAGTCTGGACATACCAAAATAGGTGCTGATGTGAGCATCTTCTTCATATCTTCAAAGCTTTTGTTGGCAATGGCATCCCAAAAGAAGGTTTCCTTCTTCAATTTGTCCGTCATTTGGGGCTGCAATTTCTGCATAGTGGGCAATAAAGCGCCTATAGAATGAAGATAATCCCAAAAATCCCCTCAATTGAGTAGTGTTTGAAGGAACCGGCCAATTCCTAATACATTCCACTTTCTTTGGATCCACACAAATGCCATCCTTGCTCACAATGTGACCCAAATATTCCACCTCATGTGCCATGAAGGTACATTTTGTCTCCTTAAGATACAACTTGTTTTGCCTCAAGACCTCCAAAACCTCTTTCACGTGCTTCAAATGCACTTCCTCACCTTTGCTATAGATAAGTATGTCGTCGAAAAAGACCAATACAAACTTGTAAAGGAAAGGTTGAAGCACTTTGTTCATCAATGCTTGAAAAGTTGCTGGTGCATTGCATAATCCAAACGGCATAACCATGAATTGGTAAAGACCCCTTTCTGTACGAAATGCTGTTTTGAACTCATCACCACTTTTCATCCTTATTTGATGGTATCCGGAACGCAAATCAATCTTTGAAAAGCATGTGGCACCCTTCAACTCATCCAAAAGATCATCCACCCTTGGTATTGGAAATCGATTTTTGATGGTGATCTTATTCAAATCACGGTAATCAATGCACATGGGGAAAGTACCATCCTTTTTCTTCACAAGTAGCACCGGAGAAGCAAAAGGAGATTGACTTGGTTCAACCCATCCCATGTCAATGAGTTCTTTGACTTGCTTTGCCACCTCTTCCTTTTCAACCTTTGACAAACGATAGGGAGGCTTGTTGATTGGTTTGGCATTTGGTTCCAAATCAATAGCGTGATCAACACTCCTCTTTGGCGGCATTGATTTTGGCATGGTAAACACATCTTCATAATCCTTGAGTAGCTTAACCATGTCCACATTTTTGATGCAATCCTTTTTGCTATTATCTTCCTCTTTGCAAAGCTGTAGTACATAAACGTAGCCCTCTTTCTTGAACTCTTTCTTCATTTGAGTAGCATTGATCATGAAGAGCTTGGACCCTTGCATTCCATTCAATGTAATAACCCCTCCATGATGCACAAAACTCCTGAAACTTTTCTGTAAGTTCATGGTAAAAGAGTTCAAAGTGGACAGCCAATCACATCCAAGTACTATGCCAATTGGTCCCAACTCAATCACCAAAAGATCAACTTTGCAAGAGTAGTTCTTGGACAACTCCAATTCTGTACTTTGACACTTCATATTGCAACCCATTGAATCACCATTGGCCACTTGCACCATGTGCTTGTTTGGTAAAGAAGTTGGTTGCATTTTGAGAGTGTTCAAAGACCTTTTATTGACAAAACTATGCGTGCTTCCAGTATCAATGAGTGCATATCTTGTTCTCCCATTCACCTTGATCTTCAATCTCAATGTGTTGGCACCCTTACTTCCCGCATAAGCATCATGAGAGATTGTACACAAGGTAGTATGTGCACTATTGTTTTCATTCCACACGCATAGAGGCATCCCATCATCCATTTTGTCATGAGCAAACTTTAGTTTCCCACCCGGATCAAAAGGAAATTCGGGATTTTCTTCATCAAAACCATCATCATGAGAACCTCCACCCTCATGAGGATCTCCCCATCCTAAGGCATCATTGCATTCAAGGAATTCCTCCTCCTCATGATTAGCATTGTCCTCAGTGATAATGTAGCTTATGGAAATATCCTTGGATTTGCATACTTTGAAGTGATCCTTGTTCCATTTTTCTCCACATTTGAAACATAGACCTTTGAGCCTCATTTCATGCAAACGGTCCTCCTTGATAACCTTGCTTTTTGAACCCCCATTTGCTGGCTTGGACTCATTGTATGTAGCTTTGTTGGACATAAATGGTGGTTTAAATGGAAGTCTATTAGACCCTCTACCATACACGGTAGGAAATCTTGGAAGATTAGGTCTTGTGTTTGCATGAGAACCCATGTCAGTCCTTGTGTTTGCATGAGAACCCATGTCAGTCCTTGTGATCACGTCCCCTTTGATATTCCCTTTGCTAGCCCACTTTGTCAAGTACTTCTCTTCATGAATTTCTACAAGAATCTTTGTCTTCTTCAAAGTGGTCGGTTCATGAGACTTGACATCACCACCAATAGGAGCTTTCAAGCCCCTTATATACTTGACAACAAGATAATGCTCATCAAAGTCGTCGAAGTATAATAGAAGCTTTAGAAACTTGTGAGAATATTCCTTCACGGTAGTGATTTGCTCTAGCTTGTCCCATTCCACAATGTGATTGTCCCTTTGCATGCGAGAAGTAAACTCTTCTGCCATGTCATTCTTGAATTCTTCCCAAGTAGTGATGACATAACCATGAGATTGCTTCCTCCTCCACCAAGTGTGAGCAAAACCTTCAAGATGAAGTGAGGCGAAGTAGACTTTGGCAATCTCGCTCCTTGGGCTGATTTCAAAGTAGAGATCCATCTTGTTTACCCACTCTTCAAAGTCTTCGATAGAATTTGATTCTCCTTTGAACTTATTAAATATGATTTTGTCCTTCACAGCATTGTCAAAATCACCATGCATTCTTGAACCCCTCTGCCGTGCTCTTGGATCATCAAATCCTCTTCCTTCACCCAAGTGTCTATGCATTTGCTCATCTTCCAATTGCCAATCCCCTGCATCTTTAAATCCCTTCTGTTCATACCCTTTTCTTGCATCTTGCATAAAGGATGAAGTTCTTGGAATACTGGCATTTGATCTCTCATAAGAAGCATCACCCATAGGTCTCTTGCCCTTGTCCATGTAAGAAGAATGTGGCATCATTTGAGGTGGCATCATTTGTCTTACTTTGTTCTCTTCTGGCATAGAAGGCTTTCCATCATGTTTGGCATTATAATGTACACCATCCATTGCATTCATATCGGCTTCTTGGTTGAGCTTGAGAGGAGCCAATTCACTAATGGCTTTCTCCAAGTCTTTTAACCCTCTTTGCATCACGTCATCCAGGTAGTGGTGTCGCTTGTCGAACCGTTCCATGAGGTGTTCACCAAATTTTTGTTGCCGATTTGTTTGGTTATTTTCAATCCTTTGAAACATACTCTCCATAGCCATTAACATCATGTCCACTGTTAGCGGAGTAGTTCCCAAAGATTGAGGCATTTCCACTGGCTGAGATTCATCTGGAGATGGTGCTTTTATGGTTGAACTTTCTTCATTCCTCGTTGATGAACTCGTTGCCATCATTGCTTTCGGTTGTCTTTGATCATTTTCATTCCGGGCTCCCTTGTTTTGACCTCCTCTAGTCATTTCCATGCGCGTAATTGCAAAGACCACTTACTTGATTTTTTTTCTCTATTCAAACGGTATCCGATTTGGGTGATCTTTATATCGACGCGAAGCTCTCCACGAGACAAATAAGAATCCCCAAAAATAGATCTGAAAAGTCAACTGCCTTTGACCAGTCAACTGTACCGGCTGAAAGTCAACTCTTGATGTTAATCGCTCAATTCTTATCCGATTTGGGTGATCTTTATATCGATGCAAAGCTCTTGACGAGATGAGTAAGGATCCCCAAAAATAGATTTAAAAAAGTCAACAACCTTTGACCAGTCAACTATTCTAGCTGAAAGTCAACTCTTGACTTTGACCGCTCAATACTACTCCGATTTGAGTGATCTTTAGCTTGTTTGAAAGAGGTTTTCGGGTAGATTGAAGGGCTTTCAGGACAGATTTGAAAAGCTTTTGAAAAACCCTAGAAATTCAAGGATTTGTCTTGGCTGCAAGTAGGCAAATTTTGCAAAAATTTTGCCATAGTCTCCCCTCTTTTTGCACCAAATCTCAATCAAATCAAAGCATCTCAATCAAGTATTAAAATCCTTATGCATTTGACCACTGTAAGCAAATCAATCCTCAATCATTTTTCCATCTAAGCATGTGACCTTATGGCATCAAATTTGTCCTTTTGCATAAGAAGTCGATGTAGAGGATTTGCTTGTTTGCTCAAGTCGAATGAAGTGGTCGATGAAGCGCGTCGATGCTTGCCGATCTCCCGGCCAAGCAATTCTCACCCCTTCACCAAGTTTACATCCACAAGGTGAAGGTTGAGGCCATTTCTTTACCACCAAGTACCTAATCCTCTTCCTTACCGCGTTACCCGGCACTAACGGCAAGAAAGATTCAAGACATTCTCCCCTTGGCCTCTTCTCCAAATGCCAAGGTACCCTTACTTCATTCTAGATTCTAGGAATAAAGTGGGGTACAATCGTGAGTGGAATGTGGTTACAAGCTCAAATGAATGAGTAAAGTTGACTTACAATTAATTTATAGCATGACTCATGCTCATTCATATCATAATACATGGTTCATAGTGCTTCCTTCATCACATCCACTCATGGCAATGTCAATACATTTTCACATACATCAACAACATCCAAATCATGTGAAGTATGTATTCAATCCCCCAAATGTGCCAAAAGCTATGCTCACTTATCCCAATATGCAAGACATAGCATTGAATGGCTATGTGTAGCATTCAAGCATTCATAATGCATAAAGAGCAGCATGAATGGCCATGATTAAAGTCCAATTTCTGAAAATTAGAGTTTTATGTGTAATAAAACCCTAATTCACTCCATAGCTTGAAAGAATGCTTCAAAATTGTAAGGAAGTGATGGAGCAACTCACCAATGTCACCCGGGAAGCCTTAATGCTTGAATTTGTTGAAGGAGATGAAGATTAGGGTCACTTTGGTGAAAAACGTGGGCAGCTTTGGTAGTGATTTTCAGCCACATTGGGAGCCTCATTGCTCATGGAAAATAGGTGAAATACTTCATAAAACATTGCTAGATACATGAGAGACTCAATGCCCTT
Organism: Cibotium barometz; assembly: GCF_041138505.1. NCBI lineage: Eukaryota > Viridiplantae > Streptophyta > Polypodiopsida > Cyatheales > Cibotiaceae > Cibotium > Cibotium barometz. The sequence continues at coordinate 2,520,723 of NC_141086.1, forward strand.
TGCTCATGTTGAGATTCCATGGCTAGGGTTTGCAAGAAAGCTCCCAAACATAAAAACGTTTTTGATTAACAATTGCTAATCAAGATTAGTGAATTTTTCCCAATTTGGTCCACTCATTCAAAAAAAAAAAGGTCCATGTGCTCAGATTTGAACCACAAACTCTACCTTAGCCATATCCCCTTCCCCATGAATCAAATGAAGCAAAAATTTCACGAAATGAGAAGAAGAAAAGAAAAATTAAAAATCATGGATCAAAAGCCATGCTCTGATACCAATGAAAGAAAGTAACAGGGGTGGGTTAGTCCCTCACCAAGGGAGTGGCTCATGAAGGAGTCACCACTTAGCATCTCACGGGAGAAGCTCACCATTGATTCTTGGAACAAATAACATTATCATGAATGAGCCATAATCCCATTTACATTGGTATTTATACTCCACCCAAGAGTTCACACCTACTTACTAGTTGTCCATGGCCTTGGGCCCATAATGCTTTCTTACAGAAAATATCTCATTATTTGTGAGTTTAGAACTCATCCACACATGTGAAATAGGTGCCTCCTTCATGAGGGGAATTCCCCACACTAAGGTGTCAAAAATGCATCATTTTCTCTAAATATCTCTTCTTTTTTAACAAATAAACATTGTCCCTCGGGGGGGTCACTCACAAAAAATGTGAATATCACGTGCGTTCAACAGAAGCATAATTTTAATTTATGAAACTTACAGAAATATATTTACATAAGGATATGATTTAAATTTTTTTCAAAAAAATATACAGATTCATAAAGAAAAGGGGATATTATATAGATTAAAAAATTCACAAATAAGGGATTTAAAATATAGGCCTTGAACGCACGCGATAGGGATATTTTACATATAGTGACCCCCCCGAGCCTTGTCCTTAGTCAACTCTTCATCTTATGTGAGTATTTACTCATTTTTGGGAGATTTTTCTTTTTTTCTTCAATTTTTCTCCTCCCTACATTTGGATTAATCTTATTGGTCCATAGGAACCTTAATCCAAAATTTTCAAAAAATCTGGACCCTCAGGCTAAGGTCCTTTTTACCTATTTTCAATTTATTCCAATTGCACACTGAAAAGTTCTTTTTTAATTTCTATATCAGGGAAAATCATTTTAATAAGAAGGGATATTTTTCCATCCAAAGATATCTAGAAATTGAATTATCTCTCTCTAAAATATTTTCTCTCTCTCTAGGCCAGAACAGATAGAAACAAGATCTATTATTATTCTAAAAAGGGAATTGATTACAGGGGGAGATACTTGACATCTTGAGGGGCTGGGGGAGAAATCTTACAACCAAAGAAAAGAGTAAAAAAACTAAATTTCAACACCTCAAAGTGGGGATCTCCCCTCATGAAGGAGACACCTTTTTTCTCATCATTACCCCCAATTTTTAATCAATAAAATGAGATATTTCATCTCTCCTCTCTCCTATTTCAAAACTATATCCAAAAAGTAAGCTGAACTGACCCAAAAATGCTAAAAATTTGACCAAACTGATCTGAAAATTTCTAGAATCAGTTTGCTTGGTTAGAGGCTCACTTTTTCCTATAAATAGAATCCTTCCCCCTTTGTATAAGCTTAATGGTGTTTATGCAGTGTTACTCTACTCCTTTTCTGAGCCATCTACATTGAATTTCTTAATAATTCAATTATTTTTGGCCTAATCCTCTCCAAAGTGAATTGGTGGCCACTCTTGCTTCAAACAAGAGTAGAACACTCAATCCCTCAAGCCAAAGGAGAGCTTACAAACTCCATGTAAGCTAGTTTTCTTACTTATATTTTACAATTTTTAAATCTATGGTTTTCTTAGTTTTTATGTTTTACAGTTGATTGATATAAATTCAAGTGCTATGCCTTAATGAAAAGGCCAGCCCCTTCTCTTCTTTACATTCTAGCCTTTCTTAATCCTAGGAAGATTAACTAAGGGATTAATTAAACTCTTCTTATTGTTTATTCTCTTGAATCTAAAAAATTATGTAGATTAGAGTCTATAAATCTAATTTGGGTTCATTTAAGTCAAATAAAGAATGATAAAAATGAGAAATGGTCAGCCATACAAAGGAGGTTATGGTAAAATTTTTTAAAATTTTGTGGAAAAGAAAGTTTGTTTTTATGTTATTCCGAAAGAGTAATTCCCACCATTTTTACATCTAAAAGAAATATTCTAATTACTCTATGTACATATTCACCTATGAATATACATGGATATCATTGATATTACTTATTAAATTTGATTTTTATGTATAGAAAGATGCATAAAGGATTTTTTTTATTTTAAAAGTGTTATTCCTATTAAATTGACTTTGTGCATAAATAGATGCATAAAAGGATTTTCTTTTATATAAAAGTGTTATTCCCATTGAAGTTGATTTTTATGCATAAATAAATGCATAAAGAATTTTTATATCAAAATTAGAGTTCTCTTAAATTCTATGAGTATTTGATAAATGAATAATTAAATACACCAAGAGAGAAATTTCTATCGTTTTATATTCACATGGATTGTAAAACGAAAATTTAAAAAATCTATTGAGATCAAAATATTCAGATAAATGATTATTTTTTTTCTCATTGAAATTTGTAACTAATTTAGAAATCAGTTAAGTGTATATTCAAAGAAAGAAATTCGGTTAAATAGTAACTGAATTATAAAACCTTTTCAAAAATGATAGTTCAAGAAAAATCTTATCCGACTCGAACCGTGAATCAGATTATGACCAAAACCAAACTCTTTTGTCACTTTCGAGGAAAGAAGGTGTGACTAGTTTAGAAAAATACTCTCAAAACTCCCGCCAAATCTAAAACTAAGTTTGAGACCCTTCGAAATGATCTGTGTATCAAGGTTATAGAATTCAAGGAATTCTGGTATTAAATTAAAAATTGCAATCAAGCAGTTTTGTGGATACTGATTCAAGAAATACTCATTCAAAAGAAAAATCAAACTGAAAGCTTGCATAGAAACCTTGTTTTCTTCACGGATTGTCTTATGCCAGAATGCTGGAGGGAGCATTTGGTATATGTTTTTCTAAGGGAAGTTTGGTTGCAAAACAGTTGGCGGCGGGGAGTGTTCAAAGGACAGCTCACGCGGCAAAGCATGCCCAAGTCTTGACTAGCCTCGGTATGGTTAAAAAATGGTGCGCTTCCAGTACGATGGGCAAGGGCCAACGAAGCAGTCCCTGAGTGAAGTGCCAGGACACCTTAAGGAGGATCCTGGAGGGTTCTGACCAGGCAATGCACGGGCTCGCGTTGCCTAGGACACCCATGCGTATGTCATGGAAGATATGTATGATGGATGAAAGGATTATTGTAATCTATTACTGGATCTCATTTTACTGACCAGGCAATGCACGGGCTCGCGTTGCCTAGGACACCCATGCGTATGTCATGGAAGATATGTATGATGGATGAAAGGATTATTGTAATCTATTACTGGATCTCATTTTACTGACCAGTGGGTCTCAACGGAGAGTGCAGAGTGCTGTTTTTTTTAGAAACAAGGGAGTGGATGGAAATTTAGAGTTATGATATTTGTAACCAATAACTGTTTGTCAATGGATTATTTTATAGGTTAAAGTTTTAAAGAGGAGTGTGTGTGTATTTGTATTCGAAAGCAAAAGTTAAGAAAGCCATTCAATTATGAGTGGGTGAGTAATTGCCTGGTTCTACCTATTCTAGTGGTTGGGTGGGCTAAACCCATGGGCCGGATGGGGTTAGGCTGCTAGAATCAGTGGAGTTTTAATAATTAAATTGAAATAATAGGAATACGCTTAGAATTCGAGTAGTTAAATAAAACCCTGAAGAATTTCTCAGATGAGTAGATCAACGGGGCTGTGCCTGATTTCAATTACGAAAAAAGCGTTGATTTCCTCAGATGATTAGATCAACGGCTATGCTTGATTTCGATTAGGAAAATCCGTTGATTTCTTCAAATTAAGTCAGTGATTGTTTTGCTTCTATCTAGTTTAATCAGGTGAAGGGTAGTTTAATCTCTTAAACCCCGTTAGAAAATTTGTTTTAAGAAAATAAAAAAGGTGGAATCGTCCCCGTTTTTCAGGCAAGGAAAATTTTCTCGATTTAGGTTTCAAAATGACCACCAGTCTGGTCTCGTGTCCGGACATTCGAGGGCTAGGCCTCGAGTGGGAAACCCTACTCCACACAAGAGGAAGCTTCTTTCACTGGTGCTGCTAGCAACTCGGAATCCGGTGCACGGAGGGGGCAGAGGGGTCTCACAGTTGGTATTAGAGCGCTTTTGTAAACTTACAAAAAACAGTAGCATAAATTGCTTAAAATTTTAAAGTAAATCTAGGAAATAATGTTTTCTTTGCTAAGATTATGTTTAAAATGAACTTCATAAATTGAAAACTCATAAATTGAACCTAATTTTTAGATCGATACCCCGAATCTATCTAGCATTCTTGGACTCTCCCAGAGTCAGGATATGATCGCCTTTGCCTTCGAAAATATCATCAACTCCGCTACAACCCGAGAAAGCAAAGTGAGACTCGCTCATCACTTTGAGGATCTATACTTTCCTGATCCAGTAGAGCGACATCAGCATATGTGGTTCTCTGTGGAGGGCAAAGTATTCGCATCAATACCAATCAACGACAGAGACTGAGACAAAATATCTCGCAAGCCATGATCTTGATAAGGCTAGGAGTTATTCATTATGTCCAACTATATAATCATTCACCCCAAAATTTTAGAATTTCTTATCGTATTTTTAGACTTCTTAGCCGCTTTATTCCTAGGAGAAGAATTATAGCACCATTATTAGTGATGAATCGTGTATATCTTAGCATGTCTCCATCGCAGTATTGCCTTTTTATGCGTACGCGATTGAGGTGGTGACTTTTGGAGCCGAGACGCTCTATGCATATATCAAAAACTTTTGATAATAAATGATGTTTTGCAAAAGATTCCAAATTATTTTCGTGGTTGTGAATATTTGTTAATATAATTATCAGAGTGAATCTTGTTTTCAAGAATTATGATGGAATATTTATTTGTTTAAGAAATAAATCTCAAAAACTAAATAGCCATAAATCTGTTGACAAAGTTAAGTTGACAAAAATATCGTTTTGTCAGAATCATGAGGCACGAGCCCCTGCTAGGCAGCCGGATCCTCTTACTGATGATGAAGAGTTAGATCCGGATGTTCATAAAGCCCTGCACCGATCCCAACCTGGTCCCTTCAAGGGGGAAGGGGAACAGTTAGGAGAAGTAGTGGGAAGGGTATTTTGATGTAACTGGCTATAACGAGAGGAGCAAGATGGCTCTCCCCAGATTAAAATTTTTGGAAATGGCCAGGGTCACATATGAAGGAACCATTGCAAGACAAACCATCTCCACCAAAATACCCAGACCTGGTCAAATCTTAACGCTTACCTCAGGAAGAGGTTCTGTCCTCTCCGAGCTTCTTGGAAACCAAAATGAATGAGTTCTTGGAAACTGAAGCAGGATAGCCAAACGATTAAAGAATACCATTAGGCGTTTGCCTTCTCCTCAAATATTCTCCACTTTTGGATTCATTCGAGGGATGAACGAGCCATTTGACACATTAGTGAAAAATGCCAAACCAGTCTCAATGGGGGCAGAAGCTGTCAGAATGGCAAAGGACTTTGCCAAAGCATTTGTTGTTAAGGTCCTGCCGAAGCCTACACCCTCAAACTTTAAAAGGTTCCAAACCCCAGGAAGTGCTTTAAACTTTCCACCCCCAAAGAGGCACGAAGGCCCTAATCAAGATGCTTGTAGATTCAGAAGTGAAGGAGAACCCTTCCCTTAGAACACTTTCTCAGGAGCCCCATCTTTTTCAAGGATTCAGAGGGATGAGCTCAGAAGTGAGAACATGTGTTTTGGGTGTCAAGGTTTCGGTCACACCAGCTTAAAGACTGCCCGACTCCTGCCATGTTAAGAGGATAGGGAAGTCAAGGACCCAGAGTGCAGAGACCAGCCCCTTCGTATCAGTCTTGTCTTGCCAAAATCAAGGCAATCCCAAGAGGACTCCAGCTCACAACCATCTGCCTCTGTTCAGAGTAGTCTCAAAACTCCCTCCCAGAACTGGGGTAACCAAAGAGAAAGAGTTCTGCCCTAATCTGCAGAGCAGCTAGAGCAGTTACGATAGCAGAAGTAGTGGAAGAAGAAAGAGGTCAGATGTATGTCTTACCTTTGGGAGTCTCCTGACAAAATCCTTGGAATGGAGTGGCTCCACAAAAATCAAGCTGACATTCATTGTCACACAATGGAACCATTTCCTTTCGTGACCTTCACGAGATCTGCAATTTTTGGATCCCTAGATCTACAATTAGTAAAAGCTTCTAGGTTATTGAAAGGAATTTGAAAGAAGCAGCTCATTTATGTTGTCAAAATGAATCTAGTAGACACAAAGTTAAAGGCTAAAGAACCAGAGTGGTTAAAGGAGTATGATGATTTATTCCCAGCAGAGCTAACTGAGATACCTCAGATTCAAGAAGTAGATCATGAGATAGAATTAACCCCCAGAGCTCAGCCCAAGTAGCCCAGCACACGTACAAAAAATGCCAATCCTTGAAGCCATTGAACTCAAGGAACAACTTAGGCAGCTGTTAGAACAAGGGTTTGTAAGGACCCAATTTTTCACCTTAGGGAGCGCGAGTTCTCTTTCAAAAAAAGAAGGATGGAACGTTAAGACTCCAGTGTGTGGATTACAGAGGTCTCAATCAGCTAAGAGCTAAGAATATGTATCCTATCCCCTGAATAGATGAGTTTCTAGATAGGCTAAATGGAGCCTAGATCTTCACAAAGATAGATCTCAAATCAGGGTATTACCAGATCAGGATTAATGATCAAGATATCCCGAAGATAGCTCTATCAATACTCGCTATGGGCACTATGAATTTACTATCATGCCGTTTGGATTGACAAATGCCCCAGCTACATTCAATCGCCTAATGCAAGACATTCTTAGAGAATACTTGGATGATTTTGTTCTTGTTTTCTTTTGATGATATTCTAATTTACTCAAAGAATGCAGCTGAAGCTCACGTCTTGAAAGTTCTTGTGAGATTCTAAGGGAGCACCAACTCTTTGCAAAAAAGAGCAAACGCACTTTCTCTGTCGACCATCTTGAATACTTGGGCTTTCTAGTATCCAAAGGCAGAATTTCTCCAGATTCCACAAAAGTCCAAGCAATCATAGATTGGCTTGAACCAAAGACAGTGAAAGAAGTCAAAGGATTCTTGGGATTAACTGGTTGGTATAGAATTTTTATACCTAAGTATGCACTCATAGCTTCCCCCCTGACTAATCTTCTCAAGGAGAATATCCCGTTTCAATGGTCTGCCAGGTGTTAGAGTGCTTTTGATAAATTGAAGACCACCTTGGTAACCAATCTCGTTCTGAAGTTGCCAAATTTATCTCTACCCTTTGAGGTAGTAACTCATGCCAGTAGTTTTGCCCTGGGAGGTGCGCTCATGTAGGAAGGTCATGCAGTGGCCTATGAATCCCAAAAACTCAGAACCCATGAGTGAAATTATGTTGTCCACACGACTTGGAGCTACTTTCACTAGCCTATGCCTTGAAGTTGTGGAGACATTACCTACTGGGTCAAAGATTCACTTTGATGAGTGACAGATCATCAGAGCTTAAAATGGATCTTCCCTCAGAAGGATCTCAACATGCGCTAAAGAAGGTGGATGTAGACCCTACAAGAATTTGATTTTGAAATCAAGTATCGCCCAGGCAAAGAAAATGTGGTAGGAGATGCCCTTAGCAGAAAAGCCTCCAAATCCATTTATTAATGAAGCAAGAGAGAATATCATGCAGGATAGATTCTTTGGCCCTATTGCTACCCTACTTATGCAGGAAAGCAAAACTCTCCTCAGGAGTTGAACCAAGTTCAAGGATACAGCCTAGATGAAGGAATTATGTATTATAATAACAGCCTATGCATTCCCAATGATGAGGGAACTAATGGTCAAATTCGGAATGAAGCCCATGATAGCCTTATAGAAGGACATCCAGGTGTCATCAAGACCTACATGTCTGTAAAGAAAAGCTTCTTTTGGCCTGGTCTAAAAAAGGATGTACTTAATCATGTACGTCAATGCCTGATATGTCAAAAAGTCAAAGCCGAGAGAGTAAAAATTCCTAGGAAGTTACATCCATTATTAGACATCCCCCAGATGAAGTGGGAATGTATCAGTATGGATTTTATTACTAGACTACCTTCAGTGCAATCAGGTTACAACTCCATCTTCATGGTAGTTGACAGACCATCCGAAGTTGCCCATCTGATTCCAGTAAAAGAAACCTACACTACAGTGGATGTGGCTATAGTGTTCCTCAAGGAGATGTGCAGATTGCATGGCCTACCCACCAAGAGAATAGTAAGTGATCGAAATCCCAAATTCACGTCAAGATTCTAGACTGCATTCTTCGAAGTTGTAGGAACTTTCTTGGATCTCAACACAGCTTACCACCCCAAGACCGATGGTCATCTACCCTTGGGTTGAAGAAGTAAAGAGTTCATCATTAAGCACATGATTCAGGCTTGGTACATACTTCTTAAGTAGGCTGACATGAAATACATTATGTACTTTGAGATGAGGAGGTAGAAGAAGTTCATAGGCTAAGTCACCTACTTTCTTTGTAATCAAATATGGCCCATAGAATCTAGGGGATAACTTCTTGTACTTCCCAAGAGATAGAGAACTTCTTTTGGGGCGTACTCGAATGAAGACCATATCTGCTTCTTCGAATTTTCTGTCTAACCTCTTCTTATCTACACTACTTCTTCTATCTATCCTGGGGGGTAGCTTTTATATCCTTGCGGATTGATTGCATCTGCTGCTCCATGTCGTCAAGCATCTGTCTTGACATCTCGACCCTAATCAATGGGTCGGACCAAGTTAATGGTGTTAAGCAGTCTTGTCCATATAGAGCTTTGAAAGGGCTCATCCCGATACTTTGGTGATAAGAAGCATTGTAGGCGAATTCGACTAGGTGTAGATAGCTTAGCCACTTCTTGGGTTCCCTGCCACAGCATGACCGAAGTATATGAGTCTTCGATTGCTAATAATTCAATTGTTTTTTGCCTAATCCTCTCCAAAGTGAATTGGTGGCCACTCTTGCTTCAAATAAGAGTATAACCCTCAATCCCTCAAGCCAAAGGAGAGCTTACAAGCTCTATGTAAGCTAATTTTCTTTCTTATTTACAATTTTTTAAATCTATGGTTTTCTTGATTTTTATGTTTTATAGTTGATTGAATTAAATTCAAATGCTATGGCTTGATGAAAAGGCCACCTCCTTCTCTTCTTCACATTCCAGCCTTTCTTAATCCTAAAAAGATTAACTAAGGGATTAATTAAACTCTCCAGCTTAAGTTCAAGCCTCCCATACATGGAACTTTGCCTTAAGGCTCAAACTTGAGTTTGAGCCTTACCTCTCTATGCTAGCGTACCCCTAGCATATGAGTGCACAACTTGGATCTGGGCTCCAGCAGTCGAGCTTCTGTATGGATTACGTAAATGCAAGTGAGGCCCCCGTTATTCAAGAAAACTAAGTGAAGCATCAATAATTGTAGCATGCATTTTCTTAAGTTTGATAGGTTTTGATTTGATATGTAGCATTTAAATCCATTTTTTTCTAAGGTTTTGAAACTTTTTTTGTGCTTCACAGGAATGGAAGCTAGCAAAGCGCCCGCTACCTTGCAACCACATGGTGCACCAATCTTTACTTTGGATGCTCTCAAAACAACAACTCAAGATAAAAGTGTCACTCCTAGAATTAAGGTGGATAAAAGCTTTGAATTGAGTAACAAAGAAGGAGTAAAATGGTTTGTGGATAGCTACGATGCGAGTGCAAACTTCAAAGGAGTCCTCTGTTTGTTTCTGTCTCAAGGTGATACATCATATGGAGATATGGGGATTGTGGTAGGGGCTAAGGATGATGTGGATGCAAGAGCAAACCCATGCTTCACATGCAATGTATTGCTAGAAGGAGAAACTACAAAAGCAAATAAGTTTTGCTTATCATTGGACACTTTTCACCCAGCAGACATGACTGGCAGTAAACTAGGAAAGGACAATTCTATTGTAAAGCTAGGATTGAAGATCATTGACTTTTCCAATCAAGAAGACTCAAGGGTGGATAATGTGGAGGACCTGGTGAAAGCGGTGAGGCATGCAAAGAAGGCTTTGGATTCACGAAAAAAGTCCATACGTGAAAAGGAGACAACAACCACTCAAGTTAGGAAAATTGTGGAGAAAAAAGGCAGGGCCATAGTGAAAAGTGCACTTGAAGCATCTAGAAATGCTGGTGCAACTTCTTCAAAACATAAGTCCTTGATGTAAGCACAATACTAGCTGAAGACATGGCAGGCTCTCAGGTGCAAGAAGAGGAGAAAGCACTTGCAAAGAAGAGAAAGGCAAAGCACTCTACAAAGGTTCAAGAAATCTCTTCATCAAAGAGGCAAAAGACAAAACCAGCAAGTGGTTCAAAGGAGATAGATGCGTCCGATGACGAGCTAATGGAGGTTGAGACTCCAAACAAGGACAGCAAAGCAATGATATCATTATAAATAAAGAAGGGATATTATAGGTTGAGACTCCAAACAGGGCAGCAAAGCAATGATATCATTAGAAATAAAGACAAAACCAGCAAGTGGTTCAAAGGAGATAGATGCGTCCGATGACGAGCTAATGGAGGTTGAGACTCCAAACAAGGGCAGCAAAGCAATGATATCATTAGAAATAAAGAAGGGATATTATCCCTTTGGTCTAAATGAGGTCTTCAGCATTGATGTGATGAAATGTTATCTTGCTCCTTCAAACTATGTGTATAGAAGATTAAATAAGGATTGGGTTCGTTATTTGACCCAAGACTTTATTGAGGACCCAAAGTAAGAGAAGATGCTTGCAATTTTGATGCCCTGTAATCGTTCTACGAAACAAACCCTTGATAAACTCGCAAAAGAAGATATTCATAAAGTTGAATATTGGATTATCTCTGGTCAACACTCCATTAGTGCTGCAAAAAGCTTGTAGGCTCTAAATATGGCTAAAATTACCCCTCAACTGTGTCAGCAATTTAGGTTCAGGAGATCAAAGATAATTGTAAATTGCCAGCCCAAGATTTCTTGTAACATTTCCAAGGATGCAAATTTATCTGTTGTAAAGTCAATGCAAAAGGAGCCATTCCTCGATCAACTTCTACAAGCTTGAGCACAATGGCATGCAAACGGTCTGTATGCAGCTTTATTGCCCAACTAACTTGGTGCTGGCATTCCTATTTAGTTTACGCTATGTACAAATGATGTTGGGACAAACATGGAAAGTATTACATTGGAGACAACCTTTCAGATTGTGTTCTCTAGATTGAATGCAGCTAGGCCCATGGCAATTGTAATAGATAAATACCAGCAAGATCTTGAATCCATCTTAAAGGTTGTGGATGAAGACCCTTATTCCTGGATACTAGACCAACAAGGGCAGTGACAATAAGTTGCTTGCCATGTTTTGTTATGCTGGTCCCATGTTAATAAGGCATGGGTCGAGAACCTTCTTCCACAGGTAATTTACATCCATATGTTCATAGTGCTCTTCTTCATTTCATTTGGAGGAGTGTGTTGTATTTGATTTTTTTCTCCATGTACTCTTTTTTGCATGGAGTGTCAATATTGTGCTAGTTTTGCATGATCTAATGTCCAAGGGTTGAGGTGTACAAAATTTATGTGCTTTGTGTCTCGGTTTACTATGCACAAGTGGACCATGATTGCTTTCTCTTGTGTCCTTTGTTTATTATGCTGGGTGATTATTGGGGTACAAAATTGAATTAGCCCATGTTTGGGTTGACTGTGCGTAGGTGGACCCTAAGATTGCTTGCTTCTCCCTATGTCCTAGTTTTCTATTCAGAGGTGACTACTGGTTGCCTTTCCATGGTTTGATGTGTGCACTGGTCTAGGGCCACACATTGATTTACCCTAGGCCCAGGTTTACTATGCACAGGTTTACGACCAATCTTGCAAGATGGCCTAGTTTACTATGCACAATTTTGGATTGCTTTGTTCTATGACCGGGCTTTCTATACATAGCTCCGAGGCCAAAAGATTATTGTCATATGTTTAGGGCCACAAGATCACGACTTTGCCCTGTGAGGTGGTTTACAGTGCTGCAGAGGGAGAAGATTGCTTTGCACTGTCCCGGTGTAGTGGTCATAATTTGCATTGTGCCTTCATGTCTACAGGTTCCAAAGAGCTAAGGGATCACATTTTACAGCTCGTTTTGTCAAACCTTATGCAAGAACACCTGTGAGTTGGAGTTTGACGTGAAGGTTAACTAGCTACTAATGGATTACTCTGCTCTTGTGAAAGTACAATGCTATGTCATGAATAGATGGTGTGGCGAAACATGTATCTGGTGAAGGAGATGGCCAAAGTTTGGTCATCTTTTCAAACATGGAGATGTTGATACGAACAACCTAGTGGAGAGGTTTTGACAACATATAAAATACACTTTGTTGGATGCTAAGATAGACAGATCAATTGTTGACATATTGCATGCAATTGTGGGGAATTCAAGTGCTGGTGGCAAGCGACCAAGGGGGACATTACTCGAGTTCTTTATGCAGAAAAACAAGAGATAGGTTCCTAATCAAGGATTATAACCTACCTTTGGTATTACAATATTGTCACTATTGCTTGTAATGATTGTTTTCTTCTGATCATTTAAGCATTTCCACTTTGTATCCAACTCTAACCACTTCAGTGTTTGGGGATGTAATAAGTAGCACACCAAAAGATTGCTAACAGAGGGGAGAGTATCTTGGCAAGTTTTAATGTAGATGCATCACGTCTTTAGGTTTTGAATGAGGCAGCACTGTTGCTTAAGCTCCAAAGCACAACTAATCCCTCTCAATGGTACCATGTGTCCTTGTTGCAAGAAAATTACTGTGATTTCCTAGATTGGACATCAGATTGTAAACACTTGTATGGGCTAATGCTCATCATCACAGATCATTTTCCACATCTATATGGTGTATTGCCTATTGTTGACAGTGTGCATGATCTTGAGTGTGGAGATTCATTGTCAGATAATGCTTTAGCTGCTAATGTTAAGGATGGAGCTATTGTCGATGATGTTTAGGAGGCTAGCATTGACGAGGCCTTCTCCACTTGCATGCAAGATTTGAAGAAGATCCTTCAACAAATCGAGCAAGACTTCTCCTCACTTAGCCCTTAGCAAAAGGAGGCAACACTACAATAATTGCAAGTTTCAAGGAGAAGTCTAACCAATTGGTTTGTCCCCAATGAGGTAGATATGCCTAAACATGGAGGCATTGCCCAAATACAAGCTAATGTGACCCAAACTAGGCTTGGCCATGGCAATAGACGTAGAATGACATCAGACATACAACTTGGAGATCTATAGCCAACTAGACGGGCAACTCAAAATGATGTTTTGTGGCGTAAGCATCAACATGGAAGAACTCATGTACGGTTTGAGAAATGGCCTTGCATTTAGTATCCTCATTGTTGTAGAGCAAGACTCTTTTGTTGGGTCCTTTGGAAGTGTTACATGCCGAATGTGCCATGCCTTACTTCCTCTCTCACAAAGATATGTCCCACAAGAAGAACATAGTTTCCTTGGTAGGGCAGTGAGATTTTATGACCAGCCTCATCTCCAAAGGGCTACTATTAGTCGTTTGTAATTATGGGGACCTTGAGGACAAGGAAAGGATCTTCAGTGTAAGATTCCTCCCTCCAACTTTTGAGGTGTAAAGGTGTAAGAACCTCCCCTTCTGTTCTTGTAATTATTCCCGTCTTTGAAATAGAAGAAAGATCTTGTTTTACCCTGTTTTGGCCTAGAGAGAGAAAATGTCTAGAGAGAGAAAATGAGATAAATCCAAAAGAATAAAAGAAAATACCCAAAAATGAGTAAATGCTCACATAAGATGAAGAGTTGACTGAGTACAATCTGTTTATTAGTTAAAAACTATGAGATATTACTAAACAAATAAGATATTTTTGAATAATGATGCATTTTTAACACCTTGGTAAGGAGAGGAGGACTCTTGAGGTAGGCACCTATTTCACACATGTGGAAGGGTTTTTAATTCAAAAAAATTGTGATATTTTTATCTCTCCTCTCTCCTGGATCAAACCAAATAAAAAAGGGAGCCAAACTGGTCTAAATCTTGTCCAAATTGAGTCAAACTGAACTTGGAAAATCCTAGAACCCAGTTGGATTTGGTTAGTGGCCTTCCTCACCTATAAATAGATCCTTAGTCTTTTGTAAAGAAAATCTGTGAACTATACCATGCCAGTATTACATTAAAATAATGATATTTTCTATTATCCCTTAAAAATCCTCTACTTTTGGAGAACTTGGAGATTCTCTCTCTCTTCAACAACTCTTGGAGCTTTCTAAAACAATTGATTGGTTGGGGGCTTCACTTCTAGATAAAGAAGCAAGCCAAACCTTGAGGTAAGAAGTAATTTTATGGTTTTTGTTAATATTCTCAAATGATTTCACTTCTCAACCCCTCTCAAGCTTGAGAAGTTTTCTAATTAGTTGTTTTTAATGCAAATCAAGCTTTCCTTAAGAGTTTTAATTATTAATCACAGAAAAGTTAATCTTTATTTTTAGTTAGAATACTTTTTATGTATATCTCTCTCTCCCAAAACAATAGTCATTCCTATGGCTAATTCTTTAGTAAATGAATGCTTTTGATTGATAAATTCTTAATTCAAAAACAAACTCTAAGCTTGTTGAGCTAGAGGTTAAGAAAATGGCTTTTTATGCTTTTATGATAGTAAAATTACGGTAAATTCTTATAAGTAGTTAAAAAACTACTTTAAGTGATTATAAATGTGAAAGAGATAAATCCAATCATTTTGGCAAAAGAAGAATAGTAGAAATAGCCTAATTTAGTAGATTTATCATAATTAAGATTATGATTACGACTAAATTTATGTTTTAATTCCATAAATTGGATTTAAGTTTATGAATAGATCTTCTATCATAATTGTATTGCAATGTCTTATACTTTTTTAGGAAAATTAAAAAATTATCAGTAATAGTAGCGAAGCTATGAAATTTTCTTTAGAAAATAATACATATCTTATTTTTGTGCATAATTCTAAAAGAGGACTTCCTACCATATTCTACGATTGGACATCATATGCTAAAAGAATGATTTTCATCATATTCATGGGCAACAAAATTTTTGTATTTATGCATAAATAATTGATTAAAGAAAAGAAAATTTTTTGGTAATTTTATTTTTATGCAAAAAGAGGAATTCCCATGATAATGGAGATCCATGTAATTAAATGAAAAAAGAGAAATTTTGGTATATAAAAATAATGGATAATTTTATTTAATTTTAAGAGGAATTTTAGATAAATTTATTTTATGCATGAGAAATTTTTAAATGATAAAAGAGGAATTCCCATTACATTTGGAATTCAATCATTTAAATGGTAAAAGTAGAATTCTGGGCATATTTGAAATAAATGGATATTTTTATTAAAGAAAAGAGGAGTTTTAGATAAATTTATTTTATGAGAAAAGAGGAATTCCCATGACATTTGGAATTCAATCATTTAAATGCAAAAAGTGGAATTACCATGATATTTGAGATCCAAGAAATTAAATGGTAAACGAGGAATTTTTAGCATAATTCAAATTATGAGTATTCATCAAAAGTGAAATTTTGAGCATTATTAATTTTATTGGGAAATATGGGTAGAATTGATTTTCGTAAACTCAAAAGAAGAATATTAAATATATTTCACTTGAGAATTTTGAGAAGGAATATGAAAATATCCATCAAGAAAAATTACCTTTAACTAGGCCAAGCAATTGGCAGAAATTTAGAAAAGTCCTCTCAGTATCGAAAGTAGAAAATGTTACTAAATGCGAATAGATGTGAATACGATGTGATAAGATGTGAATACGATGTGATAAGATGTGAATGCGATGTGATAAGATGTGAGTAGATGTGATAAGATGTGAATGTGATGTGAGTAGATGTGAGTAGATGTGATAAGATATGAATGTGATGTGATGTAAATGGATATGGATGTGGATGTGGATGTGATGAGATGTGGATGTGATGTGATATGATGTAAATGGATATGGATGTGAATGTGAAGAGATGTGGATGGGATGTGATGTAAATGGATGTGGATGTGGATGTGAATAGATGTGGATGGGATGTGATGTGATGTAAATGGATGTGGATGTGGATGTGAATGTGATGAGATGAGATTGAGATGTGATGATATGTGAAAGGATGTGATTTGATGTGAATGGATGAAAATGAGATGTGGATGTGATGTGAAGGGATGTGAATGTGATGTGATGATATCTAAATGGATGTGATGCGATGTGAATATGATATGATGAGATGTAAATGGATGTGAGTATGATGTGATGAGACTTGAATGGATGAGATGTGATGTGAACGGATGTGTTGAGATATGATGTGAATTAGGGTAGATGTGAATGGATGAGATGTGATGTGAACGGATGTGATGAGATGTGATGTGAATCAGGGTAGATGTGAATGGATGAGATGTGATGAGATGTGAAGTGGATATGGGTAGATGTGAATGGATAACATGTAGATGTGAATGGATAACATGTGATGTGAATGGATGTGATGCGATGTGATGTGAATAGGGGTAGATGTGAATGGATGAGATGTGATGTGAATGGATGTGATGTGGATATGGGTAGATGTGAATGGATGAGATATGATGAAGATAGATGTGGATAGATGTGATGAGATATAATATGATGTGATTGGATGAGGATGGATGAAGAAGATGGGAATACATATGACTGGATGTGGAATAAGCAATGTGATTGGATGAGGGTGGATGAAGACGATGGGAATACATATGACTAATGTGAATTGATGTAGAAGAATGCGGAATAACGAGAAAGGATGTGGAACAATGTGGAAAGATGAGAGTTTGTTAGAAACTGTATTTATGACCTATTTTTAAATGACTGTTTTACGTCAAGAATGCTGGGAAAGCATTTTGACCATCTTGTGAATGAGGTCATGGTGGAGACCTAATGGATAAAGTTGCAACACCTGACGGAGAGTCAACGGAGGATGTCTTGCGTAGCAAGGTCGATCGAGGTCTTGACCAGCCTCGGTTCGATTTAAATGGTGAGCTTCCGGTGTACAGTGGATGAGGGACCAAGGAAGCAATCTATGAGTGAAGCGCTAGGTGACTTGCGAAGGAGCCTAGAGGGTGCTAACCATACGGTGATCGGGCTCTAGGTTGCGAAAGATACCCACACATGCGTCCAGGAAGAAAATGGAACAAGGAGTTGGAGTTGTTTTCTAAACTCGAGCATGGATCTGGTTGATTGTCCTTGCTAGTCCTCAAAGGATGAGTCCATGGCTCTTTTATATCGATATGTTGGTTGATCTTGCTGATCTTCAACAGAGAGTCCATTCATAAGTGAATATATTTTCGGGTACTATGAGCTAGGAACTATTAAAAAGGCCCCTAAGTGAACAGGTGGTGAGCGTTGTGATTGCCAATGATGCCATAGGTACATTGATGAAGGAATGATTGAACAATTCAACCTGGATATTTTGGAGGATTATGATCAGTGATACTATGGTTTCATAAAAAGATTGCTTTAGAGATAGTTGAATCTGTGAAACAGGCAATTTCATATTGGGTGTGTAAGTGGTGTGACTATCTTGAAGTTTGCTAGAAGTGCTGGCTAGGGGGCATGGGAACTCTTTTCCCTGGTACTACCCAGGGGCAAAACATAACCAAATTCCTAAATGGATCCTATCACACTATAGTGGTTCTAACCCATGGGGACTCGATGGGGTTAGGCTGGGCTGATGGATCCCTAAAATGAGACTATTCACTTGAGAAATTTGAGAAGGAATATGAAAATATCCATCAAGAAAAATTACCTTTAACTAGGCGAAGCAATTGGCAGAAATTTAGAAAAGTCCCCTCGGTATCAAAAGTAGAAAATGTTACTAAATGTGAATAGATGTGAATATGATGTGATAAGATGTGAGTGGATGTGAAAAGATATGTAAATGTGATGTGATGTAAATGGATGTGGATGTGGATGTGATGAGATGTGGATGGGATGTGATGTGATGTAAATGGATGTGGATGTGGATGAGATGTGGATGAGATGTGGATGGGATGTGATGTGATGTAAATGGATGTGGATGTGGATGTGAAGAGATGTGGATGGGATGTGATGTAATTTAAATGGATGTGGATGTGGATGTGGATGTGAAGAGATGTGGATGGGATGTGATGTGATCTAAATGGATGTGGATGTGGATGTGATGAGATGATATTGAGATGTGATGATATGTGAAAGGATGTGATGTGATGTGAATAGATGTGAATGGATGAGAATGAGATGTGGATGTGATGTGAATGGATGTGAATGTGATGTGATGATATCTAAATGGATGTGATGCGATGTGAATATGATATGATGAGATGTAAATGGATGTGAGTATGATGTGATGAGACGTGAATGGATGAGATGTGATGTGAACGGATGTGATGAGATGTGATGTGAATCAGGGTAGATGTGAATGGATGAGATGTGATGTGAACGGATGTGATGGAATGTGATGTGAATCACATTCCATCAGGATGTGTCAGGGTAGATGTGAATGGATGAGTTTTGATGTGGACGGATAAGATGTGATGTGAACGGATATGGGTAGATATGAATGGATAAGATGTGATGTGAACGGATAAGATGGAATGTGATGTGAATCATGGTAGATGTGAATGGATGTGTTTTGATGTGGACGGATAAGATGTGATGTGAACAGATATGGGTAGATGTGAATGGATAAGATGTGATGTGAACGGATATGGGTAGATGTGAATGGATAAGATGTGATGTGAATGGATGTGATGTGAATAGGGGTAGATGTGAATGGATATGATGTGAATAGGGGTAGATGTGAATGGATGAGATGTGATGTGAATGGATGTGATGTGATGTGATGTGATGTGAATATGGGTAGACGTGAATGGATGAGATGTGATGAAGATAGATGTTATGAGATGTAATATGATGTGATTGGATAAGGATGGATGAAGACGATGGGAATACATATGACTGGATGTGGAATAAGCAATGTGAATTGATGTAGAAGAATTTGGAATAACGAGAAAGGATGTGGAACAATGTGGAAAGATGAGAGTTCGTTAGAAACTGTATTTATGACCTATTTTTAAATGACTGTTTTATGTCGAGAATGCTAAGAAAGCATTTTGACCATCTTGTGAATGCGGTCATGGAGACCTAATGGATAAAGTTGCAACAGCTGACGGAGAGTCAACGGAGGACGTCTTACGTCATTGAAATTTGATTGCTTCTCGTGTTTCTAAACACCACACTCTTTGGAGATCCCTCAATTCTAAGGTTCCTTTTCCAAGTGTTCTTTGGCATTATTATCCCATGTTTTTACTTCAAATTTGAGCATATATATCATGATTTATAATCTTGATATAGTGTCTAAGATGGGTTTTTATCTGTGGATCAATCGTAAACTTAGCACATTGTTAAAACTGTCATTGAGATTTAGTTTTTGTTTTGTTGTTTCTAACACCACACACTTTAGAGATCTCTCATTTCTAAGATTCCTTTTCAAGTGATATTTAGAATTTTTTTGGCAAATTAAATAAAGCCCATGTGTTTTTACTTCAATGTCTCAAAGTGGAGAATGTATTTCACATTATCTTCTTCATATGAAAGGTGTTGTATAATCTCAATTAAGTTTAGTGTCATGTTTCCCTTGTCCTTCCAATATTGTTGCATTGACGTTACAACTACAAACAAATATGCCAAATAGTTATGTCAAGATATAATCTAATGGCGCAAAGAGTGCACCAACAAATAGATGTTAGCTCAAACTACACAAAAATACCGAGTTTCCAACCAATCCTATAAGACATGGGACTCGAATAATTCCCAAAATTCCTAAATTTGTCTTAATTCAACTTGCATAGGTTTCTCTGATTTTTGTTCTAAGACTAGCTTATGCAAGAATCCTAGGGAAATAAATGAATGAGTACTGCCTGAATCAATCAAAAGCTTGAATGGCTTACCCTTATACTTAGCTGGAGTATGGATGATAGAGAATGGATGATTTGGCCCTTGGTTTTCAATCGCGGAGGCATAAATCTGACCTCTTTCCTCTTCCACTACTTCTGCTATCGTAACTGCTCTAGCTGCTGCAGATTGGGGTAGAACTCTTTCTCTTTGGTTACCCCAATTCTGGGAGAGAGTTATAAGATTACTCTTTCTCTTTGGTTACCCCAATTCTGGGAGAGAGTTATAAGATTACTCTTTCTCTTTGGTTACCCCAGTTCTGGGAGAGAGTTATAAGATTACTCTGAACAGAGGTAGATAGTTAAGAGCTGGAGTCCTCCTGGGATTGCCCTGATTTTGGTGAGATGTTTGACTGATACGAAGGGGCTGGTCTCGGCACTCTGGGTCCTTGACTTCCCTGTCCTCTTGACATGGCAGGAGTCGGGCAGTCTTTAAGCTGGTGAACAAAACCCTGACACCCAAAACACCTATTCTCACTTCTAAGCTCATCCCTCTGAATCCTTTAAAGAGGTGGGGCTCCTGAGAAAGTGTTCTGAGGGAAGGGTCTTCCTTCACTTATGAATCTACCAGCATCTTGATTCTGATTAGGGCCTTGCTGCCTCTTTGAGGGTGGAAAGTTTGAAGCACTTCCCAGGGTTTGGAACCTTTTAAAGTTTGAGGGTGCAGACTTCGGCGGGACCTTAACAACAAATGCTTTGGCAAAGTCCTTTGCCATTCTAACAGCTTCTGCCATTGAGACTGGTTTGGCATTTTTCACTAAAGTGTCCAATGGCTTGTTCATCCCTCGAATGAATCTGGACTCCTCTTCATCCAAAAGTGGAGAATATTTGAGGAGAAGGGAAAATGTTGGATGGTATTCTTCAATCATCTGGCTATCCTGCTTTGATTCCAAGAACTCGTCATTTTGGTTTCTAGGAAGCCCGGAGGACAGAACCTCTTCTTGAGGTAAGATTTAAGATCTGACCAAGTCTGGGTATTTTGGTTGAGATGGTTTGTCTCGCAATGGTTCCTCCATGCGACCCCGGCCATTTCCATAATTTTCGATGTAATATGATGTGATTGGATAAGGATGGATGAAGACGATGGGAATACATATGACTGGATGTGGAATAAGCAATGTGAATTGATGTAGAAGAATTTGGAATAACGAGAAAGGATGTGGAACAATGTGGAAAGATGAGAGTTCGTTAGAAACTGTATTTATGACCTGTTTTTAAATGACTGTTTTATGTCGAGAATGCTGAGAAAGCATTTTGACCATCTTGTGAATGCAGTCATGGAGACCTAATGGATAAAGTTGCAACAGCTGACGAAGAGTCAACGGAGGACGTCTCGCGTAGCAAGGTCGACCGAGGTCTTGACTAGCCTCTTTTTGATTTAAATGGTGAGCTTCCGGTATGGTGGATGAGGGACCAAGGAAACGGCCTATGAGTGAAGCGCTAGGTGGCCTACGAAGGAGCCTAGAGGATGCTGAGACCATACGGTGCTTGGGCTTTGGGTCGCCAAAGATGCCCACATGTGCATCGAGAAGAAAATGGAACAAGGAGTTAGATTTTTTTTTTGAACTCGGGCATGGATCTGGTTGATTGTCCTTGCTGGTCCTCAACGGATGAGTCCATGGCTCTTTTATATGGATCTGCTGGTTGATCTTGCTGATCTTCAACGCAGAGTCCATCTGGATTTTCATAAGTGAATATATTTCCGGGTACTATAAGCTAGGAACTATTGAGAAGGCCCCTGCGTGAACAGGTGGTGAGCGTTCTGTTTGCCAGTGATGCCATAGGTACACCGGGGAAGGAATGATTGGAAATTAGAATTCAACTTGGATATTTTGAAGGATTATGATCAATTATACTATGGTTTCATTAAAAGATTGTTTTAGAGATAGTTTAATCTGTGAAACAGGCAATTTCATATTGGGTGTGTAAGTGGTGCGACTATCTTGAAGTTTGCTTGAAGCCTCGGCTAGGAGGCCTAAGAATTGTTTTCCCTGGTACCCGGGGCAAAACATAACCAAATTCCTAAATGGATCCTATCACTACAGTGGTTGGGCGGTTGGCTAACCCATGGGGAATGGATGGGGTTAGGCCGGACTGATGGATCCCCAAAATGAGACTAAATTCCGTTATGATACGATAGATGAAGTAAATCCTAGATAGTCTTGTTCTATGGAAAAGAATCAATGATTGTGCCTCTCGATGAGGAAAAAAGCATTGGTCTCTATGATCCAAGTGCAATTCTCTTCCCTGATCTGACCATGTGACTTACGGGCTCGGTCGGATCAGTTTGGTTAGTTAAGGCTCTTGACTACGTTAGAATAAAAATATCCTGGAGGAATCGCCTCCTGTTCTTACTAGGCGAAGGAAGTTTTTCTGAGTTTTGTTTTGGAAGAACCGATGGATTAGCCTCTTGTCCGGATATCCATGGGTGAGGCCCCAAGTGAGAGGCTCTGCCGGGTATTCATGCAAACTTAAAACTAGTCACACCACTTACACACCCAATATGAATTTGCCTTTTTCATAGATTCAACTCTGTTTAAAACAATCACTTAATGAAACCATAGTGTCACTGATCATAATCCTCCAAAATATCTAGTTGAATCCTAATTTCCAATCGTTCCTTCATCGGTGTACCTATGGCATCATTGGCAACCAGAATGCTCCACCGCCTGTCCACTCAGGGGCCTTTTCAATAGTTCCTAGCTCATAGTACTCGGCAATATACTCACTCATAAAAATCAAATTGGAATCTCCATTGAAGATTAACAAGCTCAACCAACAGATCCATATAAAAGAGCCATGGACTCATCCGTTGAAGACTAGCAAGGTCAATCAGCCAGATCCAAACTGATCTGGAAAGTTCTAGAATCAGTTTGCTTGGTTAGAAGCTCACTTTTTCCTATAAATAGAAGCCTCCCCCCTTTGTAGAAGCTTAATAGTATTTTATGCACTATTACTCTACTCCACCCCTTAGAGCCAAAAATAGTGAATTTATTGATAATTCATTAGTTTTTAACCTTTTCCTCTTCAAAAGAATTGGTGGCCACTCTTGTTGCAAACAAGAGTAGATCCCTCAAACCATCAAGCCAAAGGAAAGCTCATAGAAATTCAAGTAAACTAGAAATCCTCCTTTTTCTTTATTCTTTTTAATGGTTTTCTATTTTTTGTTTTCTTAAAATGAAAAAATGATGTTATGCCTTGTTGGAAAGGCTTTCCCCCTCTCTTTATTCTTAAATTGAGACTTTCTTTATCCTAGATAAGTAATCAAATTGTTATAATTAAACTTTTCATATTGTTTCTCTTTTAAAAGTGAAATTTGATTAGTTTAGAATGCTTTCAACCATTTGGGATAATTTTTTAAGTAACTTGAGGATAGAAAAAAATTGAAAAATGGTCAGCTATACAAAGGAGGTTATGGCAAAATTTTCTTAAATTTTGTGAAATAAGTTTTATCTTTTATTATTCAAAAAGAGTATTCCCCACCATTTGTGTATTCTAAAAGTTTTATTTTCATTCTAGGCATAGAAAAATGCATAGTAGAAATATTTTTATTATAAAAGTGTTATTTCCATTAAAATTTAAATTCTATGCATAGAAAGATGCATATTGGTTATGTTTTTATTATAAAAGAGTGATTTTCATTAGATTTAAATTATATGCATAGAAAGATGCATATTGGAAATAATATTTATATTATAAAAGTGTTACTTTCACCAATATTGATTTTTATGCATAAAAGATTTTTTTTAAATTATAAAAACGTTACTTTCATCAAAATTGATTTTTATGCATAAATAGATGCATAAAAGAATTTTTTTATTATAAAAGTGTTACTTTCATCAATATTAATTCTTATGCATAAAGTGATGCATAAAAGAAATTTTTTAATTATAAAAGTGTTACTTTCACCAATATTGATTTTTATGCATAAAATGATGCATAAAAGAAATTTTTATTATTATAAAAGTGTTACTTTCATCAAAATTGATTTTTATGCAAAAATAGATGCATAAAAGAATTTTTTTTATTATGAAAGTGTTACTTTCATCAAAATTGATTTTTATGCATAAATAGATGCATAAAAGAATTTTTTTTATTATAAAAGTGTTACTTTCATCAAAATTGATTTTCATGCATAAAAGAAATTTTTTTATTATAAAAGTGTTACTTTCATCAAATTTGATTTTTATGCATAAATAGATGCATAAAAGAATTTTTATTCATAAATAGATGCATAAAAGAAATTTTTATTATTATAAAAGTGTTACTTTCATCAAAATTAATGTTTATGCATAAATAGATGCATAAAAGGATTTTCTTTTATAT
Source organism: Cibotium barometz (assembly GCF_041138505.1). Classification (NCBI taxonomy): domain Eukaryota; kingdom Viridiplantae; phylum Streptophyta; class Polypodiopsida; order Cyatheales; family Cibotiaceae; genus Cibotium; species Cibotium barometz. The sequence goes on from NC_141086.1 coordinate 2,545,195, forward strand.
AAATGTGTTATTTCCATAGAAGTTGGATTGTATGCATAAACAGATGCATACATAATTTTTATATCAAAATAAGAGTTCTCTTTAATCCTATGTTTAAATCCCATGAATTTTGGTAAATGATTAAGTAAATACTCTGTGAGAGAAAATTCTACCGTTTCATATTCTCTAGGATAGTAATGAGAAAATTCAGAAAAACTATCGAAGTCGGAATTTTAGATAAATGATTAATTCATTTCCTCATAGGAATTGGTGATTAGTCTTGAATTCAGTTAAGCAAATACTCAATGAATGAAATTCAGTAAAGTAGTAATTGAAATATTACCCTTCAAGAAAGATAGTTCAGGAGAACCTTTCCAGACTCAAACCCTGAATCAGACTATGACGAAGACATAACTCCTTCATCAGATGTGACCAATTCAGAAAAATTCACTCAAATCACCCACCGAATCTGAAATCAAGTTAAGACCCTTGATTCTGATCTGAGGATCAAGGTTACAAAATTCAAGAAATTCTGTTGGAATTTTGGACCTGTGATCTAGAAGTATTGGGATACGAATTTAAGATATACCCATTGTATTGAAAAGAAAATCGAAAGTGAAAACTTGCATAGAAACCTTGTTTTCCTAAAGGACTATCTTACACCAGAATGCTGGAGGGAGCATTTGGTATATCTGTTTTTCTAAGGGAAGTCCGGTTGCAACAGCTAGTGAGGAGTGTTCAAAGGACGGCTCACGCGGCAAAAACCTGCCCAAGTCTTGACCAGTCTGGGTATAGTTAAAAATGGTGTGCTTCCGATACGATGGGCAAGGACCGACGAAGCGGTCCCTGAGTGAAGTGCCAGGACACCTAAGGAGGATCCTGGAGGGTTCTGACTAGGCGATGCACGGGCTCGCGGTGCTTAGGACACCCATGCGTAAGTCGTGGAAGATATATATATGTATGATGACGAGAAAATTATTGTAATATGTTACTTGATCTCGTTGTTGACTTGCTGGTCTCAACGGAGAGTCCAGAGTGATATTGTTTTGTGAGAAACAAGGATTGAATGGAAATTTTGAGTTATGACATCTGTAACCAATAATTGTTTATCAATGGATTGTTTTTAAAAGTTAAAGTTTAAAGAGGAGTGTGTGCATATCCGTATTCTAAAGCAAAAGTTAAGAGAGGCATTCAATTATGGGTGGGTGAGTACTTATTTGGTTCTACTAATTCCAGTGGTTGGGCGGTGGTGGGGTAGGCTCGAATCAGTAGAGTTTTAATAATAAAATTGATTAATAGGAGTATGCTTAGAACTCGAGTAGTTAAATAAAAGCATGAAGACTTCTCTAATGAATAGATCAAGGGCTATGCCTGATTCCATTAAGAAAAAAGCGTTGACCCCTTTAAGTTAAGTCTGTAATAGTTTCCCTTCTATCTGGTTTATTTAGATGAAGGTTAGTTCAGTATCTTGACCTCGTTAAGAAAAAATCATTAAGAAATTCAAAATGGTGGAATCGTCCCCGTTTTTTGGGCATGGGAAATTTTCCCAGTTTCGATTTTTCAGAATGACCACTAGCTTAGTCTCGTGCGCCCAGACATTCGAGGGCGAGGCCCCGAGTGGGAAACCCTGCCCCGCACAAGAGGAAGCTACTTCCGCTGCTACCATCCAGGAATCCGGTGCGCATAGGGGGCAATTGGGATCCCATAGTTTTGGTATCAGAGCGCTGTTGTAAATTTACGTAACAGCAACAGAAATTGCTCAAAATTTTAAAGTAAATCTGGAAAATAATGTTTTCACTTCTTAATAATATGTTGAATGAACTTCAAAAATTGAAAACTTATAAATTGAATTGAAAATTTATAGATGGATACCCCGAATCTATCTGGCATTCCTGAACTCTCCCCAGAGTTAGGATATGATAGCCTTTGCATTCGAGCATCTCATCAACTCTGCTCTACGACCCGAGTAAGCAGAGTGAGACTCGCACGTCATTTTGAGAGTCTTTACTTTCCTGATCCTATTGAGTGACATCGATATTTGTGGTTCTTTGGAGGATAATGTATTAATGTCAGTACCAGTCAGTGTCAGAGGCTCACGCAAAATACTTCCTTAGCCATGGTTTTGATAAGGGTAGGGCTTGTTCAACATGTAAAACTCTTTGATCATTCACCCAGAAACTTCAAAATTTCATGCCGAGTTTTTAGGCTTCTTAGCCGCTTTATCCCTAAAAGTAGAATTGCAGCACCTCTTTCTATAATGAATTGTGTGTACCATGGTATGTCTCCTTCACAATTTTGCTTCTTTATGCGTATGCGATTGAGGCAGTGATTTTGGGAGCCGTGCTCTATGTATATATCGAAAACTTTTGATAATAAACGATGTTTTGTAAAAAAATTACAAATTGTTTTCATGATTATGAATATGGTTAATAAAATTATCAGAGTAAATCTTGTTTCATGAAGTATGATGAAATAATTATCTGTTTAAAGAATAAATCGCAAAAATTAAATAATCATAAATCTGTTGTCAACATTAAGTTGATGAAAATCTCGTTTTGTCAGAATATCAGGCGTGCGGCCCGTGCAAGGCAACCGGATCCTCTAGCCGATGAGACGAAGAGTTAGATCAGGATGTTCGAAAAGCCCTACACAGATCCCAACCTGGTCCCTTGAAGGGTGAAGGGGAGTAGTTAGGTGAAGTAGTGAAGTGGATTGAGGCTATGGAAGAATACTTTGATGTAACTGGCTATAATTAGAGAAGCAAGATGGCTCTTCCACGTTAAAGATTGTGGAAACGGCCAGGGTCACTTGGAGGAATCACTGTGAGACTAACCGTCTCGACCGGAATACCTAGACTTGGACTGATCTTAAAGCTTACCTCAGAAAGAGGTTTTGTCCTCCGGCTTCCTTGAAACTAAAATGAATGAGTTCTGGAACTAAAGCAGGATAGCCTGACAATTGAAGAGTACCATCAAGCTTTTGCCCTTCTCCTCAAATATTCCTTGTAATTGGATGAAGAGCAGCTGATGGCCAGATTCATTCGAGGAATGAACGAGCCATTGGACACCTTAGTGAAGAATGCCAAACCTGTCTCAATGGCTGAAGCTATAAGAATGGCAAAGGACTTTGCCAAAGCCTTTGTAGTTAAGGTCCCGCCACCCTCTAACTTTAAAAGGTTCCAAACCCCAAGAAGTACTTCAAACTTTCCTCCCCCAAAGAGGTAGCAAGGCCCAAATCAGAATCAGGATACTGGGAGATTCAGAAGTGAAGGAAGACCCTTCCCACAGAGCCCCACCTCTTTCAAGGATTCAGAGGGATGAGCTCAAAAGTGAGAACCAGTGTTTTGGATGCCACGATTTTGGTCACCAACTGAAAGACTGCCCGACTCCTGCCACCATGTCAAGGGGACATGGAAGTCAAGAGAGTGCAAAGAAGAGCCCCTTCCTATCAGTCAAATCACCATCTCATCAAAATCAAGGCAATCCTAGGAGAACTCCAGCTTAGCCATCTACCTCTGTGTCGAGAGTAGCCTCAGAACTCCTTCCCCCAAAACTGGGGCAACCAAAGAGAAAGAGTTCCGCCTCATACTACGGCAGCCAGAGCAGTCACAATAGCAAAAGTAGTGGAAGAGGAAAGAGGATAGATTTATGCTGCAATTGAAAACCAAGGGCCAAATCGCCAATTCTCTGTCATTCATACTCCAGCTGAGTATCAGGGTAAGCCTTTTAAGCTTTTGATTGATTCAGGCAGTACTCATTCTTTCATTTCCCCAGGATGCTTGCGTAAGCTAGTCTTAGAACAAAAATCAGGGAAACCTATGCAAGTTGAATTGGCAAGTGGGAAGATTCTTTTCACTCACCTTGAGACAGATCGTATTCAGTTCAATCTAGATAGGAATTTAACTAACTATCAGTTCAGAGTTATATCTTTGGGAGTTCTCGACGGGATCCTTGGAATGGATTGGCTCCACAAAAATCAAGCTGACATTCACTGTCATAATGGAACCATTTCCTTCCGTGACCTTCACGGAAATAAAGTTCAAGGAACCGTAATTTCTGGATCCCCAAGTCTGCACAATTAGTAAAAGCTTCTAAGTTACTAAAAGGACTTAGAAAGAAGCAGCTCATTTATGTTGTCAAAATGAATCCAGTAGACACAAAGTTAAAATCTAAAGAACCTGAATGGTTAAGTGATTATAATGATTTATTCCCAGCAGAAGTAACTGAGATGCCTCCGATTTGGGAAGTAGATCATGAGATAGAATCGACCCTCGGAGCTCAGCCAGTAGCCCTGCACACGTACAAAATGCCAGTTCCTGAAGCCATCAAACTCAAGGAACAGCTTAGGCGGCTGTTAGAACAAGGGTTTGTAAGACCGAATGTTTCACCTTGGGGTGCGCTAGTTCTCTTTCAGAAAAAGAAAGATGGAACGCTAAGACTCTGTGTAGACTACAGAGGTCTCAATCAGCTGACACTTAAGAATAAGTATCCTATCCCGAGAATTGATGAGCTTTTGGACAGGCTAAGGGGAGCCCAGATCTTCACAAAGATAGATCTCAAATCTGGGTATTATCAGATCAGGATTAATGAGCAAGATATCCCAAAGGCAGCCATCAATACTCGGTATGGGCATTATGAACTTCTTGTGTTCCTATTGGTGGTGTACTAGAGGCTATCACCCAACCACCACACAACGTAGTTTTTGCAGGACCCCATACATCTGAATGCACAACATCTAGTGCATTCTTGCTCACATTTCTATCATGTGGAAATACATGCTTTTTTTGCTTACCAATTTGACATGCTTCACATACTTTCTACACACCATGAATATTAAACTTAGGTAGCCTTGTCACAATTTCTTAGTCTGTATATATTTACATGCCAAATTCTCTTATGCCAAATGTCTGTATATGTAACAATTCTTGATCCCTGTGCGCATACATTGTAGCTTTCACTTCAAGCATATTTACATCTAGTGTAAACATTCTGCCCACTCTATTACCTTTTGCAATCAACCCGCACTTATCTCTAAAGTCTTTGACATAAAAACCATCAGGATTAAAGAGCATCTACAAACCCTGCTCAATCATCTAGTCAACAGAAACCAGATTCTTTGTAATATTTGGAACGTGACGCACATCTGCCAAGTACTTCACCTTACCATCTTGCATAGACAATGACACATTTTCAACACAGGCAATTGGATGAGCAATATCATCCCGTGTTTCAACAAAACCTGGCTTTTTAGGTTTTTTCATATCCTTGAACCACTTGCCATGACCGGTCATGTGGTTCAAAGCACTTGAATTGTAAGATTCCTCCCCAGCCTCTCAAGATGTCCAGCATCTTCCCTTGTAAAATCAAATCCCTCTTCAGAAATACAAAAGATCTTGTTTCTACCTGTTTGGGCCTAGAGAGAGAAAATATTCTAGAGAGAGGTTATTCAGATTTTGAATATTTTTGGATGGGAAAATATCTCTTCTTATTAAAATAAGTTCCTCAGAGATAAAAGTTCAAAAAGCTTTTCAGAAGGTGCATTAGAAATCAAGTATAATCTGTTCAAGAGGCCTTATCCTAGGGGTCCAGATTTTTTAAAAATTTTAAATTAAGGTTTTGAGGGGCCAATCAGATTCATCCAAATGTGTGGAGAAGATAAATAGAATAAATGAAGAAAATCCTCCCAAAAATGAGTAAATACTCACATAAGATGAAGAGTTGGACTAAGGACCAAAGGAATTACTAAAAAAATGGAATTTTGACACCTCAGAATGGGAATTCCCCCTCATGAAGGAGGTGCCTACTTCACATGTGTGGTGGAGTTTAAAATTATCAAAAATTAGATATTTCATCTCTCCTCTCTCCTTATTCAAGTCTAGTTCTAAAAAGTAAGCTAAACTGACCTAAAAATGGTCGAAAATTGACCAAACTGATTTGGAAAATTCTAGAATCAGTTTGCTTGCTTAGAAGCTCACTTTTTCCTTTAAATAGAAGTCTCCCCCTTTGTTGAAGCTTAATAGTGTATTATGCAATGTTACTCTACTCCTTCTTCCAAGAGCCAAGAACTGTGAATTTCTTAATAATTCACTAAGTTTTCGACCATTCCCTCTTCTAAAGAATTGGTGGCCACTCTTGTTGCAAACAAGAGTAGATCCCTCAAACCATCAAGCCAAAGGAAAGCTCCTAGAGTTTCATGTATGTAAGAAATCTTACTTTTTCTTATTCTTTCAATGGTTTTCTAAATTGTTTGTTATCTTAAAATGATAAACATATGCTATGCCTTCTTGGAAAAGGCTTTACCCCTCTCTCATTCTTAAAATCAGCCCTTCTTTATCCTAGTTAAGTGATCTAATTGTTGGAATTGAAATTTTCATATTGTTTCTCTCTTAAAAGTGAAAATTGATTAGTTTAGAATGCTTTAAACAAATTGGGGATAATTCCTAAGTAGATTATGGTTAGGAAAAGGCTTTACCCCTCTCTCATTCTTAAAATCAGCCCTTCTTTATCCTAGTTAAGTGATCTAATCGTTGGAATTAAAATTTTCATATTGTTTCTCTCTTAAAAGTGAAAATTGATTAGTTTAGAATGCTTTAAACCAATTGGGGATAATTTCTAAGTAGATTAAGGTTAGAAAAATTAAAAAATAGTCAGCCATACAAAGGAGGTTATGGCAAAATTTTCTGAATTTTTTTGAAATAAATTTCATCTTTTATTATAAATCAAAAAGAGTAATCCCCATCATTTGTGTATTCTAAAAGTGTCATTTTCATTCATGCATAGAAAGATGCATATTGATTATTTTTATTATAAAAGAGTGATTTTCAATAGAATTAAGTTCTATGCATAGAAAGATGCATATTGATTATTTTTTTATTACAAAAGTGTTAATTTCATCAAAATGGATTTTTATGCATAAATAGATGCATAAAACAATATTTTTTAATTATAAAAGTGTTCCTTTCATCATTATTGAGTTTTATGCATAAATAGATGCATAAAAGAATGTTTTTTATTATAAAAGTATTACTTTCATCATTATTGATTTTTATACATAAATAGATGCATAAAAGAATATTTTTTTAATTATAAAAGTGTTACTTTCATCAATATTAATTTTTATGCATAAATAGATGCATAAAAGAATATTTTTTATTATAAAAGTGTTACTTTCATCATTATTGATTTTTATGCGTAAAATGATGCATAAGAGAATTTTTTTATTATAAAAGTGTTACTTTTATCAAAATGGATTTTTATGCAAAAATAGATACATAAAAGAATATTTTTTATTATAAAAGTGTTACTTTCATCATTATGGATTTTTATGCATAAATAGATGCATAAAAGAATATTTTTTTATTATAAAAGTGTTACTTTCATCAATATTGATTTTTATGCATAAATGGATGCATAAAAGAATATTTTTATTATAAAAGTGTTACTTTCATCAAAATGGATTTTTATGCATAAATAGATGCTTAAAAGAATATTTTTTATTATAAAAGTGTTACTTTTATGAATATTGATTTTTATGCAGAAATAGATGCATAAAAGAATATTTTTTTATTATAAAAGTGTTACTTTCATCATTATTGATTTTTATGCATAAATAGATGCATAAAAGAATATTTTTTTATTATAAAAGTGTTACTTTCATCATTATTGATTTTTATGCATAAATAGATGCATAAAAGAATATTTTTTCTTATAAAAGTGTTACTTTCATCATTATTGATTTTTATGCATAAATAGATGCATAAACGAATATATTTTTTATTATAAAAGTGTTATTTTCATCAATATTGATTTTTTTGCATAAATAGATGCATAAAAGATTTTTTTTAAATTATAAAAGTGTTACTCTCATCAATATTGATTTTTATGCATAAAAGAATATTTTTATATGCATAAATTAAATTTTAATGAGAATGACACTTTTGAAATAAAAATAATTCTTTTATGCATCTTCCTATGCATAAATTCAATTTTAATAAAAATGTAACTTTTGATATAAAAATAAATCTTTTAGAATGCACAAACGGAGGGAATTACTCTTTTAGAATAACCTAATGATAAACTTTAGTTCTACAAAATTTAAGAAAACTTTGCCATAACCTCCTTTGTATGGCTGACCATTCCTCAATTTTATCATTGAATTTATGACTTCAATTAATCCAATTTGAATTCTAATATCTCTAATCTACTCCATTTTCCAAAAATCAAGAGAGTAAAAAATGAAAAGATTTCAATCAATCTTTTAATTAAACTTTCTAGGATTGAGAAGGGCTGAATTGTAAAGAAGAGAAGGGGGTGGCCTTTCCATCAAGGCATAGCATCAGATTTTAATTCAACATTTACGAAGCATAAAATTTGAGAAAACCATAGATTTAAAAACTCACAATAAGCAAGAATTAAGCTTACATGGAGTTTGTAAGCTTTCCTTTGGCTTGAGGGTTGAGAGTTCTACTCTTTTTTGCAGCAAAAGTGGCCACCAATTTCACTTGGAGAGGATTAGGCCAAAAAAACAATTGAATTAAGCTTACATGGAGCTTGTAAGCTTTCCTTTGGCTTGAGGGTTGAGAGTTCTACTCTTGTTTGCAGCAAGAGTGGCCACCAAATTCACTTGGAGAGGATTAGGCCAAAAAATAATTGAATTATCAAGGAATTCAATGTTAAATGTCTCAAGACAGAAGCAGAGTAACAGTTCATAAACACCATTAAGCTTTTACAAAGGGGGAGGCTTCTATTTATAGGAAAAAGTGAGTCTCTAACCAAGTAAATTGATTCTAGAATTTTCCAAATCAGTTTGGTCACTTTTTGACCATTTTTAGGTCACTTTCGCTTACTTTTTGGATCTAGTTGAAACAGGAGAGAGGAGAGATGAAAATATCTCATTATTTGTGAGTTTAAAACTCATCCACACAGGTGAAATAGGCGCCTCCTTCATGAGGGGAATTCCCCACACTGAGGTGTCAAAAATGCATCATTTCCTCTAAATATCTCTTCTTTTTTAACTAATAAACCTTATCCTTAGTCAACTCTTCATCTTATGTGAGTATTTACTTATTTTTGGGGGATTTTATTTTATTATTTAATTTATCTCCTCCCTACATTTGGATTAATCTTATTGGTCCATAGGAACCTTAATCCAAAATTTTTAAAAAATTTGGACCCTTAGGATAAGGTCCTTTTTACCTATTTTTTCAATTAATTCCACTTGCACATTGGAAAGTTCTTTTTGAATTTATGTTTCGAGGGAATTTAGTTTAATAAGAAAGGATATTTTTCCATCCAAAGATATCTAAAAACTGAGTTATCTCTCTCTAGATTATTTTCTCTCTCTAGGCCAAAACAGAGGTAGAAACAAGATCTTTTATTATTCTGAGAAGGGAATTGATTACAGGGAAAGAAATTGGACATCTTGAGGGGCTGGGAAGGAATCTTACAATTTGTGTGGTTCCTAGATATGGTATCATATATGCTTGGCGCTATATTTGGTGGCTGAGAGATCTTTATGGAGTTTTGGATGTTTATATCTATGCTTTGGACATGTTTTCTTAACATGCCAATTAGCTACATGGTTTGGGGAGGTGTTTTCTTTTTTTAGATGGACCATATATGAGAAGGAGTTTTCTTCTTTTAGATGGATCATATGAGCAGGTGGTTTGTTCTTCTAAGCCATGTGATGAGAAATATGAAAACAAGGGGGAGGGCTATGTGCTATCCTTGGACGAAGATGAAGTTTGCGGTTTGAGAGAGACCACAATCCAAGAGTTGGACTTTCACATGGACATGGATGCTTCAAGACACGATCATAATGATCAATTCCTACCAGTTGGTGGGTGTATTGTGGACTTCTTGGATCTTCTTCAAGAATTTGTGCAAGTGTAGATCTTCATTGAGCTTGTTGTGGATTATCCTCTTTAACAATCTATAAAGGCTTTAAGTTTGACAATGCAAAGAGTGAGTGCTTAATCTGGGGCAACTTTCCGGTTGGCATGTGACATGTCATATTCACAAGTTTTTGGTTATTCTTACAAAAAGGACATACATAGAGGATTAAGGTCATGGTACACAGTCTTTGGTTGATGCTAATATAAGGCATGAATGCCTCACTCTTTTGGGGAAGGATTGAGATGAGAATGATTTTTTTGTCCTCCATGCACTATCTCACCATCTCACACGGTCATTTATGTCTCACACATGTTCCTACCTAACATGCCAGCACATAATGCAGCTGGCTCACACTGACATCGAGCTTGAATCTCAATAGCCCCTCTCAAGCTCATGATGTACTGCCATAGATGAAGATGTAGATGAGCTTGGGATATCAAAGCTCTCAACACTCCCCCTCAAGCTCATCCCACGTACTCCCAACATAGTACGGAAGTACTCAAACTTCTCCTTGCTAAGTGGCTTTGTAAAGATGTCAGCCACCTGCTCATCAGTCTTCACATACTGTAGATCAACTGTACCATCCAGCACCTTCTCTTTCACAAAGTGATAATGGACCTCTATGTGTTTGGTCCTCGCATGAAACACTGGATTCTTTGCCAACTGTATACTGCTTATGTTGTCACAATGAATGACAACTTTGCCATCAATAGGCTCACCCAAATTTTCCAAGAGATTCTTTTACCATATTCCTTCACAAGTAGAATGGCTGCACCCCTGTATTCAGCCTCTGATACCATGTTGAAAAATAGGTAGAGGGAGAGGAGACACACACAGAGGAGCAAACCCTAATGTATATTACAAACCCTAACCATAGAGAGAAGTCATCTCCCTGCTCACACAATGCATAAAGCCATAATCCATAATACACACAACACACTATGAGTTGTGTCCACACACATCTAACCCTAGCTAATGTCCACACACTATGACCAGCTGGACATGCGGTCATTTATGTCTCACACATGTTCCTACCTAACATGCCAGCACATAATGCAGCTGGCTCACACTGACATCGAGCTTGAATCTCAAAACACAATGCATGAAAATTGAAGATGTATAAGATGTTCAAGATGTGGATTCGATGGCAATTAATAGGTCAAAAAATTAGGGTAGCAAGAAGTCCCCTGAAGTTTCAGCTAAGGAGGAGGATCCCATTGAATGGGAAGCTTAGAAGAGAATTATAATAGGAGTCATAAAGGAGCTGACCAAAGTTCAAGGAAGACAAGAGGAGCAGCCTGTTATTCTAGTGTTACCCTCTCAAGATGTGCCTGCATTGCCAATATATCAGAAAAGTGGGTTGGAAATGAAGCAACACTCTACCCCAGATAAAGAAGGCTTATTTTAGGCTTTAATGAAAGCTCAATTGCATTTAACTCTGGAACAAGTTTTGAGCTTGGTGCTAGCATTTAAGGAAAAGCTTATGGCAAAGTGGAAGGTTGGCAATGTGTTAACAGTTTAGAAAGATGATGCAGAGGTTCCACCAAAACCATCCCAAGTGGAGGATGTTGATTATAGAGTCCCTATGCTAGATGTTAAACTTGGAAATTTTAACATTAAGGGAGCCTCATTGGATGGAGGTTCAAGTGTCAATATCCTTCCAGAATTGGTTTGTAATAAATTGGGGATTTTTGAATTTGATGATGCACCCTTTCAAGTGAAAATGGTAGATCAAAGGAGGGCACAATCTCTGGGAATTGTCAGAAGGCATAATTTGCAGGTTGTTTGTAAGATTCCTCCCCAGCCTCTCAAGATATCCAGCATCTTTCCCTGTAATCAATTCCCTCTTCAGAATTATAAGAGATCTCGTCTCTGCCTGTTTTGACATAGAGAGAGAAAATATTCTAGAGAGAGAATATTTAGATTTTTAATATTTTTGGATAGAAAATTATCTCATCTTATTAAAATAAGTTCCCCTAAAACAGAAATTCAAAAAGAACTTTTCCATGTGCAATTGGAATTAATTGAAAATGGGTATAAAGGACCTTAGCCTAAGGGTCTAGATTTTCAGAAATTTTTGGATTATGGTCCAATTAAGGTTCCTATGGGCCAATAGCATCAATCCATGTGTAGGGAGGAGATAAATCCAATTTTGTAAAAGAAGATACCCAAAAATGAGTAAATGCTCACATAAGATGAAGAGTTGACTATGTACAAGGTTTATTAGTAAGAAACTATGAGTAATATCAAAAATATGAGATATTTTGGGTATCCAAAAATGAGTAAATGCTCACATAAGATGAAGAGTTGAAAATGTACAAGGTTTATTAGTAAAAAACTATGAGCAATATTAAAAATATGAGATATTTTGGGTATCCAAAAATGAGTAAATGCTCACATAAGATGAAGAGTTGAAAATGTACAAGGTTTATTAGTAAAAAACTATGAGTAATATCAAAAAAATGAGATAAATTGAGTATCCAAAAATGAGTAAATGCTCACATAAGATGAAGAGTTGAATATGTACAAGGTTTATTAGTAAAAAACTATGAGTAATATCAAAAAAATGAGATAAATTGAGTATCCAAAAATGAGTAAATGCTCACATAAGATGAAGAGTTGAAAATGTACAAGGTTTATTAGTAAAAAAACTATGAGCAATATTAAAAATATGAGATATTTTGGGTATAATGATTCCATTTTGACACATATGTAAGGAAGGGGAGTTCTTTAAAGGAGGTGCATATTTCACATGCTTGAATGAGTTTTAAATTCAAAAATAATGTGATATTTTTATCTCTCCTCTCTCTTGAACCAAACCAAATCAAAATGGAACCAAACCGAATCAAAAAGTAACCAAACTAGGTCCAAATCTAGTCCAAATTCAACCAAACTGAAATTGGAAAATTCTAGAATTCAGTTAGCTTTGGTTAGAGCTTCCCTCTCCTATAAATAGAACATGAGTTCTTTGAAAAAAATTAAGGAATTTTACTATACTAAAGTTATGCTGAAATAATGCTAGTTTCTACTATTCTCTAAAATTCTCTCCAAATTGAAGAAATTGGAGCTTCCCTCTTTCTTCAATCCCCATTGGTGGCTCCATCAACATACTTAACCAATTGATTGGTTGGGGGGCTCTACCGTGAACAAAGAATCAAGAAAATTGTAAGGTAAATGATGAATTTTGATCTTTTCTATAATTTCTCAATGTTTCTCTCTTCTCAACCCCCTCTCAAGCTTGAGAAGCTTAATTGGAATGGTTTTTGAATGCTATTGAAGTTAATTGACGAATGGTAGTGAAGAGTTACATAATTAGATGAATGCTATTGAAGTTAATTGATTAATGATAGTTAAGAATTACATAAATTTCCATTTATGCTTAATTCAAATGGTTTTTATGTAAATTCTCTCTCTCACTCAAGAAATGGTCATACTCATGACCCATTCTCAATCCAAATGAAGCTTTTCATAAAGCTTTTCCTTAATCCAAGATTAATCTATGCTTGATGCCAAATTAATGGCTTTTTTCTATGCTTTTAGTTTATGTATATTGATGATTCAATCCATTATGGATTAATGATCTAATTAGGGATCATTCTGATTATTTTCTTAATGATAAGCTTTATCCCTTAGAAAATTTAAGATTTATCAGTCATAGCAGCGGAGCTATGGTAAAACTTTTATAAAAATTACGGATAAAATAATTTCATTCAAAGTATAAAAAGAGGACTTCCTACCATATTCTAGGAATTATCATGCTAGATTAATGGAAAGATATTCATTCTAATCCTAGAGAAATTGATTTTTATATTATGCATAATTGATTTTCATGCATAGAGGTATGCATAAAAGATTATTATTTTAACATAAAAGTGTTACTTTTATCATAATTAGATTTCATGCATAGAGGTATGCATAGAAGATGATTATTTTATTATAAAAGAGTTACTTTTAGCATAATTGAATTTCATGCATAGAGGTATGCATAAGAGATGAATATTTTATTATAAAAGAGTTACTTTTAGCATAATTGAGCTTCATGCATAGAGGTATGCATAAGAAATGAATATTTTATTATAAAAGAGTTACTTTTAGCATAATTGAAATTCATACATAGAGGTATGCATAAGAGATGAATATTTTATTATAAAAATGTTACTTTTATCATAATTGAATTTCATGCATAGAGGTATGCATAGAAGATGATTATTTTATTATAAAAGAGTTACTTTTAGCATAATTGAATTTCATGCATAGAGGTATGCATAAGAGATGAATATTTTAATATAAAAGAGTTACTTTTAGCATAATTAAATTTAATGCATAGAGGTATGCATAAGAGATGAATATTTTATTATAAAAGAGTTACTTTTAGCATAATTGAATTTCATACATAGAGGTATGCATAAGAGATGAATATTTTATTATAAAAGTGTTACTTTTAGCATGATTGAAATTCATGCATAGAGGTATGCATAAGAGATGAATACTTTATTATAAAAGTGTTACTTTTAGCATGATTGAAATTTATGCATAGAGGTATGCATAAGAGATGAATATTTTATTATAAAAGTGTTACTTTTAGCATGATTGAAATTCATGCATAGAGGTATGCATAAGAGATGAATATTTTATTATAAAAGAGTTACTTCTAGCATGATTGAATTTCATGCATAGAGGTATGCATAAAAGATGAATATTTTATTATAAAAGTGTTACTTTTAGCATAATTGAATTTCATGCATAGAGGTATGCATAAAAGATGATTATTTTATTATAAAAGTGTTACTTTTAGCATAATTGAATTTCATGCATAGAGGTATGCATAAAAGATATGGGAAGTGATAATATGTGATAAGATGCATATGAGATGAGTTAGGATGTGATAAGATGAGTTAAGAAGTGATAGGATGTGTATGGGATGAGGTAAGAAGTGTATGTGATGGGATAAGATGTATATGGGTTGTGATAGGGTGAGAATATGGATATGAATGTGGATGGGTATGTATGGGTGTATGCATGTAGATGTGGATGCATGAATGTGGATGTATGGATGTGAATGAGGATGTGGATGTGGATGCATGGATGTAAATGTGGATGTGTATGTATGGATGTATGCATGTAGATGTGAATGTGAATGTGGATGTATGGATGTAAATGAGGATGTGGATGTAGATGCATGGATGGGATGTGGATGTATGCATGTAGATGTGAATGTATGCATATAGATGTGGATGTATGGATGTGAATGTGCATGTAGATGTGGATGTATGGATGAGGATGCATGAATGTGCATGTAGATGTGGATGTGAAAATAGATGCATGGATATAGATGTGGATGTATGGATGTGGATGTGGATATATGTATGGATTTGAATATATGATATGTGATGTGAAGGAATCTGAAGTGATGAGATGGAAAGTGATGTGATGGGATGAGTACACATATAAATGGAATGTGGAATAAGTAATGTGGATTGATGAGGGATAATGTGGAAAAATAAGAGTTAATATAGAAATTGTATTTGTAAACTGTTTGTAAATGATGTTTGTAAATGGTTGTTTTATGTCAAGAATGCTGGGGAAGCATTTTGACCGTCTTGTGATTAAGGTCGTGGAGACCTAACTGATAAAGTTGCAACTGTTGAACGGAGAGTCAATGGAGGACGTCTCGCGTAGCAAAGTCGGCCGAGGTCTTGACCAGCCTCGGTTTGATTAAAATGGTGAGCTTCCGGTACGGTGGATGAGGGACCAAGGAAGCGGCCTATGAGTGAAGCGCTAGGTCACCTACGAGACGAAGGATCCTAGAGGGTGCTGACCATACGGTGCTCGGGCTCTGGGTCGCCTAGGATACCCACGCGTGCGTCGAGGAAGATATTGGAACAAGGAGTAAGAGTTGTTTTGTGAAACCGGGCATGGATTTGGTTGATTGACCTTGCTGGTCTTCAATGGATGAGTCCATGGCTCTTTATATGGATCTGTTGGTTGATCTTGCTGATCTTCAACGAGAGTCCATCTCGATTTTTATAAGTGATTATATTGCCGAGTATTATGGGCTAGGAACTATTGAAAAGGCCCCTGCGTGGACAAGTGGTGAGTGTTCTGGTTGCCAATGATGCCATAGATACTCTGATGAAGGAATGATGGGAAATTATGAATCAACCGGATAAATTGGAAGATTGTGATCAGTGATACTATGGTTTTATTAAAGGATTGTTTTAAAACTGGTTGAATCTGTGAAAAGGCAATTTCATATTGGGTGTGTAAGTGGTGTGACTAGTTTTATTTTTGCATGAACATCCGGCTAGGGGGCCTTGGAACTCTTTTCCTTGGTACCCGGGACAAAACCTAACCAAATTCTTAATTGGATCCCATCACTACAGTGGTTGGGCGGTTGGCTAACCCATGGGACTGGATGGGGTTAGGCTGGACTGATGGATCCGTAAATCGAGACTCAAATTCTGTTACTACGATAGATAAAGTAAATCCCGGATAGTAAATGTTCTATGGATAGGAATCAACGGCTGTGCCTCTTGATGGGGAAAAAAGCGTTGATCCCAATGATCCAAGTGCAAGTTTTTTCCTTGATCTAACCAAGTATCTTTATAGATGCAGTTGGATCAGCTTGATCAGAAATGGTTTGACTACGTTAGAGTAAAAATTATCATGGTGGAATCGCCCGTGCTTTCCAGATAAGGAAAGCTTTTCCGGGTCCGGTTTTGGATAAATCGACGGATTAGTCTCTTGTTCGGATATCCGTGGTGGGCGAGGCCCCGAATGTGGGATCCCTGTCCCTCGCGAGAAGTACTACTTCCGCTGCTAGTACCCTGAATCCGTTGCTCGATGGGAACAGGGATCTCACAGTTGGTATCAGAGCAATTTGGCTAATAAAGATCAACTGAGAAGACAAATATGTCAAAAATTTATCAAGAAACACAAAAAGGTTGTAATTGTGTGATATAAGTCATACAATTTGATATTCAAACTGAAATTCGTAATTTGGTAATTAGGTCTTCAGATGGAAGTACCGCAATTATATAGAATCCCTGACTTGCTTGAGGCCTAGACATGATGGTATTTACCTTATAATTCCAAGGGCCGTGACTACCACTATATACCGAGAGTATAACTGCAGCTCTTTACTGACAGTATATACGAGTAAATCTAAGACTTGAAATTATAAGCATTAATGCTATCTAGATGATGATTTCGAATGTGGTTGATATGATTTTTAATTCTGTTTGAGAATTGATGAATTGATTTGGATTCTGATTGAAAAATGATGATTTTTGAAATTTAGTTGAAATATAATAACCTAAGCGAAACCACAATGAGGATGAATGGGACGAGTCCCTGTGATGATATTCATAACTAGAATGATGATAATGATTTCAGCAAATCACTATGAGATTAGTGGGTTGTGCTGTCAAACTGTTACTGTTAACACTTGACCGGTAGATCAAGTTAAGGGATGACAAATTGAGAAGTTGCTTGACTGAAATTCCCGTGGGAGGAGGAATGTTCAGAAGGAAATTTTTTGCTCCAATGGACCATTATCATGTTAAAGATATGAATGATATGATTTGAATGAATTGTTATTTAATGATGAGTTCTATATAAGGGATATTTATCCCAGTGTTCTGTTGGGTTGACCAGAATGTAAGGAACCCCAGAAAAAATTGGATCTTAAGAAAAAGAGTTGTTCTCTACCTTGCGAGATGAGGACATCTCGCATTTTTTAGTGGGGTAGAATGTAAGATTCTCCTCCAGCCTTCGAGGTATACAGGAGTAAGAATATCCCTTTTTGATCTTATAATTATTCTCTCTCTAAAATAAAAGAAAGATTCTGTTTAAGAAAGGAAGACCCTTTCGCTAGAATACTTCTCAGGAGTCACGCCTGTTTTAAGGATTCAGAACAATGAGTTCAGAAGTGAAAATCGGTGTTTTGGATACCAAGGTTTTGGTTTTCATTCGAGTACGGCCCAAAAGAAGTTCTTTATCTCTTGGGGAGTATAAGAAGCTATCCCCCAGATATTGTGAGCCTTATATCTGAATTCAATGAAAGTAGGTGACTTAGCCTACAAGCTTCTTTTACCTCCTCATCTCAAAGTTCTTAATGTATTTCATAGAAATATGTGCCAAACCTAAATCATGGAAAGACGGTAAAACTTCAATGACAAGATACCATTGGCTTCTAAGTTACGCTAGCTCCTTCCTTTATATAAGCCGTAACTTTTACCTGTCGCTCACAGTAATCTTACTTCCATCGATCTCCCTTCTTCTTAATCTCCTTCATGGCTTGGCAACAGGAATTAGTTTTATCCATAATGATTTCTCACCTTCAAGACGCAAAGGAGTCTGTGAAGAAAGATTTTATAGAACAGTATGAGCGCTCACTTTTTCCTCACTTGGGAACTTCTGTAGCTTAGACCAAATGGCAGACCTATCAAGACATAACTAGGGTAACACCCTGGGGTCAGTAACACTTTCGTTAACAATGTCCGCTTGGCCATGGTTATTGAAGCTTTGGGTTTGGGTCCCCGATACTACTGCGTCATGAGATCAAGGCATCTTGGGTTTTTTGAGCGAGTCTTCTTACTGGCGTGTTTTCTTCCTCATCAGAAGATATGCCTTTACCCCGTTTTTGGCTTGCCTCTCAGAGGTCCTTTTGTTAGATCACCTCATACCACTGAGATAGGTGTGGCAATAACCAACAGAATTATTCCCATAGATGAGTTACCTTATACGTGCGCAGCTTGTGAGTGCTGCTTTTGTGATCATATGATGGACGGGCTTATGGAAGTGTAAAGAGTTCTTCTATCTTTACTGTATATATTCCAAGAACACCATATTGGGGAATATGGGAATTTCCCACAAGTTTGGGACACGTGGTCAAAAGTTTGGATTAACCATAACTTGAACACCACTAATCCAAAATGAGCGCTTTATAGCTCTTTAGATTCCATTTTTCAAGCGCTTTCCAACGATAGGTCATATGATAGGGTTTTGAGAAACTTATAAACATGTTATCCATGTCCCCTTTTTCAAGTATTCAAAAATGGGAATTGGGAAATTGCCAAATTCACTAATATGGTGTTCAAGAATGAATAAAGTTTAAATCTTGTTCTTGTCTTGACCCTTACTCTCTTTGAGACTTTTTTATTTGGTGGTTAATCTCTAAGTCTCATATTCGTGCATCTTGTGAAATTACCCCCAGTTTGCGAGATGAGGACATCTCGCATTTTTCAAGTGGGAGAGAATGTAAGATTCCTCCCCAGCCTCTCAAGATATCCAGCATCTTTCCCTGTTATCAATTCCCTCTTCAGAATTATAAGAGATCTCGTCTCTGCCTGTTTTGACATAGAGAGAAAATATTCTAGAGAGAGAATATTCAGATTTTTAATATTTTTGGATAGAAAATTATCTCATCTTATTAAAATAAGTTTCCCTGAAACAGAAATTCAAAAAGAACTTGCCAATGTGCAATTGAAATTAATTGGAAATGGGTATAAAGGACCTTAGCCTAAGGGTCTAGATTTTCAGAAATTTTTGGATTATGGTCCAATTAAGGTTCCTATGGGCCAATAGCATCAATCCATGTGTAGGGAGGAGATAAATCCAATTTTGTAAAAGAAGATACCCAAAAATGAGTAAATGCTCACATAAGATGAAGAGTTGACTATGTACAAGGTTTATTAGTAAGAAACTATGAGTAATATCAAAAATATGAGATATTTTGGGTATCCAAAAATGAGTAAATGCTCACATAAGATGAAGAGTTGAAAATGTACAAGGTTTATTAGTAAAAAACTATGAGCAATATTAAAAATATGAGATATTTTGGGTATCCAAAAATGAGTAAATGCTCACATAAGATGAAGAGTTGAAAATGTACAAGGTTTATTAGTAAAAAACTATGAGTAATATCAAAAAAATGAGATAAATTGAGTATCCAAAAATGAGTAAATGCTCGCATAAGATGAAGAGTTGAATATGTACAAGGTTTATTAGTAAAAAACTATGAGTAATATCAAAAAAATGAGATAAATTGAGTATCCAAAAATGAGTAAATGCTCACATAAGATGAAGAGTTAAAAATGTACAAGGTTTATTAGTAAAAAAACTATGAGCAAATATCAAAAATATGAGATATTTTGGGTATAATGATTCCATTTTGACACATATGTAAGGAAGGGGAGTTCTTTAAAGGAGGTGCATATTTCACATGCTTGAATGAGTTTTAAACTCAAAAATAATGTGATATTTTTATCTCTCCTCTCTCTTGAACCAAACATATTCAAAATGGAACCAAACCGAATCAAAAAAGTAACCAAACTAGGTCTAAATCTAGTCCAAATCCAACCAAACTAAAATTAGAAAATTCTAGAATTCAGTTAGCTTTGGTTAGATCTTCCCTCTCCTGCAAATAGAACATGAGTCCTTTGAAAAAAATACAAGAATTTTACTATACTAGAGTTATGCTGAAATAATGCTAGTTTCTACTATTCTCTAAAATTCTCTCCAAATTGAAGAAATTGGAGCTTCCCTCTTTCTTCAATCCCCATTGGTGGCTCCATCAACATACTTAACCAATTCATTGGTTGGGGGCCTCTACCGTGAACAAAGAATCAAGCAAATTGTAAGGTAAATGATGAATTTTGATCTTTTCTATAATTTCTCAATGCTTCTCTCTTCTCAACCCCTCTCAAGCTTGAGAAGCTTAATTGGAATGGTTTTTGAATGCTATTGAAGTTAATTAATGAATGGTAGTGAAGAGTTACATAACTAGATGAATGCTATTGAAGTTAATTGATTAATGATAGTTAAGAATTACATAAATTTCCATTTATGCTTAATTCAAATGGTTTTTATGTAAATTCTCTCTCTCACTCAAGAAATGGTCATACTCATGACCCATTCTCAATTCAAATGATTCTTTTCATAAAGCTTTTCCTTAATCCAAGATTAATCTATGCTTGAGGCCAAATTAATGGCTTTTTTCTATGCTTTTAGTTTATGTATATTGATGATTCAATCCATTATGGATTAATGATCCAATTAGGGATCATTCTAATTATTTCCTTAATGATAAGCTTTATCCCTTAGAAAAATTGAGATTTATCAGTCATAGCAGCGGAGCTATGGTAAAAATTTTATAAAAATTACGCATAAAATAATTTCATTCAAAGTATAAA
Organism: Cibotium barometz; assembly: GCF_041138505.1. Taxonomy (NCBI): domain Eukaryota; kingdom Viridiplantae; phylum Streptophyta; class Polypodiopsida; order Cyatheales; family Cibotiaceae; genus Cibotium; species Cibotium barometz. Next base: position 2,566,262 of record NC_141086.1, read on the forward strand.
AAGAGGACTTCCTACCATATTCTAGGAATTATCATCCTAGATTAATGGAAAGATGTTCATTGTAATCCTAGAGAAATTGATTTTTATATTATGCATAATTGATTTTCATGCATAGAGGTATGCATAAGAGATTATTATTTTAACATAAAAGTGTTACTTTTATCATAATTAGATTTCATGCATAGAGGTATGCATAAAAGATTATTATTTTATTATAAAAATGTTACTTTTAGCATAATTGAATTTCATGCATAGAGGTATGTATAGAAGATGATTATTTTATTATAAAAGAGTTACTTTTAGCATAATTGAATTTCATGCATAGAGGTATGCATAAGAGATGAATATTTTATTATAAAAGAGTTACTTTTAGCATAATTGAATTTCATGCATAGAGGTATGCATAAGAGATGAATATTTTATTATAAAAGAGTTACTTTTAGCATAATTGAATTTCATGCATAGAGGTATGCATAAGAGATGAATATTTTATTATAAAAATGTTACTTTTAGCATAATTGAATTTCATGCATAGAGGTATGCATAGAAGATGATTATTTTATTATAAAAGAGTTACTTTTAGCATAATTGAATTTCATGCATAGAGGTATGCATAAGAGATGAATATTTTATTATAAAAGAGTTACTTTTAGCATAATTGAATTTCATGCATAGAGGTATGCATAAGAGATGAATATTTTATTATAAAAGAGTTACTTTTAGCATAATTGAATTTCATGCATAGAGGTATGCATAAGAGATGAATATTTTATTATAAAAGAGTTGCTTTTAGCATAATTGAATTCCATGCATAGAGGTATGCATAAGAGATGAATATTTTATTATAAAAGTGTTGCTTTTAGCATAATTAAATTTCATGCATAGAGGCATGCATAAGAGATGAATATTTTATTATAAAAGTGTTGCTTGTAGCATAGTTGAATTTCATGCATAGAGGCATGCATAAGAGATGAATATTTTATTATAAAAGTGTTACTTTTAGCATAATTGAATTTCATGCATAGAGGTATCCATAAGAGATGAATATTTTATTATAAAAGAGTTACTTTTAGCATAATGGAATTTCATGCATAGAGGTATGCATAAGAGATGAATATTTTATTATAAAAGTGTTACTTTTAGCATAATTGAATTTCATGCATAGAGGCATGCATAAAAGATGAATATTTTATTATAAAAGTGTTACTTTTAGCATAATTGAAATTCATGCATAGAGGTATACATAAGAGATGAATATTTTATTTTAAAAGTGTTACTTTTAGCATAATTGAATTTCATGCATAGAGGTATGCATAAGAGATGAATATTTTATTATAAAAGAGTTACTTCTAGCATGATTGAATTTCATGCATAGAGGTATGTATAAGAGATGAATATTTTATTATAAAAGTGTTACTTTTAGCATAATTGAATTTCATGCATAGAGGTATGCATAAAAGATATGGGAAGTGATAATATGTGATAAGATGCATATGAGATGAGTTAGGATGTGATAAGATGAGTTAAGAAGTGATAGGATGTGTATGGGATGAGGTAAGAAGTGTATGTGATGGGATAAGATGTATATGGGTTGTGATAGGGTGAGAATATGGATGTGAATGTGGATGGGTATGTATGGGTGTATGCATGTAGGTGTGGATGTATGGATGTGAATGAGGATGTGGATGTGGATGCATGGATGTAAATGTGGATGTGTATGTATGGATGTATGCATGTAGATGTGAATGTGAATGTGGATGTATGGATGTAAATGAGGATGTGTATGTAGATGCATGGATGGGATGTGGATGTATGCATGTAGATGTGAATGTACGCATATAGGTGTGGATGTATGGATGTGAATGTGCATGTAGATGTGGATGTGAAAATAGATGCATGGATGTAGATGTGGATGTATGGATGTGAATGTGGATGTGGATGTGGATATATGTATGGATGTGAATATATGATATGTGATGTGAAGGAATCTGAAGTGATGAGATGGAAAATGATGTGATGGGATGAGTACACATATAAATGGAATGTGGAATAAGTAATGTGGATTGATGAGGGATAATGTGGAAAAATGAGAGTTAATATAGAAATTGTATTTGTAAACTGTTTGTAAATGCTGTTTGTAAATGGTTGTTTTATGTCAAGAATGCTGGGGAAGCATTTTGACCGCCTTGTGATTAAGGTCGTGGAGACCTAACTGATAAAGTTGCAACTGCTGAGACAGAGAGTCAATGGAGGACGTCTCGCGTAGCAAAGTCGGTCGAGGTCTTGACGAGCCTCGGTTCGATTAAAATGGTGAGCTTCCGGTACGGTGGATGAGGGACCAAGGAAGCGACCTATGAGTGAAGCGCTAGGTCATTGCGAAGGATCCTACAGAGTGCTGACCATAACGGTGCTCGGGCTCTGGGTCGCCTAGGATACCCACGCGTGCGTCGAGGAAGATATTGGAACAAGGAGTAAGAGTTGTTTTGTGAAACCGGGCATGGATCTGGTTGATTGACCTTGCTGGTCTTCAATGGATGAGTCCATGGCTCTTTATATGGATCTGTTGGTTGATCTTGCTGATCTTCAACAAGAGTCCATCTGGATTTTTATAAGTGATTATATTGCTGAGTATTATGGGCTAGGAACTATTGAAAAGGCCCCTGCGTGGACAAGTGGTGAGTGTTCTGGTTGCCAATGATGCCATAGATACTCTGATGAAGGAATGATGGGAAATTATGAATCAACCGGATAAATTGGAAGATTGTGATCAGTGATACTATGGTTTTATTAAAGGATTGTTTTAAAACTGGTTGAATCTGTGAAAAGGCAATTTCATATTGGGTGTGTAAGTGGTGTGACTAGTTTTATTTTTGCATGAACATCCGGCTAGGGGGCCTTGAAACTCTTTTCCTTGGTACCCGGGACAAAACCTAACCAAATTCTTAATTGGATCCCATCCCTACAGTGGTTGGGCGGTTGGCTAACCCATGGGACTGGATGGGGTTAGGCTGGACTGATGGATCCGTAAATCGAGACTCAAATTTTGTTACTACGATAGATAAAGTAAATCCCGGATAGTAATTGTTCTATGGATAGGAATCAACGGCTGTGCCTCTTGATGGGGAAAAAAGCGTTGATCCCAATGATCCAAGTGCAAGTTTCTTCCTTGATCTGACCAAGTATCTTTATAGATGCAGTCGGATCAGCTTGATCAGAAATGGTTTGACTACGTTAGAGTAAAAATTATCATGGTGGAATCGCCCGTGCTTTCCAGATAAGGGAAGTTTTTTCGGGTTCAATTTTGGATAAATCGACGGATTAGTCTCTTGTCCGGATATTCGTGGGCGAGGCCCCGAATGTGGGACCCCCTCGCGAGAAGTACTACTTCCGCTGCTAGTACCCCGAATCCATTGCTTGGTGGGAACAGGGATCTCACAGTTGGTATCAGAGCAATTTGGCTAATAAAGATCAACTGAGAAGACAAATATGTCAAAAATTTATCAAGAAACACAAAAAGGTTGTAATTGTGTGATATAAGTCATACAATTTGATATTCAAACTGAAATTTGTAATTTGGTAATTGGTTCTTCAGATGGAAGTACCGCAATTATATAGAATCCCTAACTTGCTTGAGGCCTAGACATGATGGTATTTACCTTATAATTCCAAGCGCCGTGACTACCAGTATATATCGAGAGTATAACTGCAGCTCTTTACTGACAGTATATACGAGTAAATCTAAGACTTGAAATTATAAGCGTTAATGCTATCCAGATGATGATTTCGAATGTGGTTGTTATGATTTTTAATTCTGTTTGGAATTGATTTGGATTCTCATTGAAAAATGATGATTTCTGAAATTTAGTTGAAATATAATAACCTGAGCGAAACCACAATGAGGATGAATGGGACGAGTCCCTGTGATGATATTCATAACTAGAATGATGATAATGATTTCAGCAAATCACTATGAGATTAGTGGGTTGTGTTGTCAAACTGTTACTGTTAACACTTGACCGGTAGATCAAGTTAAGGGATGACAAATTGAGAACTTGCTTGACTGAAATTCCCGTGGAGGAATGTTCAGAAGGAAATTTTTCAATCTAATGGACCATTATCATGTTAAAGATATGAATGATATGATCTAAATGAATTGTTATTTAATGATGAGTTCTATATAAGGGATATTTATCCCAGTGTTCTGTTGTGTTGACCAGAATATAAGGAACCCCAGAATAAATTGGAACTTAAGAAAAAGAGTTGTCCTCTACCTTGCAAGATGAGGACATCTCGCATTTTTAAGTGGGGTAGAATGTAAGATTTTCCTCCAGCCTTCGAGGTATACAGGAGTAAGAATATCCCTTTTTGATCTTATAATTATTCCCTCTCTAAAATAAAAGAAAGATTCTGTTTAAAAAAGGAAGACCCTTTCCCTAGAATACTTCTCAGGAGTCACACCTGTTTTAAGGATTTAGAACAATGAGTTCAAAAGTGAAAATCGGTGTTTTGGATACCAAGGTTTTGGTTTTCATTCGAGTACAGCCCAAAAGAAGTTCTTTATCTCTTGGGGAGTATAAGAAGTTATCCCCCAGATATTGTGAGCCTTATATCTGAATTCAATGAAAGTAAGTGACTTAGCCTACAAGCTTCTTTTACCTCCTCATCTCAAAGTTCTTAATGTATTTCATAGAAATATGTGCCAAACCCAAATCATGGAAAGACGGTAAAACTTCAGTGACAAGATACCGTTGGCTTCTAAGTCACGCTAGCTCCTTCCTTTATATAAGCCGTAACTTTTACATGTCGCTCACAGTAATCTTACTTCCATCGATCTCCCTTCTTCTTAATCTCCTTCATGGCTTGGCAATAGGAATTAGTTTTATCCATGATGATTTCTCACCTTCAAGACGCAAGCGAGTCTGTGAAGAAAGATTTTATAGAACAGTATGAGCGCTCACTTTTTCCTCACTTGGGAACTTCTGTAGCTCAGACTCGGGGGGGTCACTCACAAAAAAATGTGAATATCACGTGCGTTCAACAGAAGCATAATTTTAATTTATGAAACTTACAGAAATATATTTACATAAGGGTATGATTTAAAAATTTTTAAAAAAAAATTACAAATTCATAAAGAAAAGGGGATATTATATGGATTAAAAAATTCACAAATAAGGGATTTAAAATATAGGCCTTGAACGCACGCGATAGGGATATTTTACATATAGTGACCCCCTCGAGAGCTCAGACCAAATGGCGGACCTATCAAGACATAACTAGGGTAACACCCTGGGGTCAGCATCACTTTCGTAACAATGTCCACTTGGCCATGGTTATTGAAGCTTTGGGTTTGGGTCCCCGATACTACTGCGTCATGAGATCAAGGCATCTTGGGTTTTCTGAGCGAGTCTTCTTACTGGCGTGTTTTCTTCCTCATCAGAAGATATGCCTTTACCTCGTTTTTGGCTTGCCTCTCAGAGGTCCTTTTGTTAGATCACCTCATACCACTGAGATAGGTGCGGTAATAACCAACAGAATTATTCCCATAGATGAGTTACCTTATACGTGCGCAGCTTGTGAGTGCTGCTTTTGTGATCATATGATGGACGGGCTTATGGCAGTGTAAAGAGTTGTAACGTCCCTCCCAAGCCATGTATGTATGTGTCTCTTTTAATATAGATTTCAATAAGAAAAGAGAGTGTACTTAGAGAAGAGTGAGATAATAAAGCTAGAAACATTAGAAAAGTGTTAGAATAAAATATTTAGCTCTAAAAATCCTAAAAGAATTAAGAAGATAAGAATAGTCCTATTAAGAGATAAGTATCTCCAAAAATAGAATTTCGAGTTTAGGTGATAAGAGGTCATATTTAGAGTACTTTTACACATTTAGAGTCCATGCATACTAAAAATGTAGAAAAACAACTCGTTTCTAAAGATGGTGCATTTGTGGCTATATACAGACATTTTTGCCTATTCTGCCCTCGTTGGCTTGTAGACCAAATGTCTTCCCGTTCTTTTGACTGGTTATATGACCATATTCTGAGTTTTTGTCAGGGAGTTACGGCCAAAACAATTTGCTGTTTCTGTCAGGGTCTCTATACAGAGAAAACTGTGAGAAGGCAGCAAGTAGTCTCAAGGTAATCCTAGAGCTTGAGATGCATATATCCCTTCATTCTTATCTAATATCTCAGAAAAGAATCTTAGATTGCTATAGTCTTTCGGAGGAAGAGACCAAAACTCCATAGCTTTTCTTTTAGAGAAAGAATAGTATGCCATAGCCCTGTAAGAGAAGGCTATTTTGCCACCATAGATCTTAGAAAGAGAGAAGAGTCACAGTATGAGTAAGAGGAGATAAAGCTTGGAGATTATTGGATGATTTCAATCAAAGGACAAGTTATTAGAAGACTCTATTCTCATATGTCAAGTTCTAAAGCTCTTGTTAATACGAGCAAAGACAACGATAAACGACAAATTTCTATAAGGTATATACATATTTTGTTTTTCAATTATATATCATTCTTAGGGGTTGAGGTATGGCCCCGGATTCTCTATTGATTGTTACAATGATCTATTTGATTGATTTACCATTTAAAGTTTGTATTCTTTTAAGCAATAGCATATGCCTTAATAAAGAATGTCTTATCGCAATCTCAAGTTGAAATGCTAAAATCTTTGTGAAAAGAATTGTTTTCTTAGAGAAGGTGACATGGATCCTAGTCCTATGGTATAGTGAGTAAATGGATTGTTATCTTGGTTAAATTAAGGTACAGGTACAACTTCTCCTTGCCTTGACGCTGTCCCGTTCTTGTGCTTGTGTAGCCAGACGGCGGAGACGTTAGTAAGGCCCGGAGTTGGCCCATGGTATCCCTCATACCATTGGGAGAATGAGGTTTGCTGATTGAGGCAAGTGATTGTGATGATGCTGCCTAGTTCTGAGGGCCCAGGCTAGTGCGGTGAATTAGCCCACCCTAGTGCGCAGACATCCCTCTGAGGGACGGGAGGATCGAGCGATGGAGCCTGAGAGGGCGACAGGCCGGCTTGAGTCCTCGCCAGCGGCGGCCGACGATGAGGTGTATGGTCCCGTAGGGTTTTGCCCAGCATGTGGAGGCTGGAAGGCCGAATTCTAGATCATCGGCGGTATAAAGGAAAAGAATAAGAGAGCCAGTTTGGCTTGTATGAAATTGATTCATGTTTAAACTTTGTTTTTATAAATCTTATCTTTGGCATTATTGTATTGTGGAAAAAGGCAAAGGCTGTTTTAATAAACCTTGTGAAAGGGCCTTAATTAAGGAACATGTTTGTTTATGTCAAACAGTGTGGTAGGATTAATTAGAAAACAAATTGACGCGTGAGTAGGGTGGAAAGTGGGAGGATGGAATGCCCCGACGGCACCATCCTACGGACGGGTGGACCCGATTAGTCGGGTAGCTTTCCAACATATTAAGTGAAAGCCCTACGTTAGATAAATAGGTTCTCGAGCAATTCTATTCTAGAAGACTAGGCCAACGGCTGTGCCTTGCATGGATGAGGAAAAAAGCGTTGTCTCTAGGAATCAAGACGTAGTTACCCAAATTATGATCGATTACCCTATGGGTGATTTGATTTTTAGGAGACCACGCTCCCCCTGCGGGATAGAACTAGGTCTTACCTATGAATCGTATCCTTGAATCTCTGCATGGTCAAGGTGTCGATGAGTAGGAAATTTTCTCCAAGTTTAGACTTAGTGGACTATCTTAAGTGTTTCTCCCATTTTAGAAGGGAGGAACCTTACAAGTGGTATCAGAGCCGATCTTAGTTCCTAGGATTTGTTTTTCAAAGGTTAACTGTCAAGGGATTAAAACAAGTGATTGTTTATCATATGAGGACGAATTAATCATCTCTACTGGCCATAGAAGTGATTTGAATATCCTCACATGTTGAGACAATCATCTTATGAAATTGTGCTTGTATCTTGGGGGTGCACACGCAAGATATTTGTACAATAAATTTGAGAAATAAGATTGGGGAGAAAACCTTTTGTGAGGAAAAACATACGGTGATCAAATTAAGAAACTAGTGAGAGACTGAATGACTAGAAGGATAGACCGAAACTTGTTTAGAGAAATTTTCAGGATATATCTCATTAGTTTGCATATTATAAATTATTAAGATTATAACTCCATTAAGGTTTGAATAGTTGACGTGTGAATGTTATCCATTGGATGCTTTACACTAGGACACTAAGATCTTGAACCCATCTCAGACAAACATGGGTCTAACTTCGGATGTGTAATTCCCAGAGGATGATGTGTCAATCCCAAGATACTAGATGTGTAATTTTCAAAAAACTAATCATCTCATACGTGTTAATCCTGATAATCTTTGGATGTGTCAATCCCAAGGCACCAGATGTGTAATTCTCAAAAAAATAAAGATCTCAGATGTATTAATCTTGACTGCCTTCAAATGTGGTGCTATGATAAGTATTTGATAGTTTTGAACTTTTAATGGATACAATGAAAGAAGCAAGCTCACCTTGCTCGTGTCTAAAAATCGTAAGAAATGCCAAATTAGTTGGAAGCATTATTGTCAATCTAACCATTGGAGCTAAAAAGTTAGAAGCATTGTTGTCAATCTAACCACTGGAGCTAGAATCAGTTATGAGATGCCATGAAAGTACACCTTCGTGAAAGGTTTTGTCCTCCAGGAATTCAAGAGGATAAAATGAATGAATTTTTAGAGCTAACCCAAGAACGAGAGACCCTAAAAGAATACCACCAAACTTTTGTTAAACTTCTCCGATTTGCTCCAGAGATGGATGAGGTAACTCTTCTCCATCAATTCATTTGGAAGCTTAATCTACCTTTGAATAACCTCATCAAGAATGTAAAACCATCCTCTATTTCAAAAGCCATAGATATAGCCAGAGACTATGATAAGGTTTTTATATAGAAAGTGTCGAGAAGGACATGAGTCCATGTTAATCAAGAAGAGGTCTCCTAATTCAAGAGGAACGTCAAGTCCACTCTTGGCTACAAGGAATCATGAGCTAGAGCAAAAATTAGGTCAAGAAATAGGGATAGTAGGATTAAAGATAACCGAATTGAACAAGTATTTCTGTGAGTAAATAGAAGAGGATTGGTGCAAGATTCATGTGAAGTAGTGTGCATGATGAATAGAGGTATTCTACAAGACGATACTAAGATTATGAAATTGCTATCATAGGTTAGATTGCGTAATAGATTGATTTCCTTACGTTTTTGCGTAATAGATTGATTTCCTTACGTTTTTCTATGATAATTTATTAAGTACTATATTACATGGGCGTATAGAATAAGGAATTCAAAGGTTCATAGCATTTGAGAGGTATATGGATGCATGAACTTAGGATAATAAGGCCAATTAACTTTAGAATAATAAAGACCTTTTGGAGGCACAACAAAACGAGCCAAGCACATAAAATAAACGAATCTTTAAGAACAATATTTAAAAGAAGATTTTTACCTAGTGGAGACACCACTTTGAAAGAGACAGGAGGATTTACTTAGATACTATCCTAGCTCGCGAGATGAGGACATCTCGAATCTTTTAAGTGGGGGAGATTGTAACGTCCCTCCCAAGCCATGTATGTGTGTGTCTCTTTTAATATAGATTTCAATAAGAAAAGAGAGTGTACTTAGAGAAGAGTGAGATAATAAGGCTAGAAACATTAGAAAAGTGTTAGAATAAAATATTTAGCTCTAAAAATCCTAAAAGAATTAAGAAGATAAGAATAGTCCTATTAAGAGATAAGTATCTCCAAAAATAAAATTTCGAGTTTAGGTGATAAGAGGTCATATTTAGAGTACTTTTACACATTTAGAGTCCATGCATACTAAAAATGTGGAAAAACAACGCGTTTCTAAAGATGATGCATTTGTGGCTATATACAGACGTTTTTGCCTATTCTGCCCACGCTAGCTTGTAGACCAGATGCCTTCCCGTTCTTTTGACTGGTTATATGACTATATTCTGAGTTTTAGTTAGAGAGTTACGGCCGAAACAATTTTCTGTTTCTGTCAGGGTCTCTACACAGAGAAAACTGTGAGAAGACAGCAAGTAGTCTCAAGGTAATCCTAGAGCTTGAGATGCATATATCCCTTCATTCTTATCTAATATCTCAGAAAAGAAGCTTAGATTGCTATAGTCTTTCGGAGGAAGAGACCAAAACTCCATAGCTTTTCTTTTAGAGAAAGAATAGTATGCCATAGCCCTGTAAGAGAAGGCTATTTCGCCACCATAGATCTTAGAAAGAGAGAAGAGTCACAGTATGAGTAAGAAGAGATAAAGCTTGGAGATTATTGGATGATTTCAATCAAAGGACAAGTTATTAGAAGACTCTATTCTCATATGTCAAGTTCTAAAGCTCTTGTTAATACGAGCAAAGACAACGATAAATGACAAAATTTCTATAAGGTATATACATATTTTGTTTTTCAATTATATATCATTCTTAGGGGTTGAGGTATGGCCCCGGATTCTCTATTGATTGTTACAATGATCTATTTGATTGATTTACCATTTAAAGTTTGTATTCTTTTAAGCAATAGCATATGCCTTAATAAAGAATGTCTTATCGCAATCTCAAGTTGAAATGCTAAAATCTTTGTGAAAAGAATTGTTTTCTTAAAGAAGGTGACATGGATCCTAGTCCTATGGTATAGTGAGTAAATGGATTGTTATCTTGGTTAAATTAAGGTACAGGTACAACTTCTCCTTGCCTTGACGCTGCCCCGTTCTTGTGCTTGTGTAGCCAGACGGCGGAGACGTTAGTAAGGCCCGGAGTTGGCCCATGGTATCCCTCATACCATTGGGAGAATGAGGTTTGCTGATTGAGGCAAGTGATTATGATGATGCTGCCTAGTTCTGAGAGCCCAGGCTAGTGCGGTGAATTAGCCCACCCTAGTGCGCAGACATCCCTCTGAGGGGCGGGAGGATCGAGCGATGGAGCCTGAGAGGGCGACAGGCCGGCTTGAGTCCTCGCCAGCGGCGGCCGACGATGAGGTGTGTGTATGGTCCCGTAGGGTTTTGCCCAGCATGTGGAGGCTGGAAGGCCGAATTCTAGATCATCGGCGGTATAAAGGAAAAGAATAAGAGAGCCAGTTTGGCTTGTATGAAATTGATTCATGTTTAAACTTTGTTTTTATAAATCTTATCTTTGGCATTATTGTATTGTGGAAAAAGGCAAAGGCTGTTTTAATAAACCTTGTGAAAGGGCCTTAATTAAGGAACATGTTTGTTTATGTCAAACAGTGTGGTAGGATTAATTAGAAAACAAATTGACGCGTGAGTAGGGTGGAAAGTGGGAGGATGGAATGCCCCGACGGCACCATCCTACGGACGGGTGGACCCGATTAGTCGGGTAGCTTTCCAACATATTAAGTGAAAGCCCTACGTTAGATAAATAGGTTCTCGAGCAATTCTATTCTAGAAGACTAGGCCAACGGCTGTGCCTTGCATGGATGAGGAAAAAAGCGTTGTCTCTAGGAATCAAGACTAGTAGTTACCCAAATTATGATCGATTACCCTATGGGTGATTTGATTTTTAGGAGCACGCTCCCCCTGCGGGATAGAACTAGGTCTTACCTATGAATCGTATCCTTGAATCTCTGCATGGTCAAGGTGTCGATGAGTAGGAAATTTTATCCAAGTTTAGACTTAGTGGACTATCTTAAGTGTTTCTCCCATTTTAGAAGGGAGGAACCTTACAAGAGTTCTTCTATCTTTACTGTATATGTTCCAAGAATGAATAAAGTTTAAATCTTGTTCTTGTCTTGACCCTTACTCTCTTTGAGACTTTTTATTTGGTGGTTAATCTTAATTAAATTTTTCTCTAAGTCTCATATTCGTGCATCTTGTGAAATTACCCCCAGTTTGCGAGATGAGGACATCTCGTGTTTTTCAAGTGGGAGAGAATGTAAGATTCCTCCCCAGCCTCTCAAGATATCCAGCATCTTTCCCTGTAATCAATTCCCTCTTCAGAATTATAAGAGATCTCGTCTCTGCCTATTTTGACATAGAGAGAGAAAATATTCTAGAGAGAGAATATTTAGATTTTTAATATTTTTGGATAGAAAATTATCTCATCTTATTAAAATAAGTTTTCTTGAAATAGAAATTCAAAAAAAACTTTCCAATGTGCAATTGGAATTAATTGGAAATGGATATAAAGGACCTTAGCCTAAGGGTCTAGATTTTCAGAAATTTTTGGATTATGGTCCAATTAAGGTTCCTATGGGCCAATAGCATCAATCCATGTGTAGGGAGGAGATAAATCCAATTTTATAAAAGAAGATACCCAAAAATGAGTAAATGCTCACATAAGATGAAGAGTTGACTATGTACAAGGTTTATTAGTAAGAAACTATGAGTAATATCAAAAATATGAGATATTTTGGGTATCCAAAAATGAGTAAATGCTCACATAAGATGAAGAGTTGAAAATGTACAAGGTTTATTAGTAAAAAACTATGAGCAATATTAAAAATATGAGATATTTTGGGTATCCAAAAATGAGTAAATGCTCACATAAGATGAAGAGTTGAAAATGTACAAGGTTTATTAGTAAAAAACTATGAGTAATATCAAAAAAATGAGATAAATTGAGTATCCAAAAATGAGTAAATGCTCACATAAGATGAAGAGTTGAATATGTACAAGGTTTATTAGTGAAAAACTATGAGTAATATCAAAAAAATGAGATAAATTGAGTATCCAAAAATGAGTAAATGCTCACATAAGATGAAGAGTTGAAAATGTACAAGGTTTATTAGTAAAAAAACTATGAGCAATATTAAAAATATGAGATATTTTGGGTATAATGATTCCATTCTGACACATATGTGAGGAAGGGGAGTTCTTTAAAGGAGGTGCATATTTCACATGCTTGAATGAGTTTTAAACTCAAAAATAATGTGATATTTTTATTTCTCCTCTCTCTTGAACCAAACCAAATCAAAATGGAACCAAACCGAATCAAAAAGTAACCAAACTAGGTCCAAATCTAGTCCAAATCTAATCAAACTGAAATTGGAAAATTCTAGAATTCAGTTAGCTTTGGTTAGAGCTTCCCTCTCCTATAAATAGAACATGAGTCCTTTGAAAAAAATAGAAGAATTTTACTATACTAGAGTTATGCTAAAATAATGCTAGTTTCTACTATTCTCTAAAATTCTCTCCAAATTGAAGAAATTGGAGCTTCCCTCTTTCTTCAATCCCCATTGGTGGCTCCATCAACATACTTAACCAATTGATTGGTTGGTGGCCTCTACCGTGAACAAAGAATCAAGCAAATTGTAAGGTAAATGATGAATTTTGATCTTTTCTATAATTTCTCAATGCTTCTCTCTTCTCAACCCCTCTCAAGCTTGAGAAGCTTAATTGGAATGGTTTTTGAATGCTATTGAAGTTAATTAATGAATGGTAGTGAAGAGTTACATAACTAGATGAATGCTATTGAAGTTAATTGATTAATGATAGTTAAGAATTACATAAATTTCTATTTATGCTTAATTCAAATGATTTTTATGTAAATTCTCTCTCTCACTCAAGAAATGGTCATACTCATGACCCATTCTCAATTCAAATGATGCTTTTCATAAAGCTTTTCCTTAATCCAAGATTAATCTATGCTTGAGGCCAAATTAATGGCTTTTTTCTATGCTTTTAGTTTATGTATATTGATGATTCAATCCATTTTATAGATTAATGATCCAATTAGGGATCATTCTAATTATTTCCTTAATGATAAGCTTTATCCCTTAGAAAAATTGAGATTTATCAGTCATCATAGCAGCGGAGCTATGGTAAAATTTTTATAAAAATTACGCATAAAATAATGTCATTCAAAGTATAAAAAGAGGACTTCCTACCATATTCTAGGAATTATCATCCTAGATTAATGGAAAGATATTCATTGTAATCCTAGAGAAATTAATTTTTATATTATGCATAATTGATTTTCATGCATAGAGGTATGCATAAAAGATTATTATTTTAACATAAAAGTGTTACTTTTATCATAATTAGATTTCATGCATAGAAGTATGCATAAAAGATTATTATTTTATTATAAAAATGTTACTTTTAGCATAATTGAATTTCATGCATAGAGGTATGCATAGAAGATGATTATTTTATTATAAAAGAGTTACTTTTAGCATAATTGAATTTCATGCATAGAGGTATGCATAAGAGATGAATATTTTATTATAAAAGAGTTACTTTTAGCATAATTGAATTTCATGCATAGAGGTATGCATAAGAGATGAATATTTTATTATAAAAGAGTTACTTTTAGCATAATTGAAATTCATGCATAGAGGTATGCATAAGAGATGAATATTTTATTATAAAAATGTTACTTTTAGCATAATTGAATTTCATGCATAGAGGTATGCATAGAAGATGATTATTTTATTATAAAAGAGTTACTTTTAGCATAATTGAATTTCATGCATAGAGGTATGCATAGAAGATGATTATTTTATTATAAAAGAGTTACTTTTAGCATAATTAAATTTCATGCATAGAGGTATACATAAGAGATGAATATTTTATTATAAAAATATTACTTTTAGCATAATTGAATTTCATGCATAGAGGTATGCATAAGAGATGAATATTTTATTATAAAAGAGTTACTTTTAGCATAATTGAATTTCGTGCATAGAGGTATGCATAAGAGCCTCTATGCATGAATTTCAGTTATGCTAAAAGTAACACTTTTATAATAAAATATTCATTTCTTATGCATACCTCTATGCATGAAATTCAATTATGCTAAAAGTAACTCTTTTATAATAAAATATTCATCTCTTATGCATGCCTCTATGCATGAAATTCAATTATGCTAAAAGTAACACTTTTATAATAAAATATTCATCTCTTATGCATGCCTCTATGCATGAAATTCAATTATGCTAAAAGTAACACTTTTATAATAAAATATTCATGAATATTTTATTATAAAAGAGTTACTTTTAGCATAATTGAATTTCATGCATAGAGGCATGCATAAGAGATGAATATTTTATTATAAAAGAGTTACTTCTAGCATGATTGAATTTCATGCATAGAGGTATGCATAAGAGACGAATATTTTATTATAAAAGTGTTACTTTTAGCATAATTGAATTTCATGCATAGAGGTATGCATAAAAGATGATTATTTTATTATAAAAGTGTTACTTTTAGCATAATTGAATTTCATGCATAGAGGTATGCATAAAAGATATGGGAAGTGATAATATGTGATAAGATGCATATGAGTTGAGTTAGGATGTGATAAGATGAGTTAAGAAGTGATAGGATGTGTATGAGATGAGGTAAGAAGTGTATGTGATGGGATAAGATGTATATGGGTTGTGATAGGGTGAGAATATGGATGTGAATGTAGATGGGTATGTATGGATGTATGCATGTAGATGTGGATGGGTATGTATGGATGTATGCATGTAGATCTCGAGGGGGTCACTTAGTATAAAAAATGAATATCACGTGCGTTCAACAGAAGGAATTTAAAAAAAAAATTGACTTACAGATATTTATTCACAGAAGGATTTATTTCAGAGCATATGTATGTATTTACAGAAGGTACTTTTTTATTGATAAATTTGACCAAAGGTTGTAAAGATAAGAAAGGTATAGGTGTAGTGGTTCCAGGTTCAAATCTTGGGAAGATTTTTTCCTGGATATAAAATTTGATTTTTATTTGGGTTGCAACGTGATGATTCTGAAATAAAAAGACATTTGATAATATTTGAATTTGCTTTTACTACACACGATTTATAGGTGCGCATTCAAAACAGGCGGGTAGTGTTGGCAGACGGGTCCCAAACTCAGGTACGCAGCTCTCTCTCTCTCTCTCTTCTCTCTCTCTCGAGCACAAGAAAACTCAGGTACGTAGCTCTCTCTCTCTCTCTCTCTCTCTCTCTCTCTCTCTCTCTCTCTCTCTCTCTCTCTCTCTCTCTCTCAAGCACAAGTAAACTCAGGTTTGATTTTAACGATCAAACCTTCTCTTTTTCTTAAAAAAATGGCCAGGCACGTAGGTGATGCGGCCCACCATGAGCACCGCGCAGTTTGATGGTCGGGTGAGGTGCTTGAGGCTGTTGTGTGGTTGATTAGGAGCTATCGACGGGGTCACAACAGGCCAAAGAAGGCGGTCGTTGGCAGGCATCGCAGAACTACACACTAGCTGAGGAGCCAGCGAGGAGCAGCAGGTCTGTACGGCTTATGCTCTCTCTCTCTCTCTCTCTCTCTCTCTCTCTCTCTCTCTCTCTCTCTCTCTCTCTCTCTCTCTCTCTTGGCACATAGCCTAGCTATGTATCAATCAGACATATGCCTTATTGCAACTTCCCAGTTCACCTTCTATTTCTTTGGTGTTTTACCTCTTGGGAAGAACTCAATGCATCTCCTACTATAAATTGTGCAACATTGTAGTTTCTTGGTCTCATGAGTCATTTTGGCCTCAAGTAGACGTTAAATGTAACAGGCGGAAGCTTACAAACAGGATTATACTTTGATAATGAATATTCAGTGCCTTAGTTCCTGACGATTGCACAATGTAGCGGAGATAAGAGTGCGAGAGAGAGAGAGAGAGAGAGAGAGAGAGAGAGAGAGAGAGAGAGAACAATAAAGACAAGATACACCCCCTAAATGGCCCCCACCAAGGATTGGTGTATTTGCTTTATTGAATGATGAGAAAAAGACCGACTTCTTGATGATCTTTCTTGGCTATAAACATGCAGCCTAGCCTGAAGATGATCTGGTTCTGACCTTCAAGTTCCCTTGACTGGAGTTTTCCCTCTGGCTGTCCTGGCCCTTGGATCTCAGCACTATGTGAAATATGAGATGAGTCAGGCCTTTTGCCAATCTATGCTTTTATAGGCACAAAAGGGCTGGTTGGTTTGCTCATATAACCCTGTCAGCTTGTTTATTTATCCTCCACGACCTGTTTTTCTCGGCGCTTTAATAGGCGCCTTTTCCAATATGCTGGCCGCCTATGTGCTGGCCCTCCATGGCCTGGCTAACTGGCTGTGAGGGCCTCATCGGCTGGCCAACTGGCCGCCCAATCCGACCGCCAGTCCATGCCTACTAGGGGCTGGCCGACTGGGCCCTTGCCTGAGGCTGGCCATCAAGGCCTATGCACTCTAAGGGATGGCCACAATGCTTAGAGCTTCTTGTGGGCCAATGTCATGGCCCATGGGCTGTCCTAGGTAGCCCAAGTGTGGGGCAGCATGGGTAACCCTTGCCCCCACGCTCTATGCAATTCTACATGCAACTACATATCAATGCCCATAACACCTGTCATCATTCCAGAGGGTGACTCACAATACAGATTGGCACTGCTTCATGTGCGGGACTTGCATAACTAACCCTGGACTAGCAGTACGGACTGGCATTGCTATTTCTGCCAATCTTCCGAGGTGTTTTGACCTTTCCAAGGTGCCTTTGCAGAACCACGCATTGATGCTTGCCAAATCCAACTTGGCATTCCAACCTTATGAAGCTGGGGAAGATATCTTGCACTGCATTTTGAATGAAGCAAGTAGGTTGGATAAGCTCTTCTAATACGAGAGAGAGAGAGAGAGAGAGAGAGAGAGAGAGAGAGAGAGAGAGAGAGAAATGAAATGTTGTATTAAATGTCTTTAGAAGGCCAAAATGACCTATGAGACCAAAAATATTACATCCCAATAGAATCTGATTCTCTGTCTGGAAAATAAATGAAATGAACAATATAAATTCTAAAATCTAGGCCTGCCATACATCAAGACCGGACCTTGATGAGGGTAAGAAGTTGCATGATGAGGCCAGGAGGAAAGGCTTCACTACCAACGTCTTTGTCTGTACTGCCCTTGTGAGCATGTATGGCAAATGCGGGGTGATTGTTGAAGGGGACCGGGGCGAAGCACGCACATAGGAGAGAGAGAGAGAGAGAGAGAGAGAGAGAGAGAGAGAGAGACACTATATGGTGGGGAGAGTACCAAAGTAGTCCAGTAGTGGTACTGTGAGCCCTCCCCTTATTCACTATATGTAATGAATAAGTGTATACACATGTGGGCGCCCGGACACGGAAGACCGCCCGGACGGCACAGGGACCTTTAACCCCAACAACCTCCCACTTAAAGGCCAATGTGCCTTCAAGTGAGAACCCACTACCTACTAGCCTACAACTAGTATGTACAAGATGGACGAGATACGACGGATCTCATCCCACACCTACGGGCTCACTGTGTCGTAGTGCATCCGGCTCTCCGAGCAGACCAATGCACGGTGGAAGCCATGCAGAGATATCACCCATCTCTGCATCCTGTCTGCGAGAGCTCATGCACTCATGCAGGTATGTAGCAATGACCTGCATCTCTTCCCCATGCTGAATGTCCGTGGAGTCAGCCACCGCACGGCTCACAACTCCCACTGCAAATGCGCCCACGGCAAATGCAAGCTCGGGTCTCGACATGAGTATCTCATACATGAGACTCCCGAACGCTGATGCTACTCTGGCTATCTCGCATAGCCTCACCATGTCAGCCATAGCTGACGAATCAGGACTGGACTCTGCCACATATGAATGTGCTAGCTCGCCAGTGTCCCCGTATAATCCAAGTGTCCTGGAACCATGTCAGAAGCATCGTCATGCTCTGACTGTAGCATCTCGTCTGACATCAGCATGTCAAGAAATGACTGCACTACCGAAGCATCATCGGCATCTAAACCAGTCATCTCCGCCATCACACATGATGACTCGCCCTGTGCATCCATAGAGGACAGATGCTCCACATGTCCATCAATAGACATCTCATGCACTGGCTCCTGTGTCACATCTCGTGACTACTGCCCCTGTAGTGCATCTCTAGAGCAAGCACTGCTCTCAACATTTCCCACGCTGGACAAACTATGCACCTCAGGCTCTGTCTGCGCATCTGACAATCGCAGACCTCTCGCATGCATCTCACATGCTCCAGCATCCTAGAAGTGTACTCTCCTCGTCTCAACCTGTCCACAAGGCAAGGGAGTCACACAGACTCTACCATCACGAGAGTACATGAAGTACAAAGGGAACTTTGTGCCTGACATGGCACCTCTTGCTATCACAAGAGAAGCCCTATGTAGCTTCGAGGCATGCTCTGTATGCGTAAAAGCATACCCCTCGTCTCGTAACTGTGCCACAGACACTAAGCACTGTGTCATACTCGGCACATGTCTCACGTCGCGCAGCAGCAAACAACCACCAGTAGTGGCAAATACGAGGTGTATATCTCCAACACCTGCAACATCACTATCCAGCATGTCCATCTCAGCACACCCATGTCTCCCAGCTGAATATGTGCTAAACCAATCCCTATGTGGGACAACATGGCACAAGGCATCCATATCCAACAAAAATCTCTGAGACAATATGCAAGGACTTGTAGTGACTGCACAAGAGGTATCCCGTACAACCTCTCTGCTAGAAACATCTGCCATCCGTGAATCAAGAAGCTGTCGCTTCTTCTGCTGTCTCATACGACGGAAGCATCCCTGTCTGATGTGGCCACGTCTGCCACAATGCCAACAGACCATGTCTCTACGAGATCGAGTCCGATTACCTCTCACACGATGTGTCTCAACAACAGCCATACATGTACCTCTACTCTCAGCTATACCATCTACACTGACTGCATCATGGTGGGCACTCTCCGAAGCCATGATTGTCCACAAGATGATCCGACAAGCTGAAAACCAAGTGCCAAATCCTCAAGGCACTGTAGCAATGGCAAACTGCAACACTGCTCGAAGGTACAGTACAAAACACTCTCCTATCTGAGAGGAGTGTGGCTGTCAAAAATTCTCCCACTCGAACAAGATCGTCCAAGTCTGAGAGAAACTGGATGCATAATACGCAATCCAACACTGCAAGATGCTCAGTTACACACTAGCAACTAAGCATCAAACACACAAGCACGGATTTTGCCAAAAATCCGGCAGAGTCTCCCCTGTATGTAGAAGAAACCCCAAATCGTCTACACGACGAACAAGATGCAAACACGCATCTACAAAGATATCACTTTGTTTACATGTACAGGATGTCACACTTTGTTTACATATGCAAGAGGCGTACACGGCATCCGACCAATGCTCACACAGTGACCAAGCTCAAGCACGAGCTAACCACGTCACAAACCTGCCTCAAATGAGGATACAAAAGTGCATCAACAAACCTATCATGTCATCCACTGGGCGTACAACACGCATCCAAAACGGGCATCCAAGTGTGGATATCAACAAGAGGATCGCACACCTCTCAAACCATCATCCACACCAACATGCATACAAGTGGTAGAATCCGGGAGAACTCTCGACCGGAATCTCTCAACCACTAACCAAAGATTAACTGAGCATCCAGCTAATCAATATGGCATCTCCAAGAAGCATACAAGTGCTCACACAAGCACACACAATGCTTCAAACGGGCGTAAACTTATGGACTCAAATCAGCTCCAAAGTGCATACATGAGGCATCAACTGCCGCTCACACTCGACGTACACGAGGAGCATAAATGAATCGGTACAAGGTCTCAAAACCGGCATCCAACCACGGGCATCAATGACATCTCACAAGCACATGTGGATGTCCACACCGAGGCACACTCGGTACCCAGAGACCTTTTCGAGCAACTCGTAAACGTAGCTCACGCAACAAGAGCTATATGAGGCTTCAACAACTGGCATACACTGGGCATACGATTATCTGACAAAGGGCGTACAAGAGGATCAAGTACCTCTACAATGAGCATAAACCGGGCATCCAAGCAAGTATCCAAACAAGGGCATCAGATGAGGATCAAACACCTCTATCAAGAGGGCATTCAATGATGCAAAACCAGCATCATATTTTGCAAATGACCTACCTTATACACAAGACCTTATGGTCACTGGCTTGATTCACACCTTTTGTACAAGATGTCGAAGCTCACAGCATACAAAGTGCAAGCACCTTTCACTAGTTACAGATCCCGGTCACACCTGCACACGTTGCAAAGAAGCTATTGCCCGAATCTCGCCATACACACACAAAGGTCCTAGGTTGCTGGCTCTGCCCAGCCTATGTCGACTTGCCCATACTTTGTCACAGCCAAAAAATTGCACCTAACAGTGCTCTGCCTGCCTGCCAACAACAATGCCCACATGGCTCTTGCCCAATACTGCACTGACCTCCCTACGTGTCTTGCCAAGGCTGAAGATATCAAACCGGTCCAATCGCCTCAGGCCCTGCAACATCTTTTGCTTGCTTTCAACACACCTCGCGACTCTACCCTGTACACACACAGGACACCGAAATTTTTGACGCTTATGCAGGGTGGCGAATCAGACCCACACACGGCAACACAAGTCCCTATGCTTCTGCCCTGCTGATCGCCTATTGAGACCCTGCGCATCAATCTTCCAACACTTGGCAGCTTTCCTGCGTTGACGGCAACTGATGCTTGGACTTCGTGGCAGCACAATAGGGACACACTACTCACCGCATCTGCCAACACTGACCTTATTGTGGCTGGTCAATTTGTTGCTGCCTGGCATAGATGCTGCTCGCGATTTGCCCACACAGTACCTGATTTGTGGACAACACCTTGGCCACACAGCCAAGTAAAGAGCCTCTCAACAGGACACTGCTGTCCTGTACTCGCATACACACATGGAGTCCTGCACAACCCAAACCTACGCTCAACAGAGCACAACAGTAAGACGCACACCTGTACCAGCCCTACGATGCCAGGAAGCACACCACCAGATCTGTAAAACCTGTACACTTGTGAATTGCACAGCACGAAGATCCACACACAGGAGAGAGAGAAAACTCTTGATTTTCTCCTGAATCAACTGATCTATCACAGATCTGTAAGCAGCAGCTCTATACACAGAGCGCCTGCTTCTACTCCACAGGGAAGGCAGAAAGATAAACTCCAAGATCTACTACAGATTTACACTCTCTCAAGGCTCTCCACAAGCTCAACACAGAGCTTCTCAAGCTTCCATGGCCGGAAGCTAATCTCTCTCGCGATGAGGATGATGGTTCCGCACACCTGCAAGCGCGCACACGCGCACACACGGAACAACCGCAGCTCTGATACCAGTTGAAGGGGACCGGGGCGAAGCACGCACATAGGAGAGAGAGAGAGAGAGAGAGAGAGAGAGAGAGAGAGAGAGAGAGAGAGAGAGAGAGAGAGAGAGAGAGAGAGAGAGAGACTATATGGTGGGGAGAGTACCAAAGTAGTCCAGTAGTGGTACTGTGAGCCCTCCCCTTATTCACTATATGTAATGAATAAGTGTATACACATGTGGGCGCCCGGACACGGAAGACCGCCCGGACGGCACAGGGACCTTTAACCCCAACAATTGTGGAAGCAGAGAATGCATTCAGTGAGCTGTCACAGCACAACATGGATGCCATCCCATGGAACGCAATGCTGTCAGCATATGTTGAGCAGGGTGAAGGAGAGAAGGCTTTACAGGCTTATCGACAAATGCAAGAGGAAGGTGTAAGTGCAAACCAATAGACATTTGTGACTGCCCTTCAAGCATGTGGTATACTCGCACTTCAAGGGCGGCACACCAGGCAGGCTGCAAGTAATCACGTCGGAAGGCTGAGAACCTAAGTGACACCTTAATCAGATAAGTATCACACCTCAATTAGATCTAAAAATTGAGCTACGATGTAATAATTAACCCTATCCATACCTTTTGGGGGCCTGTACCCTTTGGCCACCATCAACAATGAGGCATAGCTCGCTGCAGATTGTGTCCAAAACCTGGTTCTTTACTAGATCTAGGCCTACTAGCCTCTGCCTTAGAATCACCTAAAACAAGCTTTTTCTTCATTAACTTAATTGGCTTTTGTGTTGTTTGGAATCCTTCCATCAGAGCTGCTGGCTGCTTCTAACGGTTCCTCCACGCTCAGCATCTTACAGTCATTCTTCTCTAACAGATGTGCTCCAGGGCCATCAACCTTTAGATCAAAACCCTGCTCATGTTCAATAGAAGGGAAGTATGCTGCATATAATTGTCTTGCTAACTTTATGAGAACCCACATCTTGGAGAGCAAAAGACATGAAAAAAATTATATGGCATTTCGGGGGCTTGGAAAGGAGTCGATGCAACGTGTGCAGGCTGATGAAGAACAAGATGATAGGAAAGAAATAGAGGCTTCAATAGAGACTCTACGCTTTTTGATGGAGACCAATGAATGTATTGTTCAACCTTCATAAAGTTACTTAAATGTTTGAAAGATAGAATGGTTTTGGAAAGTCGATTTTGTAACTTGTTTGACTTTGTTATGTGTTGTATTTGCATGTAGGTTGGGACTTTGAAGTTGTTGCAGCCACACTACATGATTTTAAAGACAAAAGCTTTGTTCGCGTGAGGTGTAAGTATGATGACACATGGCTGCGTTTGTGTCCTCCAAGGTCAGATCTGTGTACCATTCTCACAGAGCACTCAAAGTCAATCTTGCACACAAAGGCAGTCATGAAGGAGGAGTTGCAAACATCCAAGCCAGTTCTAAGTGGCTTACGTGGACGTCCTCGAAAGGGGAAGGAGCATGATCCAATGCAAACATCTCTCAGCAAGTTTGTGGTTTCTACAAAGTTCGAAAGATCAGCTCACGGTGATTCTCCTTCACTCTATAACAATGAAGAAAGTGGGAAATTTTCAATAGGTTTGAATTTTTTATGTTGGGGTTTATGGATTCACGAAATCAAAGTGAACAACAAGAATATTAGTGTGAAACCTTTGCTAGATGATCAGTGTGGTGGGAAGCTTTGGTTTGCAGAGCCTTTCACAAAGGCTATCCTAAATGATGGAACTTCAACCTTTCACATAGATGGTTGCTTTCACATAGATGGTTGCTTTCTCATGCAACAATTGCAAGGGTATACCTAAGCTTCATGATTTTAGGATGAGATTATATAGGGAGAAGACGGCGGAGAAGAAGAGACGCCCTTCACTCTCAACGACAAAAAGAGGCCAAAGACTTGCCACACAATTTTTATCGGGCATACATGGCTATATCTTTGATGCCATTGCTGAATCATGTGATTGGTGGTTATGCAAGAGTTTTTGTGGCAAACCCACTTCATGAAGCACTTCCACGCTTAGTTTTGGTTGCTCATTGCACTTGTAATCGATTTGATGCATGTTTTGTTCGAAGACAATGGGCTGAGATTTTGAGCTTATGGGATGAGAAGCTCAAGTCTAAAGTAGGTCCGATTATTGGACACGCCTCAGATGGAGATAGTCGCCGAAGAATGTTGATGCTGGCTGATTATGTTGATAAACATGCTACTAGATTCAAGATTGGATGGGATGGATGGCCTCTTTCCGCCAAATTGTCAAACGGAGATGTTTTAGGTATGCATGATCAGGACTTTGTACACAATGGAAAGAAGCTCGTCAATGTTCTTGATAAACCAAAGCGTCAGTTGGATCTTGGTGATGTATGAGTTACCTTGAACCATGTTACCATTGTATATGATTCCTTTGTTGTTGACAAGCATATGCTCAGGGAAGGCGATATGAGGCGAGATGATCGTCAAAATTGGGCAGCAGCTCAAAGGATATGTAGCAGACAAGTGCAATGGTGTTTGGGAGAGTTGGCAAACAATGGGCAGCACAGAAAAGAGCGGAGTATGGTAGGGACACAAGCCTACCTTGAAATTTGTGGAGACTATATTGACATTTTCTTGTCTCCACACTTGAGCTTGGCAGGGAGAGTTCATTTAGCAGCCAAAGTGACTTTTTTCTTTCAGATTTGGAGATCTTGGATATTACAACATCCAACATATACACTATCAGCAAACTTCATTAGCAAGGAGACATTCTTGCCATGTGCAAATCTCTTGCCATTTTGTGGTGTTGCTAATAAAGTATTTCAGAGACTTTCACCCAAGCTTGAAGTGCCCTCTATATCTCACCGGCACAGATGCGGCTGAAATCTTCTTCAGCAAAGTCGGAAGTATGGTTGGGAAAGAGCGTACTTATGACTTGATGGACATGCTTCACAGCATAGGCATTTTGAATAGGCTTGCCCATTTTGAATGCAAGGAGGATGGTGTGGCATTCATAAGAGCTCACAAGAAGCAGGAACATATATGGAGAGAGTTAAATCTTAACGAGGACTTGCAAGAAGCCAATTTAGGTGACTATGATTGTGTTTCAACTGATGAGAAGGTCATTGCTACCTTGCAAAAAGGATTGCAAAGTGCCCAAGAATTATGTGAACGCTTACACATGAGACCAAAAGGTAAAGAGGACAAGAAATGGTGGGTGCAGCCTTGGTCCATTAGAGTGTTTGACACGTATGCAAATTCAAATCTACAAGACTCTGATACAGATGAGGAATATCCTACTGAGGTGGGCCATGCATTAGATTCAGATGAGGATGCTTCTACAAGTGAAATAAGGCATGTAGTAGATTCCATTTTGGATGAGAAAGAAGAGGTGAACCCGGTTGTTGAAGTTGAAGACAATAAGTTTCTCTTCAAGTCTACATTGGTCAGCCAGCTCAATGGCAATCCAACTTTGTCAAAGGATAGACTTACCAGGGTCCGACAAGGTGTGTACTATGCCAAAGAAGAAAAAAAGTATATGGAGACAAACGAGAATTTATTTGGCATTGGTTCAGATTGTGCTGTGTTCTTTCATGAACAAATAGTACAAGGGAAGATCACAAGGTCATGTAAGCCAAGCTCTTCAGGAGGCAAGAAGAAAGCCAAAAGTGTATGGTATCTGGGACGAGTTCAAAAGATGAGAAGAATGGTTAGTGGTGCATGTGTGGAATCTAAGCGAGGATTTAGCCTTTCAGATAGGCCATCAGGGGTGGAGGTTCAACTTGGTTGGTATCAAAAAGCAAAAGGAACTAGGTGCTTTACGTATGACCTAACCGACCTTGATATGATAAGCATTGATAGCGTCATCGCTCTCGCAAACCTTACATATGATTGTGGCAGCAACAAGTATGAACTTGATGAGAATGATTGGAAGGTCTTTAATGATTTTGTCAGGGATCACTAGGTACGCAGAAAGGATGCATCTGTTTTTTTTTTTCTTTGTTTGATGAGACATACTTTGTATGAGTTTGAAAAATAATTCAAAATATGAAAATCTCATTGACTCAACATCTTCTTTGTCTCATGCAGGAATTTGAATTGGAGAATGAAATCTTCAGATTTTGAGAAGGTGACCATCGACAATGTGTATTTATCTTTTTGTACATCTATAAAAATCAGTACAGATTATACAAAATGTATAGCTATTAGATGTATTAGTTTTGCTAGATGTGTCCACAAGATTCTATCTTATTTTTTGCAAAAATAATTCTAGAGTATATGAGATGTATAGGTCCCATATGTATGATTTGAGCAAGGATTTGAGCAAGATGTATCGACATGGTAATTTTGTTATAACCATGCTGCAAGTGGATGTTTCAGATAATATTTAAGAAAGTATTGTGGTTGTTTCAATGGATTTAGCATGAGGCTAACGGAGTCACTTTTGTTTGCATCTCGAAAGCTTATGAGTTGTTTGTCTCGAGATCTCTCCCTATACTTGATCAGAGGCTTTAAGTTTGCACAAGGGCTTTTTAGTGGCCAAGGATTTTCATGCCTTGATGTGGGACATTGCAGCCAGCAATGAGCAACAAATCAGCCCCACACTTTCTGGCCAAGGATTTTCATGCCTTGATGTGGGACATTGCAGCCAGCAATGAGCAGCAAATCAGCCCCACACTTTCTGACACATTTTACGAAGGCAACAGCTGGGTCATTTCATCTCTAGCTTGTGGTTGCCATTCAAGCCACTTTTGGGCTGCATTTGGCTGGGGTCATTTTGATGTGGCCATTAGTGTTGGTCTTGAGAAGTTGGAATGAAAGTGTACATTTGATAATTTTCAGCCATTTACAAGTCATGAACATCATGGTTTCTCAACCAATTTGTTGTCCACAATTTATGTTTGATGCATGTTGACGCAATGTGCTCTGTAATCACTGTGATTTGTTAGTAGTAAATGGTTGATGTTGGAGTGGGAGATTGGTATAATCTCAGCTTGGAAATCTCAAGTCATTGTTGTCTTGGACCAGTGTTTGAGCAGTGTTGATACTTAGTGTTTGAGCAGGTGTTGATGCTGAGTGTTGGAGCATTGTGAATGTATTTTTGGTTGCATCTTATATGGGAGTTGCATGGTCTCATTGAGTAGTGGACATTGGGGCTATGTATTGTAAATGCTTATGGCCCTTTGATGACTCCTAAATGTTTGGCAAGCTGTGCTTATTGATTAGGAGTGATACTTCTTTGGTCATCTGTATGTAACATTTTGGATTCAAATGCTTTGAGGATCGTGTTGGTCATGTATGTTATGGTATGCTCCATGGATTGAGTAATCTTTTGGAGTTTTGAGACTTCAATTGGAGCTATAGTCAAAAGTTTTTGTCTTGAGCTTATGCATTGTTTATGCTTGGCATTGTTTGCCAAGCATAAACAATGCATAAGAGTAATAGTAGTTTATGCTTATGCATTGTTTACTCTTAGCATTTGTTTTGCCTAGAGCTTGCTTGAGCTTTTGTTTTGGACATTGGGAAAGTACTTGGTGGATACTTTTGGATCCATTGGGAGAGCTCTAGATTGAGCTAGTTGATTGAGAATATGCATTGAGAGTTTATGCAAGACAGGTCATGGGATTTGACTTGTGGTTCTAAACAACTCATGGTTAGTTGATCTATTGATATGCATAGAGCTACTCTCTTGCTATGCAATTTGGTATCATGGAGCTAGATACTGTGGGTTGTACTCTCATTCGTGGACATTAGAGCTATGACTTATACTCTTAGTAGCTTGTTCAAAATATCACAAATGAAGAGCTTACAATGTAGCGACTTTCATAGTTCAAAACAGTTGCATTTGTCACTTTCAAAACCCCCCAATACTTCTAGAGTGACTTAAAATGAATTACATATCTCTTACAGAAGGGATTTTAAAATTATTCTATAAAAAAAATTTTATTAACAGAAAGGGAATTATATATTTTATCAAAAGTTACAGAAAGGGTTTAAAAAAATGGTCAGTGTAGGTTACATAGGGATTTATAAAATAGGCCATGAACGCACGTGATATAGGCAATTTTGCTAAGTGACCCCCCCGAGATGTAGATGTGGATGCATGAATGTGGATGTATGGATGTGAATGAGGATGTGGATGTGGATGCATGGATGTAAATGTGGATGTGTATGTATGGATGTATGCATGTAGATGTGAATGTGAATATGGATGTATGGATGTAAATGAGGATGTGGATGTAGATGCATGGATGGGATGTGGATGTATGCATGTAGATGTGAATAGATGGAATGTGGATTTATACATGTAGATGTGAATGTACGCATATAGATGTGGATGTATGGATGTGAATGTGCATGTAGATGTGGATGTATGGATGAGGATGCATGAATGTGCATGTAGATGTGGATGTGAAAATAGATGCATGGATGTAGATGTGGATGTATGGATGTGAATGTGGATGTGGATGTGGATATATGTATGGATGTGAATATATGATATGTGATGTGAAGGAATCTGAAGTGATATGGAAAATGATGTGATGGGATGAGTACACATATAAATGGAATGTGGAATAAGTAATGTGGATTGATGAGGGATAATGTGGAAAAATGAGAGTTAATATAGAAAGTGTATTTGTAAATTGTTTGTAAATGTTGTTTGTAAATGGTTGTTTTATGTCAAGAATGCTGGAGAAGCATTTTGACCGTCTTGTGATTAAGGTCGTGGAGACCTAACTGATCAAGTTGCAACTGCTGACGGAGAGTCAATGGAGGACGTCTCGCGTAGCAAAGTCGGCCGAGGTCTTGACTAGCCTCGGTTCGATTAAAATGGTGAGCTTCCGGTACGGTGGATGAGGGACCAAGGAAGCGGCCTATGAGTGAAGCGCTAGGTCACCTGCGAAGGATCCTAGAGGGTGCTGACCATAGCGGTGCTCGGGCTCTGGGTCGCCTAGGATACCCAGGCGTGCGTCGAGGAAGATATTGGAACAAGGAGTAAGAGTTGTTTTGTGAAACCGGGCATGGATCTAGTTGATTGACCTTGCTGGTCTTCAATGGATGAGTATGGATCTGTTGGTTGATCTTGCTGATCTTCAACGAGAGTCCATCTGGATTTTTATAAGTGATTATATTGCCGAGTATTATGGGCTAGGATTTATTGAAAAGGCCCCTACGTGGATAGGTGGTGAGCGTTCTGGTTGCCAATGATGCCATAGATACTCTGATGAAGGAATGATGGGAAATTATGAATCAACCGGATAAATTGGAAGATTGTGATCAGTGATACTATGGTTTTATTAAAGGATTGTTTTAAAACTGGTTGAATCTGTGAAAAGGCAATTTCATATTGGGTGTGTAAGTGGTGTGACTAGTTTTATTTTTGCATGAACATCCGGCTAGGGGGCCTTGGAACTCTTTTCCTTGGTACCCGGGACAAAACCTAACCAAATTCTTAATTGGATCCCATCCCTACAGTGGTTGGGCGGTTGGCTAACCCATGGGACTGGATGGGGTTAGGTTGGACTGATGGATCCGTAAATCGAGACTCAAATTCTGTTACTACGATAGATAAAGTAAATCCCGGATAGTAATTGTTCTATGGATAGGAATCAACGGCTGTGCCTCTTGATGGGGAAAAAAGCGTTGATCCCAATGATCCAAGTGCAAGTTTCTTCCTTGATCTGACCAAGTATCTTTATAGATGCAGTCGGATCAGCTTGATCAGAAATGGTTTGACTACGTTAGAGTAAAAATTATCATGGTGGAATCGCCCATGCTTTCCAGATAAGGGAAGTTTTTCCGGGTTCGGTTTTGGATAAATCGACGGATTAGTCTCTTGTTCGGATATCCGTGGGCGAGGCCCCGAATGTGGGACCCCCCTCGCGAGAAGTACTACTTCCGCTGCTAGTACCCCGAATCCGTTGCTCGGTGGGAACAAGGATCTCACAGTTGGTATCAGAGCAATTTGGCTAATAAAGATCAACTGAGAAGACAAATATGTCAAAAATTTATCAAGAAACACAAAAAGGTTGTAATTGTGTGATATAAGTCATACAATTTGATATTCAAACTGAAATTCGTAATTGGGTAATTGGGTCTTCAGATGGAAGTACCGCAATTACATAGAATCCCTGACTTGCTTGAGGCCTAGACATGATGGTATTTACCTTATAATTCCAAGGGCCGTGACTACCAGTATATATCGAGAGTATAACTGCAGCTCTTTATACTGACAGTATATACGAGTAAATCTAAGACTTGAAATTATAAGCGTTAATGCTATCCAGATGATGAGCTCGAATGTGGTTGATATGATTTTTAATTCTGTTTGAGAATTGATGAATTGATTTGGATTCTGATTGAAAAATGATGATTTCTGAAATTTAGTTGAAATATAATAACCTGAGCGAAACCACAATGAGGATGAATGGGACGAGTCCCTGTGATGATATTCATAACTAGAATGATGATAATGATTTCAGCAAATCACTATGAGATTAGTGGGTTGTGTTGTCAAACTGTTACTGTTAACACTTGACCGGTAGATCAAGTTAAGGGATGACAAATTGAGAACTTGCTTGACTGAAATTCCCGTGGCTCAGGAATGTTCAGAAGGACATTTTTCGATCTAATGGACCATTATCATGTTAAATATATGAATGATATGATCTGAATGAATTGTTATTTAATGATGAGTTCTATATAAGGGATATTTATCCCAGTGTTCTGTTGTGTTGACCAGAATATAAGGAACCCCAGAATAAATTGCATCTTAAGAAAAAGAGTTGTCCTCTACCTTGCGAGATGAGGACATCTCCCATTTTTAAGTGGGGTAGAATGTAAGATTCTCCTCCAGCCTTCGAGGTATACAGGAGTAAGAATATCCCTTTTTGATCTTATAATTATTCCCTCTCTAAAATAAAAGAAAGATTCTGTTTAAAAAACGAAGACCCTTTCCCTAGAATACTTCTCAGGAGTCACACCTGTTTTAAGGATTTAGAACAATGAGTTAAGAAGTGAAAATCGGTGTTTTGGATACCAAGGTTTTGGTTTTCATTTGAGTACAGCCCAAAAGAAGTTCTTTATCTCTTGGGGAGTATAAGAAGTTATCCCCCAGATATTGTGAGCCTTATATCTGAATTCAATGAAAGTAGGTGACTTAGCCTACAAGCTTCTTTTACCTCCTCATCTCAAAGTTCTTAATGTATTTCATAGAAATATGTGCCAAATCCAAATCATGGAAAGACGGTAAAACTTCAGTGACAAGATACCGTTAGCTCCTTCCTTTATATAAGCCGTAACTTTTACCTGTCACTCACAGTAATCTTACTTCCATCGATCTCCCTTCTTCTTAATCTCCTTCATAGCTTGGCAACAGGAATTAGTTTTATCCATGATGATTTCTCACCTTCAAGATGCAAGCGAGTCTGTGAAGAAAGATTTTATAGAACAGTATGAGCGCTCACTTTTTCCTCACTTGGGAACTTCTGTAGCTCAGACCAAATGGCGGACCTATCAAGACATAACTAGGGTAACACCCTGGGGTCAGCAGCACTTTCGTAACAATGTCCGTTTGCCCGATACTACTGCGTCATGAGATCAAGGCATCTTGGGTTTTCTGAGCGAGTCTTCTTACTGGCGTGTTTTCTTCCTCATCATAAGATATGCCTTTACCTCGTTTTTGGCTTGCCTCTCAGAGGTCCTTTTGTTAGATCACCTCATACCACTGAGATAGGTGCAGCAATAACCAACAGAATTATTCCCATAGATGAGTTACCTTATACGTGCGCAGCTTGTGAGTGCTGCTTTTGTGATCATATGATGGACGGGCTTATGGAAGTGTAAAGAGTTCTTCTATCTTTACTGTATATGTTCCAAGAATGAATAAAGTTTAAATCTTGTTCTTGTCTTGATCCTTACTCTCTTTGAGACTTTTTTATTTGGTGGTTAATCTTAATTAAATTTTTCTCTAAGTCTCATATTCGTGCATCTTGTGAAATTACCCCCAGTTTGCGAGATGAGGACATCTCGTGTTTTTCAAGTGGGAGAGAATGTAAGATTCCTTCCCAGCCTCTCAAGATATCCAGCATCTTTCCCTGTAGTCAATTCCCTCTTCAGAATTATAAGAGATCTCGTCTCTGCCTATTTTGACATAGAGAGAGAAAATATTCTAGAGAGAGAATATTCAGATTTTTAATATTTTTGGATAGAAAATTATCTCATCTTATTAAAATAAGTTCCCTTGAAACAGAAATTCAAAAAGAACTTTCCAATGTGCAATTGGAATTAATTGGAAATGGGTATAAAGGACCTTAGCCTAAGTATCTAGATTTTCAGAAATTTTTGGATTATGGTCCAATTAAGGTTCCTATGAACCAATAGCATCAATCCATGTGTAGGGAGGAGATAAATCCAATTTTGTAAAAGAAGATACCCAAAAATGAGTTAATGCTCACATAAGATAAAGAGTTGACTATGTACAAGGTTTATTAGTAAGAAACTATGAGTAATATCAAAAATATGAGATATTTTGGGAATCCAAAAATGAGTAAATGCTCACATAAGATGAAGAGTTGAAAATGTACAAGGTTTATTAGTAAAAAACTATGAGCAATATTAAAAATATGAGATATTTTGGGTATCCAAAAATGAGTAAATGCTCACATAAGATGAAGAGTTGAAAATGTACAAGGTTTATTAGTAAAAAACTATGAGTAATATCAAAAAAATGAGATAAATTGAGTATCCAAAAATGAGTAAATGCTCACATAAGATGAAGAGTTGAATATGTACAAGGTTTATTAGTAAAAAACTATGAGTAATATCAAAAAAATGAGATAAATTGAGTATCCAAAAATGAGTAAATGCTCACATAAGATGAAGAGTTGAAAATGTACAAGGTTTATTAGTAAAAAAACTATGAGCAATATTAAAAATATGAGATATTTTGGGTATAATGATTCCATTCTGACACATATGTAAGGAAGGGGAGTTCTTTAAAGGAGGTGCATATTTCACATGCTTGAATGAGTTTTAAACTCAAAAATAATGTGATATTTTTATCTCTCCTCTCTATTGAACCAAACCAAATCAAAATCAAAATGGAACCAAACCGAATCAAAAAGTAACCAAACTAGGTCCAAATCAAAATCAAAATGGAACCAAACCGAATCAAAAAGTAACCAAACTAGGTCCAAATCTAGTCCAAATCCAACCAAATTGAAATTGGAAAATTCTAGAATTCAGTTAGCTTTGGTTAGAGCTTCCCTTTTCTATAAATAGAACATGAGTCCTTTGAAAAAAATAGAAGAATTTTACTATACTAGAGTTATGCTGAAATAATGCTAGTTTCTACTATTCTCTAAAATTCTCTCCAAATTGAAGAAATTGGAGCTTCCCTCTTTCTTCAATCCCCATTGGTGGCTCCATCAACATACTTAACCAATTGATTGGTTGGGGGCCTCTACCATGAACAAAGAATCAAGC
Organism: Cibotium barometz; assembly: GCF_041138505.1. Lineage (NCBI taxonomy): Eukaryota > Viridiplantae > Streptophyta > Polypodiopsida > Cyatheales > Cibotiaceae > Cibotium > Cibotium barometz. The sequence continues at coordinate 2,599,849 of NC_141086.1, forward strand.
AAATTGTAAGGTAAATGATAAATTTTGATCTTTTCTATAATTTCTCAATGCTTCTCTCTTCTCAACCCCTCTCAAGCTTGAGAAGCTTAATTGGAATGGTTTTTGAATGCTATTGAAGTTAATTGATGAATGGTAGTGAAGAGTTACATAACTAGATGAATGCTATTGAAGTTAATTGATTAATGATAGTTAAGAATTACATAAATTTTCATTTATGCTTAATTCAAATGGTTTTTATGTAAATTCTCTCTCTCACTCAAGAAATGGTCATACTCATGACCCATTCTCAATTCAAATGATGCTTTTCATAAAGCTTTTCCTTAATCCAAGATTAATCTATGCTTGAGGCCAAATTAATGGCTTTTTTCTATGCTTTTAGTTTATGTATATTGATGATTCAATCCATTATGGATTAATGATCCAATTAGGGATCATTCTAAGTATTTCCTTAATGATAAGCTTTATCCCTTAGAAAAATTGAGATTTATCAGCATAGCAGCAGAGCTATGGTAAAATGTTTATAAAAATTACGCATAAAATAATTTCATTCAAAGTATAAAAAGAGGACTTCCTACCATATTCTAGGAATTATCATCCTAGATTAATGGAAAGATATTCATTGTAATCCTAGAGAAATTGATTTTTATATTATGCATAATTGATTTTCATGCATAGAGGTATGCATAAAAGATTATTATTTTAACATAAAAGTGTTACTTTTATCATAATTAGATTTCATGCATAGAGGTATGCATAAAAGATTATTATTTTATTATAAAAATGTTACTTTTAGCATAATTGAATTTCATGCATAGAGATATGCATAGAAGATGATTATTTTATTATAAAAGAGTTACTTTTAGCATAATTGAATTTCATGCATAGAGGTATGCATAAGAGATGAATATTTTATTATAAAAGAGTTACTTTTAGCATAATTGAATTTCATGCATAGAGGTATGCATAAGAGATAAATATTTTATTATAAAAGAGTTACTTTTAGCATAATTGAATTTCATGCATAGAGGTATGCATAAGAGATGAATATTTTATTATAAAAATGTTACTTTTAGCATAATTGAATTTCATGCATAGAGGTATGCATAGAAGATGATTATTTTATTATAAAAGAGTTACTTTTAGCATAATTGAATTTCATGCATAGAGGTATGCATAAGAGATGAATATTTTATTATAAAAATGTTACTTTTAGCATAATTGAATTTCATGCATAGAGGTATGCATAAGAGATGAATATTTTATTATAAAAGAGTTACTTTTAGCATAATTGAATTTCATGCATAGAGGTATGCATAAGAGATGAATATTTTATTATAAAAGAGTTACTTTTAGCATAATTGAATTTCATGCATAGAGGTATGCATAAGAGATGAATATTTTATTATAAAAGTGTTACTTTTAGCATAATTGAGTTTCATGCATAGAGGCATGCATAAGAGATGAATATTTTATTATAAAAGTGTTACTTTTAGCATAATTGAATTTCATGCATAGAGGCATGCATAAGAGATGAATATTTTATTATAAAAGAGTTACTTTTAGCATAATTGAATTTCATGCATAGAGGTATGCATAAGAGATGAATATTTTAGGGTTGTTGCAAGATCATGGTGTCCAGTTTTATCCAGTTTATGCTGGACTGGGACAATGCTTGGAGAGCAAATTTTTGGGGGCAAGGTACTTAAAATGAGATCAAGCAAATAATAGAAAATATGCTTGCCCTTAAATTAACCCAATATAACTTCAATTAATATAAATTAGTCTAATTAATCAAAATTAATCAAAAATATGATGAAATGATAAACAAATGATCTTTCCATACTTACAGTGATTCAATTTATTTTTCCATAGATGGACCATTACAAGTACACTAGTCCCTATAGGGTTTAGATGATTCACATCAAAAATGTAATTTTACTAATTAGATTATTAATATTTGCAGGCCTTCTGATAGTCTGGAAGAATTTTGAAAAAGAGATCATTAAAAATCCAACCATTGGATTTGTAATTTTTACTAACCACCACATTCTACTAATGTCTCAGTATCTACCCACTCTTTTGATCTACAAGATTGAGGATTTTTAGTGGTAGCTATTGTGGGTACAAAAAGTGGCGTATATTATAACACTTTCAAAACCTTGAAATATTTAAAGAAAATAGACAAATATCTTAAAATTTTCTCAAAAAATCAAGTTAAGCTCCATATTATGTAAAGATCTAAGGTACAAAGTGGGAATCTCATATGAGTTTATATGTAAAAGATATTAGCATTTTATGAAATCAAATCAAATTTGGGACAAGGTGTATACATTGACTTTGTACCTAAGAAAATGAGGACTTTTGAGTATCTAATGCTTAATCAAATTATGTAACTATATTTCCAACTTTGAATATGATGTTCCAACAAAAGAACTTGAAACGGAATTCCTTCATTTACTAGAAGAGAGTAGCCACTAAAGGTAAACAAATGCCTGTTTTTTTACTGTTTACAAGGTGCCTGAGTGGACAAAACTGGGCACTCTGATCTCGCAACCACCCTTTATTATAAAAGTGTTCCTTTTAGCATAATTGAATTTCATACATAGAGGCATGCATAAGAGATGAATATTTTATTATAAAAGTGTTACTTTTAGCATAACTGAAATTCATGCATAGAGGCATGCATAAGAGATGAATATTTTATTATAAAAGAGTTACTTTTAGCATAATTGAATTTCATGCATAGAGGTATGCATAAGAGATGAATATTTTATTATAAAAGAGTTACTTCTAGCATGATTGAATTTCATGCATAGAGGTATGCATAAGAGATGAATATTTTATTATAAAAGTGTTACTTTTAGCATAATTGAATTTCATGCATAGAGGTATGCATAAAAGATGATTATTTTATTATAAAAGTGTTACTTTTAGCATAATTGAATTTCATGCATAGAGGTATGCATAAAAGATATGGGAAGTGATAATATGTGATAAGATGCATATGAGTTGAGTTAGGATGTGATAAGATGAGTTAAGAAGTGATAGGATGTGTATGGGATGATGTAAGAAGTGTATGTGATGGGATAAGATGTATATGGGTTGTGATAGGGTGAGAATATGGATGTGAATTCTGATGGGTATGTATGGATGTATACATATAGATGTGGATGCATGAATGTGGATGTATGGATGTGAATGAGGATGTGGATGTGGATGCATGGATGTAAATGTGGCTGTGTATGTATGGATGTATGCATGTAGATGTGAATGTGAATGTGGATGTATGGATGTAAATGAGGATGTGGATGTAGATGCATGGATGGGATATGGATGTATGCATGTAGATGTGAATAGATGGAATGTGGATGTATACATGTAGATGTGAATGTACGCATATAGATGTGGATGTATGGATGTGAATGTGCATGTAGATGTGGATGTATGGATGAGGATGCATGAATGTGCATGTAGATGTGGATGTGAAAATAGATGCATGGATGTAGATGTGGATGTATGGATGTGAATGTGGATGTGGATGTGGATATATGTATGGATGTGAATATATGATATGTGATGTGAAGGAATCTGAAGTGATGAGATGGAAAATGATGTGATGGGATGAGTACACATATAAATGGAATGTGGAATAAGTAATGTGGATTGATGAGGGATAATGTGGAAAAATGAGAGTTAATATAGAAACTGTATTTGTAAATTGTTTGTAAATGGTTGTTTTATGTCAAGAATGCTGGGGAAGCATTTTGACCGCCTTGTGATTAAGGTCGTGGAGACCTAACTGATAAAGTTGCAATTGCAGACGGAGAGTCAATGGAGGACGTCTCGCGTAGCAAAGTCAGCCGAGGTCTTGACCAGCCTCGGTTCGATTAAAATGGTGAGCTTCCGGTAACGGTGGATGAGGGACCAAGGAAGCGGCCTATGAGTGAAGCGCTAGGTCACCTGCGAAGGATCCTAGAGGGTGCTGACCATAACGGTGCTCGAGCTCTGGGTCGCCTAGGATACCCACGCGTGTGTCGAGGAAGATATTGGAACAAGGAGTAAGAGTTGTTTTGTGAAACCGGGCATGGATCTGGTTGATTGACCTTGCTGGTCTTTAATGGATGAGTCCATGGCTCTTTATATGGATCTGTTGGTTGATCTTGCTGATCTTCAACGAGAGTCCATCTGGATTTTTATAAGTGATTATATTGCCGAGTATTATGGGCTAGGAACTATTGAAAAGGCCCCTCGCGTGGACAGGTAGTGAGCGTTCTGGTTGCCAATGATGCCATAGATACTCTGATGAAGGAATGATGGGAAATTATGAATCAACCGGATAAATTGGAAGATTGTGATCAGTGATACTATGGTTTTATTAAGGGATTGTTTTAAAACTGGTTGAATCTGTAAAAAGGCAATTTCATATTGGGTGTGTAAGTGGTGTGACTAGTTTTATTTTTGCATGAACATCCGGCTAGGGGGCCTTGGAACTCTTTTCCTTGGTACCCGGGACAAAACCTAACCAAATTCTTAATTGGATCCCATCCCTACAGTGGTTGGCTAACCCATGGGACTGGATGGGGTTAGGCTGGACTGATGGATCCGTAAATCGAGACTCAAATTCTGTTACTACGATAGATAAAGTAAATCCCGAATAGTAATTGTTCTATGGATAGGAATCAACGGCTGTGCCTCTTGATGGGGAAAAAAGTGTTGATCCCAATGATCCAAGTGCAAGTTTCTTCCTTGATATGACCAAGTATCTTTATAGATGCAGTCGGATCAGCTTGATCAGAAATGGTTTGACTACGTTAGAGTAAAAATTATCATGGTGGAATTGCCCGTGCTTTCCAGATAAGGGAAGTTTTTCCGGGTTTGGTTTTGGATAAATCGACGGATTAGTCTCTTGTCCGGATATCCGTGGGTGAGGCCCCGAATGTGGGACCCCCTCGCGAGAAGTACTACTTCCGCTCTAGTACCCCGAATCCGTTGCTCGGTGGGAACAGGGATCTCACAGTTGGTATCAGAGCAATTTGGCTAATAAAGATCAACTGAGAAGACAAATATGTCAAAAATTTATCAAGAAACACAAAAAGGTTGTAATTGTGTGATATAAGTCATACAATTTGATATTCAAACTGAAATTCGTAATTTGGTAATTGGGTCTTCAGATGGAAGTACCGCAATTATATAGAATCCCTGACTTGCTTGAGGCCTAGACATGATGGTATTTACCTTATAATTCCAAGGGCCATGACTACCAATATATATCGAGAGTATAACTGCAGTTCTTTACTGACAGTATATACGAGTAAATCTAAGACTTGAAATTATAAGCGTTAATGCTATCCAGATGATGATTTCGAATGTGGTTGATATGATTTTTAATTCTGTTTGAGAATTGATGAATTGATTTGGATTTTGATTGAAAAATGATGATTTCTGAAATTTAGTTGAAATATAATAACCTGAGCGAAACCACAATGAGGATGAATGGGACGAGTCCCTGTGATGATATTCATAACTAGAATGATGATAATGATTTCAGCAAATCACTATGAGATTAGTGGGTTGTGTTGTCAAACTGTTACTGTTAACACTTGACCGGTAGATCAAGTTAAGGGATGACAAATTGAGAACTTGCTTGACTAAAATTGCCGTGGAGGAATGTTCAGAAGGAAATTTTTCAATCTAATGGACCATTATCATGTTAAAGATATGAATGATATGATCTGAATGAATTGTTATTTAATGATGAGTTCTATATAAGGGATATTTATCCCAGTGTTCTGTTGTGTTGACCAGAATATAAGGAACCCCAGAATAAATTGGATCTTAAGAAAAAGAGTTGTCCTCTACCTTGTGAGATGAGGACATCTCGCATTTTTAAGTGGGGTAGAATGTAAGATTCTCCTCCAGCCTTCGAGGTATACAGGAGTAAGAATATCCCTTTTTGATCTTATAATTATTCCCTCTCTAAAATAAAAGAAAGATTCTGTTTAAAAAACGAAGACCCTTTCCCTAGAATACTTCTCAGGAGTCACACCTGTTTTAAGGATTTAGAACAATGAGTTCAGAAGTGAAAATCGGTGTTTTGGATACCAAGGTTTTGGTTTTCATTCGAGTACGGCCCAAAAGAAGTTCTTTATCTCTTGGGGAGTATAAGAAGTTATCCCCCAGATATTGTGAGCCTTATATCTGAATTCAATGAAAGTAGGTGACTTAGCCTACAAGCTTCTTTTACCTCCTCATCTCAAAGTTCTTAATGTATTTCATAGAAATATGTGCTAAACCCAAATCATCGAAAGACGGTAAAACTTCAGTGACAAGATACCGTTGGCTTCTAAGTTACGCTAGCTCCTTCCTTTATATAAGCCGTAACTTTTACCTGTCGCTCAAAGTAATCTTACTTCCATCGATCTCCCTTCTTCTTAATCTCCTTCATGGCTTGGCAACAGGAATTAGTTTTATCCATGATGATTTCTCACCTTCAAGACGCAAGCGAGTCTGTGAAGAAAGATTTTATAGAACAGTATGAGCGCTCACTTTTTCCTCACTTAAGAACTTCTGTAGCTCAGACCAAATGGCGGACCTATCAAGACATAACTAGGGTAACACCCTGGGGTCAGCAGCACTTTCGTAACAATGTCCGCTTGGCCATGGTTATTAAAGCTTTGGGTTTAGGTCCTCGATACTACTGCGTCATGAGATCAAGGCATCTTGGGTTTTCTGAGCGAGTCTTCTTACTGGCGTGTTTTCTTCCTCATCAGAAGATATGCCTTTACCCCGTTTTTGGCTTGCCTCTCAAAGGTCCTTTTGTTAGATCACCTCATACCACTGAGATAGGTGCGGCAATAACCAACAGAATTATTCCCATAGATGAGTTACCTTATACGTGCGCAGCTTGTGAGTGCTGCTTTTGTGATCATATGATAGACGGGCTTATGGAAGTGTAAAGAGTTCTTCTATCTTTACTGTATATGTTCCAAGAATGAATAAAGTTTAAATCTTATTCTTGTCTTGACCCTTACTCTCTTTGAGACTTTTTTATTTGGTGGTTAATCTTAATTAAATTTTTCTCTAAGTCTCATATTCGTGCATCTTGTGAAATTACCCCCAGTTTGCGAGATGAGGACATCTCGTGTTTTTCAAGTGGGAGAGAATGTAAGATTCCTCCCGAGCCTCTCAAGATATCCAGCATCTTTCCCTGTAATCAATTCCCTCTTCAGAATTATAAGAGATCTCGTCTCTGCCTATTTTGACATAGAGAGAGAAAATATTCTAGAGAGAGAATATTCAGATTTTTAATATTTTTGGATAGAAAATTATCTCATCTTATTAAAATAGGTTCCCTTGAAACAAAAATTCAAAAAGAACTTTCCAATGTGCAATTGGAATTAATTGGAAATGGGTATAAAGGACCTTAGCCTAAGTATCTAGATTTTCAGAAATTTTTGGATTATGGTCCAATTAAGGTTCCTATGAACCAATAGCATCAATCCATGTGTAGGGAGGAGATAAATCCAATTTTGTAAAAGAAGATACCCAAAAATGAGTTAATGCTCACATAAGATGAAGAGTTGACTATGTACAAGGTTTATTAGTAAGAAACTATGAGTAATATCAAATATATGAGATATTTTGGGTATCCAAAAATGAGTAAATGCTCACATAAGATGAAGAGTTGAAAATGTACAAGATTTATTAGTAAAAAACTATGAGCAATATTAAAAATATGAGATATTTTAGGTATCCAAAAATGAGTAAATACTCACATAAGATGAAGAGTTGAAAATGTACAAGGTTTATTAGTAAAAAACTATGAGTAATATCAAAAAAATGAGATAAATTGAGTATCCAAAAATGAGTAAATGCTCACATAAGATGAAGAGTTGAATATGTACAAGGTTTATTAGTAAAAAACTATGAGTAATATCAAAAAATGAGATAAATTGAGTATCCAAAAATGAGTAAATGCTCACATAAGATGAAGAGTTGAAAATGTACAAGGTTTATTAGTAAAAAAACTATGAGCAATATTAAAAATATGAGATATTTTGGGTATAATGATTCCATTTTGACACATATGTAAGGAAGGGGAGTTCGTTAAAGGAGGTGCATATTTCACATGCTTGAATGAGTTTTAAACTCAAAAATAATGTGATATTTTTATCTCTCCTCTCTCTTGAACCAAACCAAATCAAAATGGAACCAAACCGAATCAAAAAAGTAACCAAACTAGGTCCAAATCTAGTCCAAATCTAGTCCAAATCCAACCAAACTGAAATTGGAAAATTCTAGAATTCAGTTAGCTTTGGTTAGAGCTTCCCTCTCCTATAAATAGAACATGAGTCCTTTGAAAAACATAGAAGAATTTTACTATACTAGAGTTATGCAATGCTAGTTTCTACTATTCTCTAAAATTCTCTCCAAATTGAAGAAATTGGAGCTTCCCTCTTTCTTCAATCCCCATTGGTGGCTCCATCAACATACTTAACCAATTGATTGGTTGGGGGCCTCTACCGTGAACAAAGAATCAAGCAAATTGTAAGGTAAATGATGAATTTTGATCTTTTCTATAATTTCTCAATGCTTCTCTCTTCTCAACCCCTCTCAAGCTTGAGAAGCTTAATTGGAATGGTTTTTGAATGCTATTGAAGTTAATTGACAAATGGTAGTGAAGAGTTACATAATTAGATGAATGCTATTGAAGTTAATTGATTAATGATAGTTAAGAATTACATAAATTTCCATTTATGCTTAATTCAAATGGTTTTTATGTAAATTCTCTCTCTCACCCAAGAAATGGTCATACTCATGACCCATTCTCAATTCAAATGATGCTTTTCATAAAGCTTTTCCTTAATCCAAGAATAATCTATGCTTGAGGCCAAATTAATGGCTTTTTTCTATGCTTTTAGTTTATGTATATTGATGATTCAATCCATTATGGATTAATGATCCAATTAGGGATCATTCTAATTATTTCCTTAATGATAAGCTTTATCCCTTAGAAAAATTGAGATTTATCAGTCATAGCAGCGGAGCTATGGTAAAATTTTTATAAAAATTACGCATAAAATAATTTCATTCAAAGTATAAAAAGAGGACTTCCTACCATATTTTAGGAATTATCATCCTAGATCAATGGAAAGATATTCATTGTAATCCTAGAGAAATTGATTTTTATATTATGCATAAGTTATTTTCATGCATAGAGGTATACATAAAAGATTATTATTTTAACATAAAAGTGTTACTTTTATCATAATTAGATTTCATGCATAGAGGTATGCATAAAAGATTATTATTTTATTATAAAAATGTTACTTTTAGCATAATTGAATTTCATGCATACAGGTATGCATAGAAGATGATTATTTTATTATAAAAGAGTTACTTTTAGCATAATTGAATTTCATGCATGGAGGTATGCATAAGAGATGAATATTTTATTATAAAAGAGTTACTTTTAGCATAATTGAAATTCATGCATAGAGGTATGCATAAGATATGAATATTTTATTATAAAAATGTTACTTTTAGCATAATTGAATTTCATGCATAGAGGTATGCATAGAAGATTATTATTTTATTATAAAAGAGTTACTTTTAGCATAATTGAAATTCATGCATAGAGGTATGCATAAGAGATGAATATTTTATTATAAAAGTGTTACTTTTAGCATAATTGAATTTCATGCATAGAGGTATGCATAAGAGATGAATATTTTATTATAAAAGTGTTACTTTTAGCATAATTGAATTTCATGCATAGAGGCATGCATAAGAGATGAATATTTTATTATAAAAGTGTTACTTTTAGCATAATTGGAACTCATGCATAGAGGTATGCATAAGAGATGAATATTTTATTATAAAAGTGTTACTTTTAGCATAATTGAATTTCATGCATAGAGGTATGCATAAGAGATGTATATTTTATTATAAAAGAGTTACTTCTAGCATGATTGAATTTCATGCATAGAGGTATGCATAGAGGTATGCATAAGAGATGAATATTTTATTATAAAAGTGTTACTTTTAGCATAATTGAATTTCATGCATAGAGGTATGCATAAAAGATGATTATTTTATTATAAAAGTGTTACTTTTAGTATAATTGAATTTCATGCATAGAGGTATGCATAAAAGATATGGGAAGTGATAATATGTGATAAGATGCATATGAGTTGAGTTAGGATGTGATAAGATTAGTTAAGAAGTGATAGGATGTGTATGGGATGAGGTAAGAAGTGTATGTGATGGGATAAGATGTATATGGGTTGTGATAGGGTGAGAATATGGATGTGAATGTGGATGGGTATGTATGGATGTATGCATGTAGATGTGGATGCATGAATGTGGATGTATGGATGTGAATGAGGATGTGGATGTGGATGCATGGATGTAAATGTGGATGTGTATGTATGGATGTATGCATGTAGATGTTAATGTGGATATATGGATGTAAATGAGGATGTGGATGTAGATGCATGGATGGGATGTGGATGTATGCATGTAGATGTGAATAGATGGGATGTGGATGTATGCATGTAGATGTGAATGTACGTATATAGATGTGGATGTATGGATGTGAATGTGCATGTAGATGTGGATGTATGGATGAGGATGCATGAATGTGCATGTAGATGTGGATGTGAAAATAGATGCATGGATGTAGATGTGGATGTATGGATGTGAATGTGGATGTGGATGTGGATATATGTATGGATGTGAATATATGATATGTGATGTGAAGGAATCTGAAGTGATGAGATGGAAAATGATGTGATGGGATGAGTACACATATAAATGGAATGTGGAATAAGTAATGTGGATTGATGAGGGATAATGTGGAAAAATGAGAGTTAATATAGAAACTGTATTTGTAAACTATTTGTAAATGCTGTTTGTAAATGGTTGTTTTATGTCAAGAATGCTGGGGAAGCATTTTGACCGTCTTGTGATTAAGGTCGTGGAGACCTAACTGATAAAGTTGTAACTGCTAACGGAGAGTCAATGGAGGACATCTCGCGAGCAAAGTCGGCCGAGGTCTTGACCAACCTCGGTTCGATTAAAATGGTGAGCTTCCGGTACGGTGGATGAGGGACCAAGGAAGCGGCCTATGAGTGAAGCGCTAGGTCACCTGCGAAGGATCCTAGAGGGTGCTGACCATACGGTGTTCGGGCTCTGGATCGCCTAGGATACCCACGCGTGCGTCGAGGAAGATATTGGAACAAGGAGTAAGAGTTGTTTTGTGAAACCGGGCATGGATCTCTTTGATTGACCTTGCTGGTCTTCAATGGATGAGTCCATGGCTCTTTATATGGATCTGTTGGTTGATCTTGCTGATCTTCAACGAGAGTCCATCTGGATTTTTATAAGTGATTATATTACGGAGTATTATGGGCTAGGAACTATTGAAAAGACCCCTGCGTGGACAGGTGGTGAGCGTTCTGGTTGCCAATGATGCCATAGATACTCTGATGAAGGAATGGATGATGGAAAATTATGAATCAACCGGATAAATTGGAAGATTGTGATCAGTGATATTGTTTTAAAACTGGTCGAATCTGTGAAAAGACAATTTCATATTGGGTGTGTAAGTGGTGTGACTAGTTTTATTTTTGCATGAACATCCGGCTAGGGGGCCTTGGAACTCTTTTCCTTGGTACCCGGGACAAAACCTAACCAAATTCTTAATTGGATCCCATCCCTACAGTGGTTGGGCGGTTGGCTAACCCATGGGACTGGATGGGGTTAGGCTAGACTGATGGATCCGTAAATCGAGACTCAAATTCTGTTACTACGATAGATAAAGTAAATCCCGGATAGTAATTGTTCTATGGATAGGAATCAACGGCTGTGCCTCTTGATGGGAAAAAAAGCGTTGATCCCAATGATCCAAGTGCAAGTTTCTTCCTTGATCTGACCAAGTATCTTTATAGATGCAGTCGGATCAGCTTGATTAGAAATGGTTTGACTACGTTAGAGTAAAAATTATCATGGTGGAATCGCCCGTGCTTTCCAGATAAGGGAAGTTTTTCCGGGTTCGATTTTGGGGGCCTCTACCGTGAACAAAGAATCAAGAAATTTGTAAGGTAATTAGTGAATTTTTATCATTTTCTATAATTTCTCAATGTTTCTCTCTTCTCAACCCCTCTCAAGCTTGAAAAGCTTAATTGGAATGGTTTTTAAATGCTATTGAAGTTAATTGATGGTAGTGAAGAGTTACATAATTTGATGAATGCTATTGAAGTTAATTGATTAATGATAGTTAAGAATTACATAAATTTTTATTTATGCTTAATTCTAATGGTTTTTATGTAATTTCTCTCTCTCACTCAAGAAATGGTCATACTCATGACCCATTCTCAATCCAAATGAAGCTTTTCATAAAGCTTTTGTTTAATCCAAGATTAATCTATGCTTGAGGCCAAATTAATGGCTTTTTTTTCTATGCTTTAAGTTTATGTATTTCATGAATATTGATGATTCAATCCATTATGGATTAATGATCCAATTAGGGATCATTCTATTTGTTTCCTTAATGATAAGCTTTATTCCTTAGAAAATTTGAGATTTATCAGTCATAGTAGCGGAGCTATGGCAAAATTTTTATAAAAATTACGCATAAAATAATTTCATTCAAAGCATGAAAAGAGGACTTCCTACCATATTCTAGGAATTATCATCCTAGATTAATTGAAAGATATTCATTGTAATCATAGAGAAATTGATTTTTATATTATAGATAATTGATTTTCATGCATAAAGGTATGCATAAAAGATTATTATTTTAACATAAAAGTGTTACTTTTATCATTATTAGATTTCATGCATAGAGGTATGCATAAAAGATTATTATTTTAATGTAAAAGTGTTACTTTTATCATATTTGCATTTCATGCACAGAGGTATGCATAAAAGATGATTATTTTATTACAAAAGTGTTACTTTTAGCATAATTGAATTTCATGCATAGAGGTATGCATAAAAGATGATTATTTTATTACAAAAGTGTTACTTTTAGCATAATTGGATTTCATGCATAGAGGTATGCATAAAAGATGATTATTTTATTGTAAAAGTGTTACTTTTATCATAATTAGATTTCATTCATAAAGGTATGCATAAAAGTTGATTATTTTATTATAAAAGTGTTACTTTTATCATATTTGGATTTCATGCATAGAGGTATGATATAACAGAGTTCCTTCTACACTACCCTTAGACATACCATCTCTCAACACCCTTCACATGTACTCTTTCTAAATAATTATCTAGAGCTCATTCCTACACTACTCTTAGATATACCATCGCCTACATGGAAATTTTCTTTTATTCTTCCATTTATCTCCTCCCTACATTTGGATTAATCTAATTGGTCCATAGGAACCTTAATTCAAAAATTTCAAAAAGTCTGGACCCTTAGGCTCTAAGGTCCTTTTTACCTGATTTCAATTTATTTCAATTGCACATTGGAAATTTCTTTTTGAATATCTGTTTTAGGGGAAACCATTTTAGACACTAGGAGGATTTTTATATCCAAAAATATCTCAATTTTGAATTATCTCCCTCTAGACATTTTCTCTCTCTAGGCCAAGACGGGGCTTGAAAAAGAAAAACGAGAGGAGCTTCGGGCTTCTGAAATGATGGTAGAGAAGAGCTTGGAGCTTTCATGAGATGACAATAGATTCAAGGTCCCCTATGCTAGAGAGCATACTACTGCACATAGGCATGGTAGGGTCCAAGCTCAGATGCACCCCCCTCCTCGACATAGATGCTCCCACCATGTGTATTTGCTTATAGTTCTTCAGCTTTAAAATTGAATTGTAGAACAAAAATTAGGATTAAAGAATCAATTCACTCGTGATTTTCCAAATCAATGGAGCCTTGCACATCTGGATTAAAACCAATGGATTACAAGTCATCATGGATTATCTCATCTAGCTCTTCTACTATCATGATTTTTTAGCATCTACTATATAGCAATACTATTTATGATACAAAGGTTACATGGTTACATCGACAAGAATTTTTTTAATGACCTCCTCTCAAATTTGTACTCAAAGGTTGTGACCATATATGTTTTTCACGTCCTTAGCCCTAAACCTATGTTCTACTTATATCACCTTATCCTAGGTATATTTTTTCTTTAATTCTATGATTTATAAGATTTTTTTAAAAATTTTTGAGATTTTATTGTCCACTATCTACTATTTGGAATGAGCTTTTACAAATTCATGGTGATAAAAACAAAAACAATTCTCATAAAAAATATAAAAATATTTCAAAGTTAAGAAAAATAGCCTCCTAAAAGTTGATGTTTTACATCAAAGTTGATGCAAAACATCAACTTTTCCAAAGTCTTGAAATTCTAGAAGAGTTTTATGCAAGGGGATAAGCAATCATGAAGCTTCCTTCTTCCTTCAAGCAGTTGAAAAAGCTTTGGAAGCTTGGCATGAATGAGTGCTCTCACCTAAAGGAGCTACTAGAAGACTTTGGGCCTCTTTGGTGCAACTGAAAAAACTACGGAAGCCTGGCATGGGACGAGAGTTTTATGCAAGTTGCTCACCCACTGCTATATGGAGTACAAAAGTGTCTCCCAATGGTTCAATCCCCAATTATTGAATTATTTAAAGGGATTGGAAGGGTAGATAACTATTTCTTTGAGGAATCTACTTTGCTTTTGAAGGGTAAAAGATTATTCAATTGCTTCTTTCAAAGTATTCAACCTCTGTTTCTTTGAGTATTTAATTATTCAATCACATTTATAAAGGGATTGCTTCTTTCAAAGTATTCAACCTCTCTTTCTTTGAGTATTTAATTATTCAATCACATTTATAAAGGGATTGCAAGGGCATATAACTTTTTTTTCCAAGAATCTCCCTTACTTTATGCACTTCTTCTTGTGAAGGATAAACCCCCCCTTTGAAGCATACTGTAACCTTAAAAAGCGCCTAAGAAGGATAAGCCCGCTTAGCAAGCATGGCCAAAGAAGGAAAGAAAAATAGATTAGGAATGGAGATCACCAAGTGAGCATTTAGAATGGTTCTAATCTAGATAGAATGGAAACCACTTCAATTAAATATAGTTATGAGGATTCAATTCTTAAAGATTAGAATATTAAACCAGAAAAGAAAGTGATGTACCTACTACTCCCAAGGAGATGGGGAATATCCGAATGCATAAATAGAGATTGAGAGATTGGAATTGGCCAAGGCCTTGGTTTAGCAATGCTACGAGGAAGTGAAAAAATCCAAACCAACCCAAATAAGGTCTTCTAATATAGTCTATCCCACACGAGGAAGGACTGTTAAACAGACTTGATGTTCTAGAGCCAGTAAGGGAAGGAACAAACAAAGGAGTTATGAATTGAATCCTACCCTTGCTTGATTCTTGAATGTACGGTGTGTGGGAAACTTGGACACATGGAAAGCAACTGTTGGTCAAAGAATCAACCTCAACAAGCGAATGTGATGGAGGCCTCCTTGCCAAAGGAGGACATGGAAGCACTGTTTTGAAACTATGGAGTTTTTCACCCACCCCTTGTATCTTGTTGTATTGTTTCTACCCTCGCTCGCACCGATGATATAGCCATGGAGAATGATGTAAAGGCCAAGATGCCTAGTTATGCATAAGGCCAAGATGCCTAGTTGTATGTTAGGTCAAGATTCCTATGATGTGTACCTCACACCTAGATGTGTCCTAGATGGCACCAAGGGGGGTGTTGAAAATGTGGTGCCTAGATGCACAAGGAGTATGTATCAAGGGGAAGTGTGTGAAGGTGTGTGAATGGCCTCTTATGGAGAGGAGATATTTGGGGATATTTTGAAGTTTAGGTGGCATCACTTGTGTCCACATCTTTTGTAATCTCCTGGCTATATTAAGAGCCACATGAAAATGAAGGGTCACACTCATTTTGGCTAATCCAAGTCGTGGTCATGTGTTTATGATTTCACAAGTTGATTATCTTCACTAATCTCTTCACCCCTATCACCAAATCCATGGCTCCCTTCACATTTCATCCACCATAGCTTCATCTTTCATCCATGTGAGCCCTCAAAGCATGATGTTCAAGTATCCATAGATGCATAATGGCTTTAATTCTTTGAATCCACAAATTTTCACAAAGATTTGTTCACCAATTAGGGGGAAAGAATTGAACCAAGATGTGCAAAAAGACAAACAAGATTGGGAAAAAAACTTCAAGATGAAAAGGCCTCGAAACCCAAACTATGTCAGTCAGCCTATAGAGAAGAAAGGCTAATGGAGTAGTACCAAAAATTGAGAGGGTTGCCAAGAGAGATTTAGTTATTGCCAAGATCGAATAAGAATAAGAAGAAGATCTAAGGCAAGAACTTGAGTATTTCAAGACTTATAATTTTGACGAGAGAATAATGGCACACATTAGAGCACAAAGGTCTAAGGATGGACATGCATCTTATGATGAAATAATATTAGGGAAGTAAATATAGTGGAGCCTTGTAAGACTCCTCCCCAGCCTCTCAAGATGTCCAGTATCTTCCCCTGTAATCAAATCCCTCTTAAGTCAGATATATAAAAGATCTTATTTCTACCTATTTTGGCTTAGAGAGAGAAAATGTTCTAGAGAGAGGTTATTCAGATTTTAGGTATTTTTGGATGGAAAAATACCTCTTCTTATTAAAATAAATTTTCCCAAATTAGAAGTTCAAGAAGATTTTCAGAAGGTGCATTAGAAATCAATTATAATCTATCCTAGGGGTCCAGATTTTTTGAAACTTTTAAATTAAGGTTTTGAGGGGCCAATCAGATTCATCCAAATGTGTGGAGGAGATAAATAGAAGAAATAAAGAAAATCCCTCCCAGAAATGAGTAAATACTCACATAAGATAAAGAGTGGACTAAGGACCAAAGGAAATCCTAAAAAAATAAATTTTTGACACCTCAGAGTGGGGATTCCCCCTCATGAAGGAGGCGCCTATTTCACATGTGTGGTGGAGTTTTAAATTCCCAAAAATTGAGATATTTTATCTCTCCTCTCTCCTAATTCAAGTCTAGTTTCAAAAAGTAAGCTAAACTGACCCAAAAATGGTCAAAAATTGACCAAACTGATCTGGAAAATTCTAGAATCTGTTTGCTTGGTTAGAAGCTCACTTTTTCCTATAAATAGAAGCCTCCCTCTTTGTTGAAGCTTAATAGTGTTTTATGCACTGTTACTCTACTCCTCTCCATAGCCAAAACTATGAATTTATTAATAATTTATTAGTCTTTGACCATTCCCTCTTCTAAAGAATTGGTGGCCACTCTTGTTGCAAACAAGAGTAGATCCCTCAAACCATCAAGCCAAAGGAAAGCTCCCAGAATTTCATGTAAGTTAGAAATCCTACTTTTTCTTGTTCTTTTAATGGTTTTCTAATTTTTTGTTATCTTTAAAATGATAATCTAATGCTATGCCTTACTGGAAAGGCTTTCCCCCTCTCTCATTCTTAAATTCAGCCCTTCTTTATCCTAGTAATCAATTTTTTTTTGAATTAAACTTTTCATATTGTTTCTCTTTTAAAAGTGGAATTTGATTAGTTTAGAGTGCTTTAAACAAAGTGGGGATAATTTTTAAGTAGCTTAGGAATAGAAAAAATTGAAAAATGGTCAGCCATACAAAGGAGGTTATGGCAAAATTTTCTTAAATTTTGTGAAATAGGTATTATCCTTTATTATTTAAAAAGAATAATCCCCATCGTTTGTGTATTCTAAAAGTGTTATTTTTATTCTAGGCATAGAAAAATACATAGTAGAAATAATTTTATTATTAAAGTGTTATTTCCATTAGATTTAAATTCTATATATAGAAAGATGTATATTGGATATTTTTTTAATTATAAAAGTGTTACTTTCATCAATATTGATTTTTATGCATAAATAAATGCGTAAAAGAATTTTTTTCATTATTTATAAAAGTGTTACTTTCATCAATATTGATTTTTTTGCATAAATAAATACATTAAAGAAGTTTTTTATTATAAAAGTGTTACTTTCATCAATATTGATTTTTATGCATAAATAGATGCATTAAAAAAATTTATTATAAAAGTGTTACTTGCATCAATATTGATTTTTATGCATAAATAAATGCATTAAAAAAATTTCTATTATAAAAATGTTACTTTCATCAATATTGATTTTTATGCATAAATAAATGCATCAAAGATTTTTTTTAAGTATAAAAGTGTTACTTTCATCAATATTGATTTTTATGCATAAATAAATGCATAAAAGAATTTTTTTAATTATAAAAGTGTTACTTTCATCAATATTGATTTTTATGCATAAATAAATGCATAAAAGATTTCTTTTATTATAAAAATGTTACTTTCATCAATATTTATTTTTATGCATAAATAGATGCATATAATAATTTTTCTATTATAAAGTGTTACTTTCATCAATATTGATTTTTATGCATAAATAGATACATAAAGATTTTTTTTATTATAAAAGTGTTACTTTCATCAATATTGATTTTATGCATAAGTAGATGCATAAAATAATGTTTTTTATTATAAAAGTGTTACTTTCATCAATATTGATTTTTATGCATAAATAAATGCATAAAAAAATTTTTTTAATTATAAAAATATTACTTTCATCAATATTGATTTTTATGCATAAATAGATGCATAAAAGAATTTTTTTTAATATAAAAGTGTTACTTTCATCAATATTGATTTTTATGCATAAATAGATGCATAAAAGAATTTTTATTAATTATAAAAGTGTTACTTTCATCAAAATTGATTTTTTATGCATAAATAGATGCATAAAAGGATTTTCTTTTCTATAAAAGTGTTATTTTCATAGAAGTTGGATTTCATGCATAAATAGATACATATAGACTTTTTATATCAAAATAAGAGTTCTCTTTAATCTTATGTTTAAATCCCATGAATATTGGAAAATGAATAAGTAAATACTCTGTGAAGGAAAAAATCTATTGTTTCATATTCTCTAGGATAGTAATGAGAAAATCTAGAAGATCTATCGAAGTTGGAATTTTAGATAAATGATTAATTTATTCCTCATAGAAATACGTGTTTAGTTTTGAATTCAATTAAGCCAAATACTCAATGAATGAAATTCAATAAAGTAGTAATTGAAATATTTACCTTCGAGAAAGATAGTTCAGGAAGAACCTTTCCAAACTCAAACCCTGAATCTATGACCATAACTTAATCACCTTCATCAGTTTTAAGAAAAGATGATCTGTGACCTCAGATAAATGATTAATTTATTCCTCATAGAAATGCGTGTTTAGTTTTGAATTCAATTAAGTCAAATACTCAATGAATGAAATTCAATAAAGTAGTAATTGAAATATTTACCTTCGAGAAAGATAGTTCAGGAAGAACCTTCCCAAACTCGAATCCTGAATCTATGACCATAACTTAATCACCTTCATCAGTTTCAAGAAAAGACGATGTGACCAGTTCAGTAATCTACACTCAAATCACCCAGCGAATCTGAAACTAAGTTGAGACCTTGATTTTGATTTGAGGATCAAGAGTTCATAATAATTTGAGGAATTCTGCTTGGAAATCCAGACCTGTGATCTAGAAGTCTTGGGATACAGAATTCAAATATACTCATTGTATTCAAAAGAAACACAAAAATAAAAACTTGCATAAAAACCCTCTTTTCTTAAAGGACTGTCTTACGCCAGAATGCTGGAGGGAGCATTTGGTATATGTGTTTTCTAAGGGAAGTTCGGTTGTTGTTGCAAACAGCTGGCAGCGGGGAGTGTTCAAAGGACGGCTCACGTGGCAGAAACCTACCCAGGTCTTGACTAGTATGGTGTAAAATGGTGTGCTTCCAGTACGATGGGCGAGGGCCGACGAAGCGATCCCTGAGTGAAGTGTCATGACACCTAAGGAGATCACTGGAGGGTTTTGACCAGGCAATACAGGGGCTCGCGATGCTTAGGACACCCATGTATATGTCGTGGGGAAGATATATATATGTATGATGACGAGAAAATTATTGTAATGTGTTACTGGATCTCGTTACTGACCTGCTGGTCTCAATGGAGAGTCCAGAGTGATAGTGTTTTGTAAAAAACAAGGATTCAATGGAAATTTTGAGTTATGACATGTGTAACCAATAATTATTTTTCAATGGATTGTTTTAAAAGTTAAAGTTTAAAGAGGAGTGTGTGTGTATCTGTATTCTAAAGCAAAAGTTGGCATATCCCTAAGTTTATCCTCTCAAAACCAAGAATCTAGCCCTTGTGGATCTGGCCCATGCTACCAACAAGTATGCACACTATTGAAAGCCTATTTGAATGTCTACAGCACCTTCACTTGCATCATGAACATAAACCAAGAAAACCCTACCAGACATACACTTGGAAACCTCATCCAATGGACAACTCCATTCAATCAAATCTAGATCAAGTTTATCCTTGAAACATTTCTAAAGGTGCCTAATTTAGGATTCCCTATCTTCAACACTACAATTGACCCTACTCACCCCTTGTTCAGTCAAACCCTCAAGTAACCATTCAAACCTCTCTTTCACAACCCTTGAGTATGTACACCTCGCCTCATCCAAAACTGAAAAGAATAAGGTAATCAAAAGCACTTAAGATCAAGCAAACCTCATAATTCACAACAAATAGGCGCATTGATTAGGTTCAAAAACACACCAAGACAACTACAACAAACCTGAATCTTCGCATACAGCTAGTGCATGCCGTATATCCTAGCAATATATGAAATGTCACTTTCAAACTCAATAGAAATCAAGAAATAAAAGGGTTGAAAGAGAGCACCCTGAACACTACCCGTTTTCTGGATCGACATACCACTAAAATATAGAACCAATATATATGAAATGTCACTTTCAAACTCAACAGCAATCAAGAAATACAAGGGTTGAAAGAGAGCACCCTGAACACTACCTATTTTTTGGATCAAGACATACCACTAAACTATAAAACCAATTTCTCAATGAAATAGATTGAATACTTGCACAAATGGTGTTTCCTAGGCTAACTAATTAGTATCCTATATATCCATATCATACTTTCATATATCACAATCAAAAATTTCAAATCCATTACATACTTTCTTGTATCAAAATCATACATGTGAATCCATGAAACATGTTATAGGATGCAGCATGAAACATGTTATGTTTATTATGTAGATAAAAAAATGATAATAAGGTAGAGCTAAAGTTAGACCATGACATCTAAATACATAAATATGACAAAGTTATATGTCAAAAAGAGTTTGTCCAAAAGCGGAAGTTCATGTCAAAGTACAAGGATTGCATGACACTAAGAAGGAATATCAATATGTGGAATGTCTTAGAGGATCGTGCCAATAAGAGAGGTGTCACTCTCGATGCCTATATAGTGTCGAAGCATCTCATTGCTTTGACATCCCAGCTCCCCACATCTAGCAAAACATCAATCACAGCATCACGTTTATAGCCTCTAACCAAGGGTTTGTTCCCGCACACACCCTATTCACTTGTATATTTCAACAAATCCCCTCAAGTGAATACTCCTAGAACACCTGGACCCTATACCAAGTTTCCCTCTTACTTGATAGTCTGCGGCGACCAGTGTCTAGCACACCTCCCCTCAAGTTAACTTAGCACACCTGGACCCTGTACCAAGTTTCTCTCTTACATGATAGCCCATGACCAGTGCCTCAAGTCCCTAAACTCATAGTCCTTGACACTCTCTCTCTCTATGTGTCCAAGGCTTACTATAGTTGCCTACGACCTTGACTAAAGTGCTCACACATACATCTACCACGTGGCCTACATCATCGGTGGCTCAGAGGTGGTTTTACTTTGTTGGGGCAGGTTACATTGGGTTGTGGGGTCTCTCTCTCTCTCTCTCTCTCTCTCTCTCTCTCTCTCTCTCTCTCTCTCTCAGAAAAGATTATTCGACTCCACTTCCTTTGGAGCCTCCATGAAGTTTGCCGATGCCGTTCCTTCTCCACTGGGTTACATTGGGTTGTGGGCTCTCTCTCTCTCTCTCTCTCTCTCTCTCTCTCTCTCTCTCTCTCTCAGAAAAGATTATTCGACTCCACTTCCTTTGGAGCCTCCATGAAGTTTGCCGATGTCGTTCCTTCTCCACTGGGTTTGCTGTAGCAATCTCTTGCCATGTGACCTGGCTTTCCACAATTGTTGCAAGTGATTCAGGTCCTTCATCCTACTCTGCCTCTTCCTCGTCCTTGTCCTCAAGAGAATCCTCCTCGGGTGAAGAATGCCTTTCTTCTCTTGCTGTTGAGTTGAGCCATTTCTTCTCTTTGCCTCTGCTCTCTTGCTCTAGTAGAGCTGCTTCTATCTCGTGTAGCTTCAATTCAAGTACATTTTTTAGTGTTGCTACAATGTTTTCATATTCTCCTTTGTCCACACTCTTCAGAAGTACAGCTAGTGCCTCATCATCTTCTACCTTTTTGCCAATAGCTGCCAGTTGTTGCTTAATGCTTTTATATTTGTTCAAGTGTGTGATTAAAGGTTCACTTTTCTTCATATCCAATTTGTAGAATTGCATTAACAGATTTATCTTTGAATTTTTAGCTTGTGTGCCAAACAATTTATTTTCATCCCATGCATCTTTTGCCCATTGTATCCCTATGATGTGATGAATGATTTCATCATTTAAACTGAGTGCAATAAGTCCCAATGCTTTTTCATTCATGCTCTTCCACTCATTTTCTCCTCTCTCTGGACATTCATCTCTTCCCTTAACTAGCCCCCACAGATTTTTCCTCATGAGCAAATACATGGTTTTTGTCTGCCATGTGTAAAACTGCTCCCCATTAAATTTGGCTATTTCTTGTGCTGTACTCATGATGATGTGAAGGGGGTCTTACCTCTTGATCCAATTTCAAGATTCAAGGGCAGTGTCTACCCTTTTACAACTCAATCTTGTGTTTAAGAGATGATTACAACAAATTTATCAGCATAAAATCACCAGAAATTACATTAAATCAAGGGTAACCAATTTGTACGGAATGGTTGGAGTATCAACCCAACTCCGAATTGCAATCTAAAGTTATAGGGATCTGTATCAGATACCTAATGGTTAATTTGAACCCTCAATTGCACCAAAATATATCGATTAACACTGATTAATCACTAATTAGCAAATGATCAAAATAAAAAATTCAATAAGCTTCCTTCTATGCATAGAATTCAATTCTAAAGAAAGTAACACTTTTTTTAAACAAAATATTTTTAGTAAGCATTTTTCTATACCTAGGATGAAAAATAACACTTTAAGAATACATATATGATGGGAATTACTCTTTTTGAATTTTAAAAAAAAGCAAAACTATTTTTTCAGAATTTTAGAAAATTTAACCATAACCTCCTTTGTATGGCTAACCATTTTTCAATTTTTAACTCTCTAAAATTAATTAGAAGTTCACCAAGAGTATTTAAATCATTCTAATGTAAATATTTTCTACTTATCAAAGAGAAACATTATGATGAAAAACTTGATTTTATCCATTAATCATTCATCTAGGATAAAGAATGGTTGGATTTACTAAAGAAGAGAGGGGAATGCCTTTTTTCAATGAGGCATAACATCATATTCATTTTAGAGAAGACAAAAATCATAAAAAACCATAAAATGAATAGAAAAGAGAAGAATCTCCAACTTACACGGAGAATTTGAGAGCTTTCCTTTGGCTTGATGATCTACTCTTGTTTGCTACGAAGTCTATGCCCCATTTTTCAAATGGGTCCTACGAAGTCTATGCCCCATTTTTCAAATGGGTGCAGCAATTATATATCTGGCTTGAGTGTAGTTGGCTGCCAAATTGATGGGTCCTACGAAGTCTATGCCCCATTTTTCAAATGGTTGTAAGGACACGATGGGGTTTAGGGGCATGTAATCCTTGAATCGAGGGATTGCTATGCACTAGCATTTATCACATCCTTTGACATACTCAGCAATGTCAGTCATTAAAGTGGGCCATTGTGAGAACCTTATGAGTAGTGATGTCTTTAGCAAAGTGCTCGCCAGCACAAGTAGAGTGAGCCTGTTCAAGGAGGAAGACATATTTTTCTTCTCAAACGTAACATCTTAGGATTTTGTCCTTTCCCTGCTTGTAAAGTTGACCTGCGATCAGTTGTGGTACGGGGCTATTTTTTTTATTAAGCGATGGGCGCGATCCTTGTTGAGGAGAGGATCAAGTGGCTAAAAAAAAAGCCACTTCTTCGCTCCATTTAGGAATTCAACAAAGTTGGAACAAGGTGGCATCTGGTAAATCATCATCTACTCCCACTGGTTGTTCGTCATTGGGGGATCCTTAACATGTGGTCTGCTAGAACATGCTGAGAGCCTTTTCTCACCGTAATAGTGAAATCAAAGGTACAAGAGGGCTTGATGGTTTACAAAGAAGACAAACTTAGCCAAAAATGTTCCCAGGCCCCCTAGCCGGCGCTTCAAGCAAAGTTCAAGATAGTTACACCACTTACACACCCAATATGAAATTGCCTTTTTCACATATTTGGTTGTCTTTAAAACAATCTTTTAATGAAACCATAGTACCACTGGTCATAATCCTCTAAAATATCCGGCTAAATTCTAATTTCCAATCATTCCTTCATCGGTGTACCTATGGCATCATTGGCAACCAGAACGCTCACCACCTGTCCACTCGGGGGCCTTTTCAATAGTTCCTAGCTCATAGTACCCGAAAATATATTCACTTATAAAAATCCAGATGGACTCTCTGTTGAAGGTCAGCAAGATCAACCAATAGATCCATATAAAAGAGCCATGGACTCATCTGTTGAGGACCAGCAAGGCCAATCAACTAGATCCATGCCCGAGTTCAGAAAACAACTCTAACACCTTGTTCCATTTTCTACCTCGATGCATGCGTGGGTATCTTTGGCGACCCAGAGCCCAAGCACCGTATGGTCAGCACCCTCTAGGATCCTTCGCAGGTCACCTAGTGCTTCACTCATAGGCCGCTTCCTTGGTCCCTTATCCACCGTACCGGAAGCTCACCATTTAACTCGACCGACCTTGCTATGCAAGACGTCCTCCATTAACTCTCCGTCAGTTGTTGTAACTTTATCACTTAGGTCTCTACGACCTCATTCACCTCACCATTTAAATCGAACCGAGGCTGGCCGACCTTGCTACGCGAGACGTCCTCCATTGACTCTCCGTCCAGCAGTTGCAACTTTACCAGTTAGGTCTCCACAACCTTAATCACAAGAAGACGGTCAAAATGCTTCCCCAGCATTCTTGACATAAAACAGTCATTTACAAACAGATCATAAATACAGTTTCTATAATGAACTCACGTCTTTCGAGATTGTTCCACATTAATCCATATTACTTAACCCAATTCCACATCATATGTGTATCCATTCTTGACCAGATACATCACTTTCCATCCCATCACATCAGATTCATTCACTTCACATAACATCCATTCCTATCTTTTTTAATTTACATTACGTCTCATCACATCCATTTCTCATTACATCGCATTCGTTCTTCACATCTTATATTATTCATTCACATTCTGATTCACATGACATCTCATCTCATCCATTCGCTCATATCGACTTCATATCCCTTCACATACATTGTTGCATTCATTATTCCACATACACATCCACATTCGTACATCCACATTCACATCTACATCCATTTTCACATCCACATTCATACATCCACATCCACATCCACATTCACACTTCCACATTAACATCTACATCCATACATCCATTTTCACATCCACATTCATACATCCACATCGATACATCCATTTCCACATCCATATTCATACATCCACCTCCACATCCATACATCCACATCCACATCTACACGCATCCATCCATTCTCACATCTACATCCACATTCTTACATCCACATTCACATCTACATCCACATCCACATCCATACATCTATATCATACATTCACATCCACATTCTTACATCCACATTCACATCTACATCCATACATCTATATCATACATTCACATCCGCGTTCACATTCCTACATCCACATCCATACATCCATATCCACATCCATATCCACATTCACACATCCACATTCACATTCACATTCACGTAAATCCACATTCTTACATCCATATCCACATCCATATCCTTATCCACATTCCATATCTACATTCATACATCCACATCTACATTCATACATCCACTTCCATACATACACATCCATATTCATACATCCATATCCACATCCACATGCACATCCATACATGTATATCATACATTCACATCTGCGTTCACATTCATACATCCACATCCATACATCCATTTCTACATTCCCATTCATATAACCACATATGCCTTCACATCTATTCTTTTACATCACATCCATTCTCACCCTATCACAACCCATATACATCTTATCCCATCAGATACACTTCTTACCTCATCCCATACACATCTTATCACATCCTAACTCATCTTATCACATCCTAACTCATCCCATATGCATCTTATCACATCCTATCACTTCTCATACACATCTTATCACATCCTAGCACATCTCATACACATCCTATCACTTTTCATACGCATCTTATCACATCCTATCACATCTCATACACCTCTTATCACATCCTATCACTTCTCATACACATCTTATCACATCCTAGCACATCTCATACACATCTCATCACATCCTATCACATCTCATACACATCTTATCATGTGCTATCCTATAATTGAAACTTAATGGGATCATATAGATGTACTAGCCAGAGAGGAAAATGTTGAGGAATTAGAATGGCTAATTCGCCTATTGATCATGACTGACCCCTACTCCGTAGAGGAAATATCCCCGATAGCCCAATGCTTTTCTTTTCCACAAGATGACTATCCTCGCATGGTTACATTCTTGATGAGTTTAAGTGGATGCGAAAATGAAAAGGAAATATCTGACAATGATGAATGGACGGATGAAACTCATGGCACTACTGAGGTTGACTTTATTTATTTGGATGATGCGGATAGAGGCTTAGCCTTAGGGCTAGAGCCAGGACTCTACAACATCCTCTTACCATATCCTCAGTAGTAGTGTGGTACTGGTAGGTAGGTTAGTGTTTTCAAGTTTTTTCTAGTTTGGATTCCTTAAACGAGTCTTTAATTTTTCACACTGATGTGCCTCTCAAGGTATAGTGCTTGTTAGTTGATTGTACAGGTTGAAAAGTTTGAGGTGGATTCGCTTTCAAGTCCTGAGATAGCCGCAACACTCATACATAAATATCTCATCAAATTGCAGGCATTTCTCTCATCGAATCAAGGAGATCTCCAAAATACAGGTGTAATTCTTCCATACCCACTCTCTTTCGTTTTTTCTGTTCAATTAATTGCATGAACTATAATGCATGACCACATGGAAATTGTCAATGTACTACTTAGTTTTTGAAGTTGCTTGATGTGCTAGTGTAAATCATTAATGAGCTTAACCTTATTGGATATATTCCTGAGAATGCATGACGTCTTTAGTTAACCTTGGAATACGATTGTCTTAGGTCTAGGGTCAAACCATCTTAATGTTTGACACCTGGCCATGTGTGTGTTGACCTCTAGGACATAGCTTTTACCCCTTTGTCGAAAGGATGCAAGACAAATTATAGTTCAGGAGCAAAGATCAAAAGAAATTATTTTTTAAAAAAAGAGCCTACAATAAATGGCAATACAAGTCTATGATGTGCTTTAATGTTGGCCTATCGCCTTATTGATACTTGGTAGGCGAGGAGTAATCTACTCCACACCGATGCCTTGGTTGGTAGGGGGTAGCCTTGCCTAAAGTGAGCTAATAGATTCCTGGATAATGCCTTGTGTTAAACATTGTACCAGGATCGATGTTAGTTTTGCCTTAGGAAGGTCGCCATTGTGTATAAAAATTGTCACGTGCATAAAGAAATAAAGGCAAAAGGCTCCTGTAACTCTGATGTTTCTTGTGTCCCTAGGCTCGTGGTATTAACTTGTTCTTAGAGTAGACACAGTGTGGTCATCTGTTTATTTATTAAGCTTGGTTATTTTCCTTGACTTAGGCCAGTTATAAACATTGATTAACCTTTGACACCTTGCTAACTCTTGATTTACTTTCAATAATTTTAAACTCCTGTTAATTTACTACACTAGCTCATTCATGTGACCCTTAAACTAAGTTCTCATAGCAACATCCATTGTAGTCTAACATGCTTGAATTTATACACTTTATATCTTTTGAATTCCAGCATACTTTCACTCTACTTCCCTGTTTTGCAGACAGTCCACCACAACAACCCTATCAAGCTTACCATACCATAGCTTCTGAGGACGAAATCTACATCAGGAAGGGGGGCATGTTAAGCTACGAGGGACATTGAGACGTACTAGGTTTTACGTCATTAATTTAAATATTCTGAGTCATGGGCCGGGCTTATTGGCACCATATGTTAAGGATAAAGGGATTGGGTGATCGCCGATGAGCGGCGCACCTTGAATATCAATAGGGTAAGGGTTAGGATCGCCGACCATGTATGGGTGCCCATGTGTGAACGGCCAAGTCACCTATAAGAGTCAAATGTAACCCTAAAACCCTCATTCTCATGTGTTGAATATAAGAGTGCTCTTGCCTTATCTCCTTGGTTTCCTTCTCCTGCGTGTGTGTGTGAGAGAGAGAGAGAGAGAGTGAGAGAGCGATCGAGCACTGTGTAGCAGCACGGCAGCGGCGAGGCGGTAGAGCGGCGATGGTGGTTCCTCCTTCACTACTGCGACACGGGAATCCTTCACGGCGGCAGTTAGAGCGGTGAGTGACACACCTTTGCATTCTGTTTGAGCTTGCTTTCCTGGTTGTATGCTTGCAGCCATTCGTGGCTCGCATACGGTGTTTGTGGCAAGTCCCTAGCTATGACCTGTGTGGCAAAAGCGCACAGTTAGCTCACATTCTGATGTACTTATTTGATGTTTATATCATTATGCGTTTTTTCATTATTGAGTATCATTATATTTTAGTTGATGTTCTTGGTTTTTTTAATTTTTTAACACTTTGGCTATCATATTTTTTGTTGAAAATCCCCATGCCATCGTACCCAAACATGCTCCACTTTGCAAGCATGTGGGGACTCAACACACCCCCACATGCTTGCAAAGTTTGGTCATGATCGGAGCATGTTTGGGTTAGTAATTAGCGCCCAGTGTGGATTTTTCAAGTCTCTTGGTGCTTAAGAGGCCATGGAAAATCCAGGCCTTCCCCATACCATCGTACCCAAACATGCTACGATGGGAACCAAACTTTGCAAGGATGTGGGGGGGGCCACCCCCACATGCATGCAAAGTTTGGTCATAATAATCAGAGCATGTTTGGATTGGTAATTAGCGCCCAGTGCGGATTTTTCAAGTATCTTGGTGCTTAAGAGGCTATGGAAAATCCGGGCCTTCCCCATACCATCATACCCAAACATGCTCCGATGGGGACCAAACTTTGCAAGCATGTGGCGGGGACCCACCCCCACATTCTTGCAAAGCTTGGTCACAATCCGAGCATGTTTGAATTAGTAATTAGCACCCACTGCGGTGTTTTCAAGTCTCTTGGTGCTTAAGAGGCCATGGAAAATCTGGGCCTTCCCCATACCATCATACCCAAACATGCTCCGATGGGAACCAAACTTTGCACGCATGTGGGAGGAGCTCACCCCCACATGCATGCAAAGTTTGGTCACAATCGGAATATGTTTTGATAATTAGCGCCCAATGAAGAGTTTTCAAGTCTCTTGGTGCTTAAGAGGCCATGGAAAATCCAGGCCTTCCCCATACCATCATACCCAAACATGCTCTAATGGGGACCAAACTTTTCAAGCATGTGGGGGGGGGCCGCCACATGCTTGCAAAGTTTGGTCATGATCGGAGCATGTTCGGGTTAGTAATTAGCACCTCTTGTGCTTGCAAAGTTTGGTGATTTTCAACAAACAATATGGTGATGGTGATTTTCAACAAGCAATATGATAGCCAAAGTGTTAAAAAATCAAAAAACCATGAACATCAACTAAAATGCAATGATCCTCAATAATGAGAAAACTCATAATGATATAAACATCAACTAAGTACATCAAAATGTGAGCTAACACAGCCACTCTGGGTTTAGCCACTAACTCAAAAGATCAAGGTATAATGAAAATGAGCTACCTGAGCTATTCTGAGATTAGTCACTCCCAAAAAATCTAAGTACAATGTAAGTGAGCTAACCCAGCTAGTTTGAGTTTAGTCACTATCAAGATAGAGATCTAGTCAACAGCACCCTCTCTAGCTCCCAACTACTCTAGAATGCTCTCATGGTCATCCACTCGAAGCCAAAAACGAGGGCGAGAACTGTGTTTTCGGCTCTGTACTCGATCAAGAGTGAGCCTGGTAGCAACCACTAGATGAGAGAACTGAAATGCCTCTAAATCCCACTTCCAATGCTGGAACTCAAGACTCCCCTAATGAAGTCAAATTTACTGGTGGAATCGGCCTGCCACAATCATGCTATGGGCATCAAAAGAAAACCCATGATCATCCACTATATCTTGGTCAAGGATGCACTTTGGCCTAGTGCAACTCGTCAGATAGTAGTCTACTCCCTCGCTATTTCCCTCACCAGCAATAACAGCAAATACATCACCCTCTTGTAGCAAATCTGTCAGGTCATCATAGCTGGCCACCATGAACGCAGGACATGTGCATCGGACAACATTGGTGGATGTGAAGGATGCTTGGGGAGAGGAATATCTGTATTCATGCATTTGCCCATCCTCTCGAGGAACAATGTGACCAATCGCCATCCATACATGCTCCATAGAAGCATGCAAACCGTCGTGTGAATTGTGGGAGACGCCATGCACGTGCTCCATGTAAGCCCAAGGTGCCAGGTATTGTGTCACAATCATGGGAGGCTCTACGGTCAATCATGCCACCATCCACATGCCAAAAAAATCTCCTGACAATCCGAGCATCACATTTGGGATACGATGATGCTGCACTCCCACACAAATTTTGGGAGCACCACTCTATGTGGCCCACATCTCTGAACTGCTCAGCATCCTGCCCCGCAGCTAATGATGCCTCAGGGCACGTTTCACACACATTGTCAGGCATTTTTTTGAAAGGTGTTTTGGGCTTGTGTACATACGTGTGCATGGCAGGTGAAAGAGCTTTGCCCGGGAATGCCTTGGCAGATGTACAGGGTGGACGGTTTGGCTATAGGCTTTTGCAGGCCTGTCCGAAGCATGATCCGCTAGAGGTGATATCAGCTGCTCGGCCGCTTGAAATGTGTGCGCGTCCAAAAAATGGAACTGGGCACTGGCAGGTTGTATTTGAAGGTGTGTGAAAGCAATTCGGCAATTAATGGTTGGACAGCCAATTTAATGAGTGCATGAGTTAGATCTTTTTGGTGTGAAATGGAAGGCTCTAAAGCATAGTGGCCATTTTCTAAAATAAAAAAAAAGAATAATAAATACCATCCACGTGGCCAACAATGAAAAAGCCACATGGAGGCAAGCTTTGTTGCCAACACAGCTGCCAGCGTGAACATCTGGAAGGTTGGCGAGTCGGTTTTTGAAGATGGCCACCTTGTAGATGAAGAGATTGCCTGGCGGGTATTGTTGCAGCCACACAGGTGAGGAAAGTGTTGCCGGTGCAGGGGGCTCGGGTCATTCTACAGAGACAAATGCGAAGGGAGTTGCCGCCTTTGAAGCTGGTGTGGAGGCGCAAGGATGAGCATGGCTAGGCGCAGTCGCATACGAACAGGGCTGCTAAAGGGTGGCGACTAGGGGAGCCGCCTTTGGTTGTTTACTGTGGCTGTCTAGTGTGGAAGGTGCCCACCTTGTATCAAGAGGCTTCTTCGGTGATGTGTGCAGAGGCTGCCGTCATCAAGAGAAGCTACCGTCATCAGGAGAAGCTGTCTGGTGAAGGGGGACCAGCGTGCAAGAGCAAAAGGCTAGAGGGAGCAGCCTTTGGAGCGACTGCTGGACGTGATGGAAAGTGCTGCTGAAGGGTAGGCGACTGGTGGAAGCTACCTTTGGCTTTCGACAAGTGAGAGAGGCTGGTGGATGCGTGGAGAGCTCATGACTACGGGACATTGAGAGCAGGGCTGCTGGCGAGCACAGAGGGACCGGAGAGCTACTGGGGATCCACCAAAGAGAGGGCTGGTGCCGAGTGAAGCAGAGAAGAGGCGACAGGGTAGCTGGATGCTGTCCAGAGAAAGTGTTTTGGGTGTTGTGTGTTGGTGACAGATGGTGCCAACATGAAGGACCATTTGAAGAGAGAGAGATCATGGCAGTGTACTGACGCAAGCAAAGGCAAGAGAGGTAGCCTTTTGAAAGAGTCTAGCAACACACACAGAAGTGATGGGCTTCAGAGAGAGTTGAGGGTTGCTGGTGGGGCGCCCTCTGAAGAGTGAGAGTGGCCAGGTTCTTTCTAGTGTGGTTGGCACAGCTGCTGCAGGTGCAAAGGAGTGCAAAGAGAAGAGGGAGCATGAAAAGATGCAGGGGGGAAGAGAGCTTGAGCTCTTGCAAGCACACACACACACACTCACAAAACCCTAATAGAGAACACACAAGGTGAGAGGCTGAAAATCTTCTTCTTCTCTACTCAACACTCAACACACCATATACAAGAATAAGAGTACACACAATATGAAAGGTACTCAACCAATACATACACGGGTTCTCTATAGTGTGAACCCGACTAAATGAGCTGGCGCTATAACTATGCCAGTCTCTAGAATGGCTGTCACACAGCCTGTCATCCCACTGGCCGCATATCTCCCATGATCTCACCAACCATGCCAGTGGTGTAAGTGTGGGGCCTATCCCCCAGGTCAGTGGTGGCCACCGCCTCACTAGATGAGCTCGATATCTCAACACTCCCCCTCGAGCTCAACTCCATCTCATGTACACCAAGCGAAGCCCTGAATCTGCGGAGCTTCTCTGTACCCAATGCTTTGGTGAAGATGTCAGCTACCTGATCCTCTGTGCTAACATAAACAAGGTCAAGGTCTCCTGCTAAGACCTTCTCTATGACGAAGTGGTAGTGGACCTCTATGTGCTTCGTACGAGCATGAAAGACTGGGTTCCTGGCCAACTCTATACTGCTAATGTTGTCACAGAAAATGACAACTTGTCTATCCATAGACCCAAATCTGCAAGCAGCTTTCTCAACCAAGCTACCTCACATGCTGCCATAGCAGCTCCTTTGTACTCAGCCTCTGTACTCGATAGAGCAACCGTAGGCTGCTTCTTGCTGCTCCAAGTCACAGCAGCACTCCCCAAAGAAAACATGAATCCACTGGTAGATCTTCTATCTGAGATACTACCAGCCCAATCACCATCTGTGTACCCATGTACACATATCTCTGTCCCAGTCTCATAGAATAGTCCACAATGCAAAGTAGACCTCACATACCTCAGTATGCGTCGCACTGCATCCAAATGCGGTTTCCGTGGAACCTGCATAAATTGACTCACCAACCCAACAGCATAGCTCAAATCTGGTCTGGTGATCGTCATGTAGATCAAACTTCCTACTATGCGCCTATACATAGTAGGATCCTCCAAGATCTCTCTTGAATCTGCACTCAACTTGCCATTCTGATCCAATGGCACAGAAATAGGCTTACAGCATGTCATACCATACTTGGACAACATGTCCAAGCCATACTGTCTCTGCAGTAATACAATACCATGTGGTGACCTAATCACCTCAATACCCAAGAAATATCTGAGCTCCCCTAGATCCTTCATCTCGAACTTCTGTCTAAGCAAGATCTTTACATCAAAGATCTCTGCATCATGGTCCCCCGTAATGATCAAGTCATCTACATAGATGACAACAAGCACAACCCCTCTATCACCATGTCGCACATACAGCGACAAATCTGCATTGGCTACATGAAAGCCAATAGTGATAAGATATTTAGAAATCTTGTTAGACCATGCTCTTGGTGCTTGCTTTAAGCCATACAAGGCTTTCTTCAACCTGCAAACATGCTCAGGGTGACCCACATCCTCATAACCAGGTGGCTGCAACATATACACCTCTTCTTGCAAATCCCCATGCAAGAATGCATTCTTTACATCCATCTGATGTAAAGACCATTGCTTTGATGCAGCCACTGCTATCACAACCCTCACTGTTGCCATCTTGGCAACTGGGCTGAAAGTTTCCTCATAATCAATGCCATATGTCTGCGCATATCCTTTGGCTACCAATCTAGCCTTGTACCTGTTTATGCTTCCATCACTGTTATGTTTTACTTTGTACACCCACTTGCATCCAATGGCTTTCTTGCCTTCAGGCAATTGCACTAAATCCCAAGTTTCATTTCCATATAGTGCATCCATCTCCTCATCCATAGCTTTCTCCCAAGACACATTTCCAACAGCCTCATCAATGCATGTGGGCTCTACAACCTGCACAACCTTTGCCATATATGCATAGTGATGTGCCACATAACCATCATATGTAAATCTATGCACAGGGTTCTTCACTCTCCCTGATCTTCGCAGCTTTTCATTCATGGCTTCCATAGCCTTCTTTACACCAGGTGTTCTCATAGCTGGGATCCCAAGCTCCTCATCAAGGCTCATATTTGAGCCACTAGACTCTCCATCAACATGAGAATGCCCTGTAGAAATGTCAGGCATACCAAGGGGCTCAACCACTTTCTCATTTCTATTACGTGATGTACTAATCACATTTGCAGGACTGGTATTATGACGCAGCCTGCCACTCCATGGTCTATCAATAGACCCACTAGATGAGGACTCTCTTGGTCCACTCAAAGACTGTGATTGTTGACCTGCATTCTGTGCAACCACACTTCCACTCACATCAGCCCCAACAGCTTCTTTTTCAGCAGCATACCAGCTGCTCATCTCATCAAAGACAACATCCCTGCTTACCCTCAACTCACGTGTAGCAGGGTTATAACACCTGTATCCCTTTTGCTCAAGGGAGTATCCAATAAACACACATTTTTCAGCTTTTGGATCCAACTTAGTTCTCAGCTCATCTGGCACATGCACATATGCAATGCATCCAAAGACTTTCAGATGAGACAAATCTGGTTTTCTGCCAGTAAACCTCTCCTCTGGAGTTACATCATGTATGGTTTCAGTTGGAGTCCTGTTCATGATGTATACTGCTGTAGAAACAGCCTCAACCCAATAGCTATGCGGCATATTATTCTCTTCCATCAATGCTCGCGCAATCTCAGCAATGTGCCTGTTTTTCCACTCAACAACTCCATTTTGCTGCGGAGTGTATCTGCATGTAAACTGTCTCCGAATACCATTCTTCTTCAAAAACTCAGAGAACTCATTGGAGAAGTACTCTCCCCCTCCATCTGACCTTAGGCACTTTACATATTTCCCTGTTTACTTTTCAACCAAAACTCTGAAATTCTGAAAGTGAGTGAACACCTCACTCTTCTCCTTCATGAAATATACCCACACTTTCCTTGTGTGGTCATCAATAAAAGTCACATAGTACCTACAGCCTCCCATAGATATGGTCTTCGTAGGACCCCATACATCTGAATACACAACATCTAGTGCATTTCTGCTCACATATCTGTTACGTGGAAACACATGCTTTGTTTGCTTCCCAAATTGGCATGCTTCACATATTTTCTGCATACCTTCCACTTTAAATTTTGGCAGCCTTGTCACAATTCCTTTTGTCTGCATAGACTTCAATCTCTGCACATTTACATATCCAATCCTTTTATGCCAAATGTCTGTGTCTGCAACAATTCCTGAACCATTTGCAAACATCGCAACACTCATTTCAGGCATGTCTACATTCAATGTAAACATTCTGCCCACTCTGTTGCCTTTTGCAACCAACCTGCACTTGTCTTTAAAGTCTTCAACATAACAACCATCAGGGTTAACGAACCTGCAAACCCTGCTCAATCATCTGGCCAACTGAAACTAGATTCTTTGTTATGTTCGGTACATGAAGTATATCTGCAACAAGGTACTTCACTTTGCCATCCTGCATAGACAATGGCACATCTCCAACGTGGGCAATTGGATGAGCAGTGTCATCCCCTGTTTCCACAAAACCTGGTCTTTCTGGGTTTTTTATCTCCTTGAACCACTCCCCATGACTCGTCATGTGGTTCGAAGCGCCTGAATCCACATACCATACATTATCTTTTTGTGCTGCATCAACATTTTCAGACATGGCATTCACGACATGCTGCATAACAAACAACCTTTCATTATCCTCATTATTTCTGCTTGAGGATGCATAGTTGTTTTGCTGCACTTTCCCATTTTGCATGTCAGCCTGCTTTTTATAACATTCTACCTGCACATGTCCAGGCTTACCACAATAATAGCATTCATGTGCATCATTATATTGCCTTTGCCAGTTTCCACGGCCTCTTTGACTCCCCCTACCTCTGAATCTGCCTCTTCCAACTGTGTGTTGTTGTTGTTGTTGTTGTGTATTCTGGGACTGTTGTTGTTGCTGCTGTTGGCCATAATTCTGATTACCTGTTTGGCCACCTCCTTGACCGCGTCCACGGCCTCCTCTACCTCGTCCTCTTCCTGAACCTGTGTAGAAGGCCTGTTGCTCTGAACTGTTTTTGCTTTGTGAAGACTGTTGGTCTTCACCCAAGCTCTTCTCTTCGATAATCAGCATAGACACCAAATCTGTAAAGTTGGGAATGTTTTCCCGAGTCTGAATGGACATCTTGAATGCCTTGTATTGTGGCCCGAGACCACGTAGACAGACTTTCACCTTGTCATCATCATCTACTGACACACCAATAGATGCAAGGGATTCCACAATACCCTTTATCTTCAACGCATAGTCATTCATAGACATGCTCTTTTTCTCCACAGTATGAAGTTCATTCTTCAACTGTATCTTACGTGCCTTGGTATTTGTTTCATAGAGCTTTACCAAGGTGTCCCATGCCTCCTTAGGGGACTTGGCATCCTGAATGTGCCCAATCATGGTGTCCTGTATACTAATGGAGAGCCAATACATAACCTTCCTGGCTCCTTGGTTCCAGCCTTTAAACTCTTTCACATCTGCAGCAGCAGTCGCGGTATCTCCGGTGCCTCTTCATGCTCACCTTCTATGTAGTCCCAATAGCCTTTTCCCATCAGGAAATTCGTCAACCTGAACCTCCAAGCATGGAAGTTATTCTTATCAAGCTTCTTAGCCACAATCTGAGTTATCCCATCATTTGACATCTTGCCAAACACACAATTTTACCAGAAATTGCACTCTGGTTTTTCTGCACAAACTGCTGTATTTTCTACACAGCGGTACTGTAGTACTCTCAAATGTCACAACCAGTGACTTCAATGTGCATACATACACCCAATGGCAAGTGTAGACCTCTTTGCAGCACCCACAGTGTCTGCACAGTCAATCTGTCTTCCTGCAGTTCTTAAAACAGAGTTATGCAGAGAATCGATGACTTACCCGCAGTGCTCGAAATCGCCTGCTTTCTGAAAAACGGAGGTCCAGACGCGCCCGAAATGCGTTTTCGGCCCAGAAAGTTTTATCCGATAGGATAGTATAGTTGCCCTATAGCTTTACTCCCAGGAAGAAAGCTCCTCAATCAGAGATCGTTTTGCCGGTGCCTCCCGTAGAGCTCCCAACAAGGGTGGTCACCAACACAACTAGGGAAGAGTAGTTGAAGCTCTTACCCTCGTACCACTTCCTATGGTTCTCTTGTTTGCAGCTCAGCCCTTAGCACGAACCAGGCTCTGATACCATGAGAAGATGCAGGGGGGAAGAGAGCTTGAGCTCTTGCAAGCACACACACACTCACAAAACCCTAATAGAGAACACACAAGGTGAGAGGCTAAAAATCTTCTTCTTCTCTACTCACTCAACACACCATATACAAGAATAAGAGTACACACAATATGAAAGGTACTCAACCAATACATACACGGGTTCTCTATAGTGTGAACCCGACTAAATGAGCTGGCGCTATAACTATGCCAGTCTCTAGAATGGTTGTCACACAGCCTGTCATCCCACTGGCTGCATATCTCCCATGATCTCACCAACCATGCCAGTGGTGTAAGTGTGGGGCCTATCCCCCAGGCGGGTCATCAGTGGCCACCGCCTCACTAGACGAGCTCGATATCTCAACAGAGCAGGGTCCCTAGTTTGCATGGGCTGGAGACAGGTGGGGCTCGCCTACGACACCGGGCAGTGCAGAGAAGTGTTGAGGTGTTTGTGGTTGAAAGGTCTTGGTTGTCAGACGCAAGGTTGCAATTCCTGAGGTGGTGTGGCCGTGGTGGAATTCCCTTGGCAGTAAATCTAGGCCTAAGAGTCTTTGTATGGTTGTGTGAGTGAGGCTTCTGTGTCGGGAGAAGCTTGTATGAAGTGTTGATTGGGAATATATTGTTGGGTGTTTATCTTGGTCTATGGTGCCTTTGTTTTGTGATGTCTTTTTGGTGTGGGTGGTGTGGTGAACCGTGAGAGAGTGTTCTAGCCGGTGGCTGGTGGTGCCCCGTTCCTGTTGGTGTTTCCAAGGCTGTTGGAGTGGACAGCTATAGAGGTAGGTGATTCCGTGTCCGTAATTTCTGACAGCTTTCTGGTGCCCCCACTGAGGAGAGCTCTGGGATTGTTACAGGTTTCATGATGTGGTCTTATCCAGAGTTCCATGGCAGGAAGGGTGAAGATGTGTGTGACTTTTCGGAGAAAATGGAGTTGGCATGCATTAGCAATCATGTTACAGATGAAGAGCAAGCTGATAAAGATTTTCTTGAAGGGAGATGCCCGAAGCTGGCTTAAAGATTTTGAAGCACAGGATGCGGCATGTGAGACACATGGTGTTTTGACCTTAGACAGGTTGAAAGAAGGCCTTTTGGAGCATTTTCAGCAAGAGCGGAGGATTCTAGTGTGCTTTGGCAGGAGTTGAGCATCTTGAAGCAGGTCCATGGGCAATCACTGGATGATTTTGTGCAGGTATTTACATGTTTGTGGGGTAAGTGGTGTATGACATTGAAGCAGGAAGTTCCTCCTATGTTTCTAAAGAAAAGCTTGTTTATTGATGGTTTGCTACCTCATTTAAAGGTCAGGGTTGAGTTGAAGAATCCCAAGTCATTTGATGATGCAGTTAGGGTTGCTAGGGAAAAGGAAGGCAAGATTTTGAAGCAGATGGAGATGGGTATTTGTCCGTATGAAGGTGTTGTGTCTGCAAGGGATATGCATGTAAATTTGGTTGAGGTGGATAAGAGTCCTATGCAGAGCTTGATTAGACAGGAGCCTCAAAGGCCTATACAAGTGCAAAGGGGGATGTTTTATGTGCCTTCTGATTTTTTTCCAAAGTCTTTGAAGCATGTGAAGGTGGATGAAAAGCAGGATGAGGAATCTAGGTCAAGGTTTGAGACTTTTGCAGATGAGGAGTTGCCAGTGGATTCTTCTTTGGATTTGGACGTCATAGCTGTACATGACAGTGATTTGGAATATTCTATTGGAGATCATTTGCATTCGGATCTGGATGATGCCTTAGGATTGGCTGATGATAAGAAGGAAGAGGAGTTGGATACAGAATGCTTTGAGGATAATTCTTTGCCAGATTCTACAAGGGAGGAGGATGGGGTAGAGACTTGTGGTGAAGTGAAGATGGTTTGTAATGCGGATGTGGAGAGCATGGAGGAAGATCCTATTGTTATGGATTTTCTTGGGCAGCTTGATGGTGGTATTGTACTTGTGATGAATGGTGTGGATGTTTTTCCATTTGATGCATTATGTGCTGGGAGTCTTTGGACGATGATACCGGGGGGGTTGGCAACACTCAAGAAGGTATGCATGTAGATTGGGCTGATGAAGAGCGTTGTGATGTGAGTATTGTGCTTGAGGATGATATGTGGGAAGTTGCTAGCCTTGATGAACAGGAGCCAGAGATGGATATGGATGCAAATATAGTTGAAAGTGTAACTAAGGCTTCTTTGCGTGTTGCTGAGATGCTAAAGGTAAAGTGCATGGATGATAAGGATTTTGAACCAGTTGAGCTGTATGGTTGTGTGAGGAGATGCCTGAATTACAAGAGCTGGAAGTGCTTGTGGACACTGCTGATGGAAAGGATGTGGATTTTTGTGTGCAGAAAGGTCAAAATGTTGGAACTTGGCCTTCACTGGTAATGATGAATGGGATGCTAAATGCTGTAATGCCACAGGTGTTGAAGACAAGGTTTGTTGTGGGTGAAGTGTTCTCAAATGATTTTGTGGCACATATCGTTGATGTTTGGTATGCAGTGATACAGCCATTGGTTTTCACAGATATTGGGAAATGGGATGGTCAGTTATTACAGCTGTTTCCTTTTGATCCTCGTGGATAGCTGTTGGACTTTATGCTTTTGCTGCTAAGCATAAATGCTCTAGCAGATGGGGGGGGTTGGCAAAGTATGTCAGGCGTTTTTTTGAAAGGTGTTTTGGGCTTATGTACATACGTGTGCATGGCAGGTGAAAGAGCTTTGCCCGGGAATGCCTTGGCAGATGTACAGGGTGGACGGTTTGGCTGGGGCTTTTGCAGGCCTGTCCGGAGCATGATCCACTGGAGGTGATATCAGTTGTTCGGCCGCTTGAAATGTGTGCACGTCCAAAAAATGGAACTGGGCACTAGCAAGTTGTATGCAGTTGGGCAATTAATGGTTGGACAGCCAATTTAATGAGTGCATGAGTTAGATCTTTTTGGTGTGAAATGGAAGGCTCTAAAGCATAGTGGCCATTTTCTAAAATAAAAAAAAAGAATAATAAATACCATCCACGTGGCCAACAATGAAAAAAGCCACATGGAGGCAAGCTTTGTTGCCAACGCAGCTGCCAGCATGAACATCTGGAAGGTTGGTGAGTCAGTTTTTGAAGATGGCCGCCTCGTAGATGAAGAGATCGCCTGGCGGGTATTGATTGTTGGCAGCCACATATGCGAGGAAAGTGTAGCCGCCTTGTGCAGGGGGCTCGGGTCATTCTGCAGAGACAAATGCAAAGGGAGCTGTCATCTTTGAAGCTGGTGTGGAGGCGCAATGGTGAGCATGGCTCGGCGCAGTCGCATACGAACAGGGCTGCTGAAGGGTGGCGACTGGGGGAGCCGCCTTTGGTTGTTTACCGTGGCTGTCTAGTGTGGAAGGTGCCCGCCTTGTATCAGGAGGCTTCTTCGGTGAAGTGTGCAGAGGCTGCCGTCAGGAGAAGCTGTCTGGCGAAGGGGGACCAGCGTGCAAGAGCAAAAGGCTGGAGGGAGCAGCCTTTGGAGCGGCTGCTGGACGTGATGGAAAGTGCTGCTGAAGGGCAGGCGACTGGTGGAAGCCGCCTTTGGCTTTCGACAAGTGAGAGAGGCTGGATGCGTGGAGAGCTCACGAGACTACGGGACGTTGAGAGCAGGGCTGCTGGCGAGCAGCACAGAGGGACTGGAGAGCTGTTGGGGAGCCGCCAAAGAGAGGGCTGGTGCCGAGTGAAGCAGAGAAGAGGCGACAAGGTAGCTAGATGCTGACCAGAGAAAGTGTGTTGGGTGTTTCAGCTGCTCCCACTCGCGAGTCTCTCCCAGCCGTGTCAAGGCTGCAGTGTGCAAAAAAGAGCTGAGCTCGATGAGTCCCTGGGCACACTGGCCTGCTGCATCCTGGTCAGAGCTCTGACTATCAGGCCATATACTCTCAATGTCCTCAGCGAGACTAAGATCTGTAAGTACCCTCTCTGGGATCCTCAAATGCAAGCTGGTCTCCTGTGTCCTCTCCTCAAGTGTCAAAATAACTGGCGCATGGTCTGAAAAATTACACCTCAAAAGCTAGAGAGAGGAATCTTACATGGTGTACTCACTTGTAGCTTGAGCTTTTGGCACCAACTGGAGGAGGTGTAATGTCAAGAGCAGAAATAAATGAGCTTGTAGTGCCAACTGCAGGAGGTGTAATGTACTCACTTGTTGTAGCCTGAGCTTTTGGCACCAACTGGAGGAGGTGTAATGTCAAGAGCAGAAATAAATGAGCTTGTAGTGCCAACACAAGCTTCTGGCACAGGTGGAAACCCTAGAGTGAAAATTTGTGTGAAAACGTAAGGGAGAGGAGGTGAGTAGAGAGAGGCGGTGAGTAGAGAGGATGTTAGAGAAAGGAGCAAAGTAGAGAGAAGGTGAGTATAGTTATTATAATAAATTTAGTTATAATGACTACCATATATAAATAAAATTTACTAAATTATAACTATATTATTAATATACCTATTTATATATTTATATAACTATATATATGAGTATATATACATAAAGGTCTTTATTTGTAAATATATATAAAACTATAAAACTATACAAAAATTGCTTAGTTAATTGCCACATTTATATATGGCATTTGTCATTGATTGTTTTAAAAGGTGCATTCCATGAATAGGGGTTTGTGAAAATGATTACATATCTCTCTCAATTTTCTCATTCAAAGATAGTTATGATGTCTATAGAATTTGGAACCTCTAACTAATTTTGCCCTTTCTCCGACTAATGAACTTTATCATAAACCATCTCCTCTCTATTTTACACCCTTCCTTTTTTTACTTTCATGGTTTCCTTTATCCCTACCTATCTCTTTTGAAATTTTAATAGATACTGGTGACAAAGGGTTGATAGATTATATTGTAAGGATTGAGTGGCAGGTTGGTGGAACCACTCTATTACGAGATGTCCACTTAAACGATGGGAGAGTCATTGTGAGTTCAAACTTTCTACAAAACTTCCTCCCTTTCTGACACAACTTTGTTTCTCTCAATGCATTAATTGAAGGGGTTACACATATGGAGGTGCAAGACTCATCACAATGGGATGTTGATGGCAATGAAAAATATCCAAGAGGTACCTGATAACCCATAAATCAATGAAAGAGACAATACTCCATAATGTGTGTAATCATGTGATTAATGAAGAAAAACAAAAAATTGTAGAAAGGTCAAGCTCCCAGTATGTTAAGGTAGGGCAAGACTAGGATTCTCTTACTTCTAAAAATAGTTGGGACTATGTTGATTTAAAATCTTTGGATGTGAG
Organism: Cibotium barometz; assembly: GCF_041138505.1. Classification (NCBI taxonomy): domain Eukaryota; kingdom Viridiplantae; phylum Streptophyta; class Polypodiopsida; order Cyatheales; family Cibotiaceae; genus Cibotium; species Cibotium barometz. The sequence goes on from NC_141086.1 coordinate 2,642,885, forward strand.
TAGGTCTAGTGTACACAGTGCACACAAGGTGAAGAATACTAATGTATACATTACCACTAAGAATAGTGATCATTATGTTGATCTCAAAGAAGCAAGACTATCCTCATGCCTCCATTACCAAAAGCAAGACTATCCTCTATATCCAATTCCTATTCATAGAGTGCACACTAAGTGGACAATTTTGATGGTGGGAACTATGTTGATCTAGATGAAGTGGTGCTTTCATGAAAATTTTCATATGAACCACAGTGTGCACACAAGGTGAAGAATATTCATGCATTGATTTTATGCTCAAGGTTGTGGGAAATATGCTAATCTAGATAAACCAGAACTTTCTGCACCCAAATCTTAAACCCCAAGTACATGTAAGGTGAAATATGTTAAAATAAGTTAGGTGTTATCAAGGATAGACTATGTTGATCTTGAGGAGACCGATAAAAATCAATTCAAAGGAGTGAAGGTTGTCAGTTGCATTCAATGGATCCTAGAGATCTCCTACAAGTAATGTTCTAAGGGCCATATTGATGGAATCAAGAAACATGTAAGATTCCTCCCTCTGGCATTTGAGGTGTGCAGGTGTAAGAACCTCCCCTTCTGATCTTATAATTATTCCCCCCTCTGAAATAAAAGAAAGATCATGTCACATCATAGCACATCTCATACACCTCTTATTACATCTTATCACATCTCATACGCATCTTATCACATCCTATCACTTCTCATACGCATCTTATCACATCCTAGCACATCTCATACACATCTTATCACATCCTATCACATCTCAGACACATCTTATTAGGCATAAAGACAACTTTAGTAGGAATAACACTTTTATAATAACCCTTTTATGCATTTTACTATGCATAAATTCTAATTTAATGAGAATAATACTTTTGAAATAAAAATAAAAAATTTATACATCTTTCTATGCATAAATTTTCATCTTCATGAAATTAACACTTTTAGAATAAATCTTTTATGCATCTATCTATGCATAAAATCAAAATTAAGAATAACTCTTTTGAATTAAAAATAAAATTCTTTATGCATCTTTGTATTTTTAAAATCAAAATTGATAAGAATAACTCTTTTGAATTTAAAATAAAATTCTTTATGCATCTTTCTATTCATAAAATCAAAATTGATGAGAATAACACTTTTGGGTTAAAATAATTTCTTTATGCATCTTTCCATGCATAAATCCAATTTAGTAAGAATTACACTTTTAGAATAAAAGAATTTCTCTTATGCATCTAATTTGTGCATAAGATCCAATTATGATGATGAAAATCTCAGTTTTAATATAAAAAAATCTTTTATGCATATGTTTATGCATACAAATCACTTATGATAAAAATCATTCTTTTGATATAAAAGAAATTCTTTTATGCATCTAATTTATGCATAAAATCCTTTATGATCAAAATCACACTTTTAATATATATAAAAAAATTCTTTTATGCATCTACTTATGCATAAAAATCAATTATGATGAAAATCACACTTTTATAATTTCTAGTATACATTTTTCTATGTCTAGAATGAAAATAACCCTTTTAGAATACTCATACGATGGGGATTACTCTTCTTAACATAAAATTTAATTACTATAAATCCTCCTTTTCTTAATTCATCAATTATTCATAACATAAAAATCAATTTCTCCATGTTTACAATGAAATTCTTTCAATTAATCTAGGATGATAATTCATACATCCACATCCATACATCCATTTCTACATCCACATTCATACATCCACATCCATACATCCATTTCTACATTCCCATTCATATAACCACATATGCCTTCACATCTATTCTTTTACATCACATCCATTCTCACCCTATCACAACCCATATACATCTTATCCCATCAGATACACTTCTTACCTCATCCCATATACATCTTATCACATCCTAACTCATCCCATATGCATCTTATCACATCCTATCACTTCTCATACACATCTTATCACATCCTAGCACATCTCATACACATCTTATCACATCCTATCACTTTCCATATGCATCTTATCACATCCTATCACATCTCATACGCATCTTATCACATCCTATCACTTCTCATACACATCTTATCACATCCTAGCACATCTCATACGCATCTTATCACATCCTATCACATCTCATACGCATCTTATCACATCTTATCACTTCTCATACACATCTTATCACATCCTAGCACATCTCATACACATCTTATCAGATCCCTTCACATCTCATACACATCTTATCACATCCTATCACATCTCATACGCATCTTATCACATCCTATCACTTCTCATACGCATCTTATCACATCCTAGCACATCTCATACACATCTTATCACATCCTATCACATCTCATACACATCTTATTAGGCATAAAGACAACTTTAGTAGGAATAACACTTTTATAATAATCGTTTTATGTATTTTACTATGCATAAATTCCAATTTAATGAGAATAATACTTTTGAAATAAAAATAAATCTTTTATATATATTTATATGTATAAATTTTCATCTTAATAAAATTAACACTTTTAGAATAAATCTTTTATGCATCTATCTATGCATAAAATCAAAATTGATAAGAATAACTCTTTTGAATTAAAAATAAAATTCTTTATGCATCTTTCTATTTATAAAATTGAAATTGATAAGAATAACTCTTTTGACTTTAAAGTAAAATTATTTATACATCTTTCTATGCATAAAATCAAAATTGATGAGAATAACACTTTTGGGTTAAAATAGTTTCTTTATGCATCTTTCCATGCATAAATCCAATTTAGTAGAAATTACACTTTTAGAATAAAAGAATTTCTCTTATGCATCTAATTTGTGCATAAAATCCAATTATGATGAAAATCTCACTTTTAATATAAAAAAATCTTTTATGCATATGTTTATGCATACAAATCATTTATGATGAAAATCATTCTTTTGATATAAAAGAATTTCTTTTATGCATCTAATTTATGCATAAAATCCTTTATGATCAAAATCACACTTTTGATATATAAAAAAAATTCTTTTATGCATCTACTTATGCATAAAAATCAATTATGATGAGAATCACACTTTTATAATTTCTAGTATACATTTTTCTATGTCTACAATAAGAATAACCCTTTTAGAATACTCATACGATGGGGATTACTCTTCTTAACATAAAATTTAATTACTAGAAATCCTCCTTTTCTTAATTCATCAATTATTCATAACATAAAAATCAATGAAGTTCTTTCAATTAATCTAGGATAATAATTCCTAGAATATGGTAGGAAGTTCTCTTTTCATGCTTTGAATGAAATTATTTTATGTGTAATTTTTACAGAAATTTTGCCATAGCTCTGCTGCTATGACTGATAAATCTTAATTATTTTAAAGGATAAAGCTTATCATTAAGGGAATGATTAGAATGATCCCTAATTGGATCATTAACCCATAATGGATTGAATCATCAATATTCATGAAATATACATAACCTAAAAGTATAGAAAAAAGCCATTAATTTAGCCTCAAGCATAGATTAATCTTGGATTAAGGAAAAGCTTTATGAAAAGCTTCATTTGGATTGAGAATAGGTCATGAGAATGACCATTCTTTGATTGAGAGAGAGAAATTACATAAAAACCATTAAAATTAAGCATAAATAGAAATTTATGTAATGCTTTACTACCATTCATCAATTAACTTCAATAGCATTCAAAAATCATTCCAATTAAGCTTCTCAAGCTTGAGAGAGTTTGAGAAGAGAGAAACATTGAGAAATTATAGAAAAGATCAAAATTTACCATTTACCTTACAAATTGCTTGATTCTATACTCACGGTAGAGGCCCCCAACCAATCAATTGGTTTGGTGTGTAGATGGAGTCACCAATGGAGATTGAAGAAAGAGGGAAGCTCCAATTTCTTCAATTTGGAGAGAATTTTAGATAATAGTAAAAATTAGCATTATTTCAGCATAATTTTGGCATAGTATAATTCTCCTATTTTTTTACAAAGACTCAAGTTCTATTTATAGGAGAGGGAGGCTCTAACCAAGACCAATTGATTTCTAGAATTTTCTAGATTTCAGTTTGGTTGAATTTGGACTAGATTTGGGCCTTGTTTGGTTCCTTTTTGATTCGGTTTTGATTCGGTTTAATCCAAGAGAGAGGAGAGATAAAAATATTACATTATTTTTGAGTTTAAAACTCATTCAAGCATGTGAAGTATGCACCTCCTTGAAGGGACTCCCCTTCCTTACATATGTGTCAAAATGGAATGATTATACCCAAAATATCTCATTTTTTTAGTAATACTCATAGTTTTTTACTAATAACCCTTGTACATAGTCAACTCTTCATGTTATGTAAGCATTTACTCATTTTTGGGTAATTTATTTTACAAATTGGATTTATCTCCTCCCCACACATGGATTGATCTTATTGGCCCATAGGAACCTTAATTTAAAATTTCGAAAAAATCTTGACCCTTAGGATAATGCCCCTTGAGCAGATTATACTTGATTTATAATGCATCTTCTAGAAATCTTTTTGAACTTCTGCTTCAAGGGAACTTATATTAATAGGATGAGAATTTTTTCTATCCAAAAATATTCAAAATCTAAATAATCTCTCTCTAGAATATTTTCTCTCTCTAGGCCAAAACAGGTAGAAACAAGATCTTTGATATTTGTGAAGAGGGATTTGACTACAAGGGAAGATACTGGACATCCTGAGAGGCTGGGGAGGAATCTTACATTCTACCCCACTTAAAAAATACGAGATGTCCTCATCTCGCAAAACTAGAGGAGAATTCTTTTTCTTAAGATCCAACTAATTATGGGTTCCTTATATTTTGGTGAACCCAAATAGAATTCTGGGATAAAGATCCCTTATATAAAACTCATTATTAAATAACAATTCACTTAGATCATAACATTTAATTCCTTATCCACAATAATGTTCCATTAGACCGAAATTTCTATCTGAACAATCCTTCATGGAAATTTTTCATTCATGCAGATTTTAATTTGACCTCCTTTAACTTGATCCACTGGGTCAAGTGTTAACAGCAGTAATCTGCCAACACAATCCACTAATCTCATAATGATTTGCTGGAGTTATTAACGTCATTCCAGTTATGAACATCATCACAGGGACTCGTCCCATTCATTCTCATTGTCGTTTTGCTCAGCTTATTACATTTCAACCAAATTTCAAGAATCATCATTTTTCAATCAGAATCCAAATCAACTCATCAGTTCACAACCATAATTTAAAAATCATATCAACCACATTCGAATTCATCATCTGAATAGCATTAATGCTTATAATTTCAAGTCTTAGATTTACTCATATATACTGCCAGTAAAGATCTACAGTTATACCCTTGATATATACGAGTAGTCATGGTTCTTGGAACTATAAGGTAAATACCATCATGTCTAGGCCTCAAGCAAGTCAGGGATTCCATATAATTGCGGTACTTCCATCTGAAGACCCAATTACCAATTTACGAACTTCAGTTTGAATGTCAAATTATATGAATTTTATCACACAATTACAACCTTTTAGTGCTTCTTGATAAATTTTTGACATATTTGGCTTCTTGGTTGATCCTCATTAGCCAACTTGGCTCTGATACCAACTGTAAGATCCCTGTCCCCACTGCGCAACGGATTCGGGGTGCTAGCAGCGGAAGTAGCACTGGGGCAGGGTCCCACACTCGGGGCCTCGCCCCCACGGATATCCGGACAAGTGACTAATTCCTCGATTCTTCCAAACCGAACTTGGAAAAACTTCTCTTGCCTGGAAAGCACGGGCTATTCCACCAGGATATCATCCACGACGCACGTGTGGGTATCTTTGGTGACTCAGAGCCCGAGCACCGTATGGTCAGCACCCTCTAGGATCCTTCGCAGGTCACCTAGCGCTTCACTCATAGGCCGCTTCCTTGGTCTCTCATCCACTATACCGGAAGCTCACCATTTAAATCGAACCGAGGCACCGTATGGTCAGCACCAGGATATCATCCACGACGCACGTGTGGGTATCTTTGGTGACTCAGAGCCCGAGCACCGTATGGTCAGCACCCTCTAGGATCCTTCGCAGGTCACCTAGCGCTTCACTCATAGGCCGCTTCCTTGGTCTCTCATCCACTATACCGGAAGCTCACCATTTAATTCAAACCGTATGGTCAGCACCCTCTAGGATCCTTCGCAGGTCACCTAGCGCTTCACTCATAGGCCGCTTCCTTGGTCTCTCATCCACTATACCGGAAGCTCACCATTTAAATCGAACCGAGGCTGGTCAAGACCTCAGCCGACCTTGCTACGCGAGACGTCCTCCATTGACTCTCCGTCCAGTAGTTGCAACTTTACCAGTTAGGTCTCCACAACCTTAATCACAAGACGGTCAAAATGCTTCCCCAGCATTCTTGACATAAAACAGTCATTTACAAACAGATCATAAATACAGTTTCTATAATGAACTCACGTCTTTCCAGATTGTTCCACATTAATCCATATTACTTAACCCAATTCCACATCATATGTGTATCCATTCTTGACCAGATACATCACTTTCCATCCCATCACATCAGATTCATTCACTTCACATAACATCCATTCCTATCTTTTTTAATTTACATTACGTCTCATCACATCCATTTCTCATTACATCGCATTCGTTCTTCACATCTTATATTATTCATTCACATTCTGATTCACATTCGTTCTTCACATCTTATATTATTCATTCACATTCTGATTCACATGACATCTCATCTCATCCATTCGCTCATATCGACTTCATATCCCTTCACATACATTTTTGCATTCATTATTCCACATACACATCCACATTCGTACATCCACATTCACATCTACATCCATACATCCATTTTCACATCCACATTCATATATCCACATCCACATCCACATTCATACTTCCACATTAACATCTACATCCATACATCCATTTTCACATCCACATTCATACATCCACATCGATACATCCATTTCCACATCCATATCCATACATCCACCTCCACATCCATACATCCACATCCACATCTACACGCATCCATCCATTTTCACATCTACATCCACATTCACATCTACATCCACATCCACATCCACATCCATACATCTATATCATACATTCACATCCACATTCACATCTACATCCATACATCCACATCCATACATCTATATCATACATTCACATCCACGTTCACATTTATACATCCACATCCATACATCTATATCCACATCCATATCCACATTCACACATCCACATTCACATTCACATTCACATACATCCACATTCTTACATCCATATCCACATCCATATCCTTATCCACATTCCATATCTACATTCATACATCCACATCTACATTCATACATCCACTTCTATACATACACATCCATATTCATACATCCATATCCACATCCATACATGTATATCATACATTCACATCCGCGTTCACATTCATACATCCACATCCATACATCCATTTCTACATTCCCATTCATATAACCACATATGCCTTCACATCTATTCTTTTACATCACATCCATTCTCACCCTATCACAACCCATATACATCTTATCCCATTAGATATACTTCTTACCTCATCCCATACACATCTTATCACATCCTAACTCATCTTATCACATCCTAACTCATCCCATATGCATCTTATTACATCCTATCACTTCTCATACACATCTTATCACATCCTAGCACATCTCATACACATCTTATCACATCCTATCACTGGCCATATGCATCTTATCACATCCTATCACATCTCATACACCTCTTATCACATCCTATCACATCTCATACACCTCTTATCACATCCTATCACTTCTCATACACATCTTATCACATCCTATCACTTCTCATACACATCCTATCACATCTTATCACATCTCATACGCATCTTATCACATCTTATCACTTCTCATACACATCTTATCACATCCTAGCACATCTCATACACATCTTATCACATCCTTTCACATCTCATACATATCTTATCACATCCTATCACATCTCATACGCCTCTTATCACATTCTATCACATCTCATACGCATCTTATCACATCCTATCACTTCTCATACATATCTTATCACATCCTAGCATATCTCATACACATCTTATCACATCCTATCACATCTCATATACATCTTATTAGGCATAAAGATAACTTTATAGGAATAACACTTTTATAATAATCCTTTTATGCATTTTACTATGCATAAATTTTAATTTAATGAGAATAATACTTTCGAAATAAAAATAAATCTTTTATGCATCTTTCTATGCATAAATTTCCATCTTAATGAAATTAACACTTTTAGAATAAATCTTTTATGCATCTATCTATGCATAAAATCAAAATTGATAAGAATAACTCTTTTGAATTAAAAATAAAATTCTTTATGCATCTTTCTATTTATAAAATCAAAATTGATAAGAATAACTCTTTTGAATTTAAAATAAAATTCTTTATGCATCTTTCTATGCATAAAATCAAAATTGATGAGAATAACACTTTTGGGTTAAAATAGTTTCTTTATGCATCTTTCCATGCATAAATCCAATTTAGTAGGAATTTCACTTTTAGAATAAAAGAATTTCTCTTAAGTATCTAATTTGTGCATAAAATCCAATTATGATGAAAATCTCACTTTTAATATAAAAAAATATTTTATGCATATGTTTATGCATACAAATCATTTATGATGAAAATCATTCTTTTGATATAAAAGAATTTCTTTTATGCATCTAATTTATGCATAAAATCCTTTATGATCAAAATCATACTTTTAATATATATATAAAAATTCTTTTATGCATCTACTTATACATAAAAATCAATTATGATGAGAATCACACTTTTATAATTTCTAGTATACATTTTTCTATGTCTAGAATGAAAATAACCCTTTTAGAATACTCATACGATGGGGATTACTCTTCTTAACATAAAATTTAATTACTAGAAATCCTCCTTTTCTTAATTCATCAATTATTCATAACATAAAAATCAATTTCTCCATGTTTACAATGAAATTCTTTCAATTATTCTAGGATGATATTTCCTAGAATATGGTAGGAAGTTCTCTTTTCATGCTTTGAATGAAATTATTTTATGTGAAATTTTTACAGAAATTTTGCCATAGCTCTGCTGCTATGACTGATAAATCTCAATTATTTTAAAGGATAAAGCTTATCATTAAGGGAATGATTAGAATGATCCCTAATTGGATCATTAACCCATAATGGATTGAATCATCAATATTCATGAAATATACATAAACTAAAAGTATAGAAAAAAGTCATTAATTTGGCCTCAAGCATAGATTAATCTTGGATTAAGGAAAAGCTTTATGAAAAGCTTCATTTGGATTGAGAATAGGTCATGAGAATGACCATTCTTTGATTGAGAGAGAGAAATTACATAAAAACCATTAAAATTAAGCATAAATAGAAATTTATGTAATGCTTTACTACCATTCATCAATTAACTTCAACAGCATTCAAAAATCATTCCAATTAAGCTTCTCAAGCTTGAGAGAGTTTGAGAAGAGAGAAACATTGAGAAATTATAGAAAAGATCAAAATTCATCATTTACCTTACAAATTGCTTGATTCTATGCTCACGCGGTAGAGGCCCCCAACCAATCAATTGGTTTGGTGTGTTGATGAAGTCACCAATGGAGATTGAAGAAAGAGGGAAGCTCCAATTTCTTCAATTTGGAGAGAATTTTATAGAATAGTAAAAATTAGCATTATTTCAATATAATTTTGGCATAGTATAATTCTCCTATTTGTTTTTACAAAGACTCAAGTTCTATTTATAGGAGAGGGAGGCTCTAACCAAGACCAACTGATTTCTAGAATTTTCTAGATTTCAGTTTGGCTGAATTTGGACTAGATTTGGGCCTTGTTTGGTTCCTTTTTGATTCGGTTTTGATTCAGTTTGATTCAAGAGAGAGGAGAGATAAAAATATCACATTATTTTTTAGTTTAAAACTCATTCAAGCATGTGAAGTATGCACCTTCTTGAAGGGACTCCCCTTCCTTACATATGTGTCAAAATGGAATGGTTATACCCAAAATATCTCATTTTTTTAGTAATACTCATAGTTTTTTAATAATAACCCTTTTACATAGTTTTTTTAGTAATACTCATAGTTTTTTACTAATAACCCTTGTACATAGTCAACTCTTCATGTTATGTAAGCATTTACTCATTTTTTGGTAATTTCTTTTATAAATTGGATTATCTCCTCCCCACACATGGATTGATCTTATTGGCCCATAGGAACCTTAATTTAAAATTTCGAAAAAATCTTGACCCTCAGGATAATGCCTCTTGAGTAGATTATACTTGATTTATAATGCACCTTCTGGAAATCTTTTTGAACTTCTGTTTTAAGGGAACTTATATTAATAGGATGAGAATTTTTTCTATCCAAAAATATTCAAAATTAAAATAATCTCTCTCTAGAACATTTTCTCTCTCTAGGCCAAAACAGGTAGAAACAAGATCTTTGATATTTCTGAAGAGGGATTTGACTATAGGGGAAGATACTGGACATCCTGAGAGGCTAGGGAGGAATCTTACAATCCACATCCATCGAGTCATTTGCATGCATGACTATTCACATCCATCCATTCACACATTCACATTTATCACTTCACATCTCATCACATTCACATCCACATCCCTTTACATCACATCACACCCACATCCCTTTACATCCACATCGCATCCATTCATATCTACATCCCCTTTACATCACATCACATCTCATTCCACATCCGCATCCACATCCATTTACATTACATCACATCTTATCTTAGCAAGAGACTATAAAAGGAAGTTTATAATAAAGTGGGTAGCAGTGAAAAGGTGAGAGGAATCTACTGATGATGAGAGAATCAAGGATAGCATGAGTGAATATAGGGGTGTGGAAAGATTCTAGGAAAAGGTGCCCCTAGATGTAGGGGAGGTGACACAAATCAAGGAGAAATCAGTGGGATTAGATGCTTGGCATCTTGTGGATGTAAAATCTGTAAATTGAGGCATTGGCCCAATGAGAAATTGATGGGTTTTTAGTATCCTTGCCTCCTACATTAAGCTATTAGATCAATTTCTCACGAATCTCATCTTAATCATCATCTAATCACTTGCTAATTATGTTGATTTTTGCATTTGATCCACCATAGCTCATCACATTGCTGCAAATTTAACATGTGAAAGGGACCAAATCACTTAGTGCATGGGTGAAGCTTCTCTAGCACTTAGTTTTGTGTTAAACCACTTGTTTTGATGAAACCACTAGGGGTATTGAGTTGTATGGAATATGTAGACACCACCCATATGTCTTTGTGTGAGGAAACATCCAAATTAGGAAGGCCTTGTTGAACAACAATGGGAAAATTAGGGTATTGGTCATCTCTCAGAGTTCTTCCAGTAGTTGCCATTAGGTGAAACACTCTAGGCCTTTACCTTTGTCTTGAGACATAGCTCCTTCTCCTCTTAAGTGTTTAGCTAGATTGGTCCATTCAAATGTGTGTGGGCCAATGCTTACACCATCTCTAACATGATCCATTTATTTCTTTCTGTTTATAGATGACCATACAAAGTAAACCAACCACTTATGTTATATTAAAACATACTCCAAGGTTGGATATTGTCTAACCTTGAATGCATTTGTGAAGCCTTAGGATGATGTTATTTCTTATTTGAAGTTGGAGATGTGTATATTGGTATTGTGTTACTTTTAACCTAGGGATATAATTGTCTCTAAAAAGATGTATATTCAATGAAAATTTATATTAATGAAAAAACTTGAAATTGAAAATCTATGGGTTTCAAGAAAGGAGAAATAGTGCTATTGCATAGTGCCAAATATAGGGGCCTTCAACTATTGAAAATCATTTAGATAACTTGATAAGGTTTTATCAATATCAATAATTTCAAAGAGTTCAGGCTCGAAGCATATCAGGTTCAGTCCATGCCTTCATTGGTTCAAGCTCGAAGCATATCAAGTTCAGCAGGCCCTCTCTTAACCTTCATCGGTTCAAAAGCTTGAGGCAATTTGTGTAGCAAATTGTGGCCCTATTTTCCTACATAAATTTGTGCAAAATAAAGTGATTTTTTTATATAGAGAGTTTCTTTTTCCTTTTTCCTTTTTTTTTGTAGAGAGATAGAGGGTTTTAGCAAATAGAAGAAAGCATCTAAATTGTCGGCATGAATTTTTACAAAATAAAATTACAAGAAAAGGGGCTTGAATGGGTGGAACAACAGGAGGGAGATGGAAAATGATCACATTGTGGATTTTTAAATTAAACACAAATTAATTGTTTGATTAAGGAGGACCCAGAGAGAAGTACGATAAGAGAGAGAGAAAGAGAGTTGTTTACCTATAATGAAGAGGGAATCCTTTTGTGTACCAGTGAGAGAGTGCCTCATAGGCCGGCCTTTCAAGTGCACAAAACCATCTAGGACCCAATCGTGGATCTCATGTTGGGTCCTTCACTCCCTTACAATTGTTGGGTTAAGCTTGTTGGACTTGCTAAGGAGTTCATACCTCAAAATAGAGAGTGCCCACCTACTTACTAATTTTTGCACCCCCTGTTTATGCTTTTGTGCTACCAAAGACTAGTCTCATGACATGGCTAGCCATCTACAACAATGTTTGAGTTGGCAGAGGGATCTTGTGGGTTTACATTGAAGTGGTAGTTATAAATGATTTTTACGCATAAATGGATGCAAAAAAGAAATTCTTTTATATTAAAAGAGTGATTTTCATCATAAATGATTTTTATGCATAAATGGATGCATAAAAGAAATTCTTTTATATTAAAAGAGTGTTTTTCATCATGATTTGTAGGCATAAACATATGCATAAAAGATTTTTTTTTATATTAAAAGTGTGATTCTCATCATAAATGATTTTTATGTATAAATGGATGCATAAAAGAAATTCTTTTATATTAAAAGTATGATTTTCATCATAAATTATTTTTATGCATAAATGGATGCATAAAAGAAATTCTTTTATATTAAAAGAGTGATTTTCATCATAAATGATTTGTATGCATAGAAGATTTTTTTATATTAAAAGTGTGATTCTCATCATAAATGATTTTTATGTGTAAATGGATGCATAAAAGAAATTCATTTATATTAAAAGTGTGATTTTTATCATAAATGATTTTTATGCATAAATGGATGCATAAAATAAATTCTTTTATATTAAAAGAGTGATTTTCATCATAAATGATTTGTATGCATAAACATATGCATAAAAGATTTTTTTTATTAAAAGTGTGATTCTCATCATAAATTATTTTTATGCATAAAAGAATGTTTTTTATATTAAAAGTGTGATTTTCATCATAAATGACTTTTATGCATAAAAGAAATTCTTTTATATTAAAAGTGTAATTTTTATCATAAATGACTTTTATGCATAAATGGATGCATAAAATAAATTCTTTTATATTAAAAGAGTGATTTTTATGCATAAAAGAAATTCTTTCATATTAAAAGAGTGATTTTCATCATAAATGATTTTTATGATGATAAAAGTGTGACTTTCATCAGAATTGGGTTTTATGCATAAATAGATGTATATAGAATTTTTATATTTAAATAAGGGTTCTCTTTAATCCTCTGTTTGATTTTCGTAAAAATTGGAAAATGAATAAGTAGATAATCTGTGAGAGGAAATTCTACTGTTTCATATTCACTAAGATGGTAATGAGAAAATTCAAATAAACTATCGAAGTCGGAGATTGAGATAAATGATTATTTTATTCCTCATAGGAATTCATGTTTAATTTAGAAATCTATAAGCAAATATTCAATGAACGAAATTTAGAAAAAGAGAAATTGAAATATTACCTTTCAAGAAAGATAGTTTAGGAAGAACCTTTCTAGACTCAAACTCTGATTCAGACTATTGACCAAGACCTAACTCCTTCGTCAGTTTCAATCAATGACGATGTGCCAAGTTCAAGAAAAATGCACTCAAATCACCCACCGAATCTGAAACTAAGTTAAGACTTTTGATTTTGATCTAAGGATCAAGTTAACAGAATTCAAGGAATTCTGTTTGGAATTCAGACCTAGATCTAGAAGTATTAGGATACGGATTCAAGATTTATTCATGGTATTTAAACAAAATCAAAACTGAAAACTTGAAAAAAACCCTGTTTTCTTAAAGGACTATCTTACACCAAAATGCTGGAGGGAGCATTTGGCATACGTGTTTATCTAAGGGAAGTTCGGTTGCAACAGCTCGCGGGGAGTGTTCAAGAGCTCACGCGGCAAAAACCTATCTTTGGGTATGGTGAAAAATGGTGTGCTTCCGGTACGATGGGCGAGGGCTGATGAAGCGGTCCTTGAGTGAAGTGCCAGGACACCTAAGGAGGATCTTGGAGGGTTCTAACCAGGCGATGCACGGGCTCGCGGTGCTTGACACCCATGCATATGTCGTAAAAGATATATATATATGTATGTTGATGGAATGATTATTGTAATCTGTTATTACTGGATCTCGTTTTGCTGATAAGCTGGTCCCAACGGAGAGTCTAGAGTGGTACTGTTTTTGTGAAACAAGGCTGGATCTCGTTTTGCTGATAAGCTGGTCCCAACGGAGAGTCTAGAGTGGTACTGTTTTTGTGAAACAAGGAAATAAATGGAAATTTTGAGTTTTGAAATCTGTGACCATATCTGTTTTGTCAATGGATTATTTTTATATTAAAGTTTTAAAGAGGAGTGTGTGCGTATCTATTTTCTAAAGCTAAAGTTAAGAAAGGCATTCAATTATGGGTGGGTGAGTACTTGTTTGGTTCTACCAATTCCAGTGGTGGTAGGGTGGTGGCTAAAACCCATGGGCCGGATGGGGTAGGCTGGAATTGGTGGAGTTTTAATAATCAAACTGAAAAATCTTAAGATTACGCTAGGATTCGAGTAGTTAGTTAATTCCCTGATAAATTTCTCAATTGAGTGGATCAACGGCTAGGATTCGAGTAGTTAGTTAATTCCCTGATAAATTTCTCAATTGAGTGGATCAACGGCTGCCTGATCTTGATTAGGAAAAAAGGGAGCCAAACTGATCCAAATTTAATCCAAATTGAGTCAAACTAAAGCTGGAATGCTCTAGAACCCAGTTGGACTTGGTTAGAGGCCTCCCTCACCTATAAATAGACCCTCATTCCTTTGTCTTCTCATATTTGAGCTATACCATGCCAGTATTATATTAAAATAATCATATTTTCTATTATCCCTTATTTTTCCTCTTCTTTTGGGGAGGTTGGAGCTTCTCTCTCTCTTCAATAACTCTTGGAGTCTCTCTTCTCTTCTTGGTAACCAATTGATTGGTTGGGGGCTTCACTACTAAAAGGAAAGAATCAAGCCCGTCTTAGAGGTAAGATTGATTTTATGGTTTTTTTTCAATTTCCTCAATGACTTTCTTCTTCTCAACCCCTCTCAAGCCTGAGAAGCTTTCAAAATGATTGTTTTAATTCAAATCAAGCTTTTTCTAAGATTATTAATGTTTAATTAGAAAAAAGTTAATCTTTATGCTTATTTGTGATGCTTTCTTTAAGTAAATCTCTCTCTCAAAGAGAATAGACATCTTTATGGCTAATTCTTTAGCAAAAGAATGTTTCTCAATGATAATCTTTTAATTCAAAACCAAACTCTAGGCTTGATGAGCTAGAAATTAAGAAAATGATATTTTCATGATTTTGTGCTAGTAAAATAATGGTTAATTCTTTTTAGATTATTTTTGAGTATATAAAATTTACTTGAATTCGTTCTAAATGAGAAAAGAATTATCCTAGTAAATTGGGAAAAGAGGAATGTCTAGATTAGCTTAATCTAGTGGGATAATCATAATTATGTTTATAATTATGGTTAAAATTATGATTTAAATTCATAGTTTAAATTTAAGCTTAAAAGTAGAACTTCTATCATATTTTCATTACAAGCTTTTATTCTTTTAGGAAATTTAAAAATTATCAGTAATAGCAGAGTGAAGCTATGGCAAATTTTGAGAAAAAAAACATATCTTATTTTTATGCATAATACTAAAAGAAGAATTCCTACCATATTGTAGGTTTAGAAATTGAAAGCAAAAGAATGATTTTGACTATATTCGTGAAAGAATATTTTTTTTATTTATGTATAATTATTTAATTAAGAAAAAAGAGTACTTTTTGATAAATTTATTTTATGCATAAGAATTTTTAAATGATAAAAGAGGAATTCCCATGACATTCCAAATTCAATCATTTAAATGCAAAAAGAGAAATTTTTGACATATTGAAAAAAATGGATATTTGCATTTAATTAAAAAGAGAAATTTTCATGGTATTTTAAGTTAAAAAAAGGTTTAAATTAATTTTGACAAAAGAGCAATTTTTACCATAATTCCACCTAGAAAAGTAGGGTATATTAATGTTAATAATTAAATTGGTGAAAAGAATATTCTTAGATATTTTTATGTGGATAAATCACCAAATTGATATATACCCAAAATTGGATTAGTAGAATAAGAGTAATTTTAACACCATATTGGGGAATATGGGAATTTCCTATAAGTTTGGGACATGTGGTCAAATCTTTGGATTAATCATAACTTGAACACCGTTACTCCAAATTGAGCGCTCTGTAGCTCACTAGATTCCATTTTCCAAGCACTTTCCAACAATAGGTCACATGATATGGTTTTGAAAAACTTATAGGCATGTTATCCAGGTCCCACCTTTTTAGTATTCAAAAAATGGGAGTTGGGAAATTCCCAAACTCACGAATATAGTGTTTTTTTATAAAATCCTAATATTCTCGTATAGAACTATTTCTTAATCTATTGTGGGGTTAGGAAGGAATGAAATTCATAAAGCTAGAATTTTCCTACGGTTAGAAGTTGAGCAGATTTTTATCTGAAGAAAATTCTTAGGAATCAAAGTCAGAAGTAAACCGAATAATTTTGGTTAGACCACAACTGTGAGAATGGTGGCCGGTAAACTTCTTGTGCCCATCTCTCGAATTTGAATCAAGCAAAAACCTCGTGACCAATTTCAAATCTTGACATAAAGAATAGACTGTTGAATTAGAGTAGTTTTTCCTTAACCAAAATCACCAAGAATCAAGTTGGAAATTCAGTCAAATGATGGGTAGATTACCTTGATGTGAGATCAATGATTCTCATTAAGAAAATTTGGATTATGGGAAAAAGGTCTTGTGGAATCAAACTCAAAGTGGGAATTCTACTTGCATAGAACCTCTGTTTTTTTAAAGGACTGTTTTATGCCAGAATGCTAGAGGAAGCATTTGGTTTGTGATTAACTAAGGAGAGACTCGCAATAGCTGGCGGGGAGTCATTGAGGGACATTGCTTGTGACAAAGCCTGCTGAGGTCTTGAAGCCTCGGTACGATTAAAATGGTGCGCTTCCAGTACGATGGGCGAGGACTGACGAAGCGATCCCCTGAGTGAAGTGCTAGGACACCTAAGTAGGATCCTAGAGGGTTCTAACCAAGTGATGCACGGGCTCGTGGTTGCTAGGACACCCATGCGTACGTCGAGGAAGATATGAATGAACTGGAAGGAATTACTTTTGTGAACTGAATTTTGATATTGGATCTCGTTGGTTGACCAGCTGGTCGGAGAGTGTGGATGATATATTTTTGTAAAACAATGGACTCAATATTTTGGAGGATTATGATCAATAATACTATGATTTCATTGAAAGATTATTTTAAAGATAGCCGAAATGGCAATTTCATATTGGGTGTGTAAGTGGTATGACTACTTTACATTTTGCTTGAAGCACCGGCTAGGGGGCCTGGGAACTCTTTTCCTCAGTACCCAGGCAAAACATAACCAAATTTTAAAAAAGGAATCCTACCAATACAGTGGTGGCTGGGCGGCTGGCTAAACCCATGGGCCGGTTGGGGTTAGGATGGATCAAGGGATTCCTGCGATACAAATAGTTACGATTAAGTTACGTTAGTCCTAAGAAGACCTTGCTCTGTGGGAGGGAATCAGCGGGGGCTGCGCCACACTAAAGGGGGAAAAAAGCGGTGATTCTATGGACCAAGTGCAAGTCTCTTCCTTAATCTAGCCATGTGACTTTTGAGTTTGGTCGAATCAGTTGGTTAGCTAAGACTTTAACTCGTTAGATCAATTCTCCCGTTAGATGATTTTGCTGGTGGAATTGCCCGTGCCTTCTAGACGAGGGAAGTTTTTTCGAGCTTGGTTTCGGAGGAACCGCCGGGCTAGTCTCTTGTCATCCAGACATCCGTGGTCAAGGCCTCGAGTGTGGATCCCTACCCCGCGCAAGAGGCTGACACTGCTTCCGCCGCCAGCACCCTCGTGTTGAGATATCGAGCTCGTCTAGTGAGGCGGTGGCCACTGATGACCCGCCTGGGGGATAGGCCCCACACTTACACCACTGGCATGGTTGGTGAGATCTTGGGAGATATGCGGCCAGTGGGATGACAGGCTGTGTGACAGCTATTCTAGAGACTGGCATAGTTATAGCGCCAGCTCATTTAGTCGGGTTCACACTATAGAGAACCCGTGTATGTATTTGGTTGAGTACCTTTCATATTATGTGTACTCTTATCTTGTATATGGTGTGTTGAGTGTTGAGTAGAGAAGAAGAAGATTTTCAGCCTCTCACCTTGTGTGTTCTCTATTAGGGTTTTGTGAGTGTGTGTGTGTGCTTGCAAGAGCTCAAGCTCTCTTCCCCCCTGCATCTTTTCATGGTATCAGAGCCTGGTTTGTGCTAAGGGCTGAGCTGCAAGCAAGAGAACCACAGGAAGCGGTACGAGGGTAAGAGCTTCAACTACTCTTCCCTATTGTGTTGGTGACTACACCCTTGTCGGGAGCTCTACGGGAGGCACCGGCAAACGATCTCTGATTGAGGAGCTTTCTTCGCGGGAGTAAAGCTACAGGGCAACTATACAGTCCTTCGGGCCGAAAACGCGTTTCGGGCGCGTCTGGACCTCCGTTTCTCAGAAAGCAGGCGATTTCGAGCACTGCGGGTAAGTCATCGATTCTCTGCAAAACTCTGTTTTAAGAACTGCAGGAAGACAGATTGACTGTGCAGACACTGTGGGTGCTGCAAAGAGGTCTACAGTTGCCATTGGGTGTATGTATGCACATTGAAGTCACTGGTTGTGACATTTGAGAGTACAACAGTACCGCTGTGCAGAAAATACTGCAGGTTGTGCAGAAAAACCAGAGTGCAGTTTCTGGTAAAATTGTGTGTTTGGCAAGATGTCTAATGATGGGATAACCCAGATTGTGGCAGAGAAGCTGGATAAGAATAACTTCCATGCTTGGAGGTTCAGGTTGACGAGTTTCCTGATGGGAAAAGGCTATTGGGACTACATAGAAGGTGAGCATGAAGAGGCACCGGAGATACCGGATATAAATCCGACTGCTGCAGATGTGAAAGAGTTTAAAGACTGGAACTAAGGAGCCAGGAAAGTAATGTATTGGCTTTCCATTAGCATACAGGACACCATGATTGGGCATATTCAGGATGCCAAGTCCCCCAAGGAGGCGTGGGACACCTTGGTAAAGCTCTATGAAACAAATACCAAGGCACGTAAGATACAATTAAAGAATGAGCTTCATACTCTGGAGAAAAAGAGCATGTCTGTGAATGACTATGCATTGAAGATAAAGGGTATTGTGGAATCCCTTGCATCTATTGGTGTGTCAGTAGATGATGATGACAAGGTGGAAGTCTGTCTACGTGGTCTCGGGCCACAGTACAAGGCGTTCAAGACGTCTATTCAGACTCGGGAAAACATTCCCAACTTTACAGATTTGGTGTCTATGCTGATTATCAAAGAGAAGAGCTTGGGTGAAGACCAACAATCTTCACAAAGCAAAAACAGTTCAGAGCAACAGGCCTTCTACACGAGTTCAGGAAGAGGACGAGGTAGAGAAGGCCGTGGACGCGGTCAAGGAGGTGGCCGAACAGGTAATCAGAATTATGGTCATCAGCATCAACAACAACAACAGTCCCAGAATCAACAACAACAACAACAACACGCAGGTGGAAGAGGCAAATTCAGAGGCAGGGGGAGTCAAAGAGGCCGTGGAAATTGGCAAAGGCAATATAATGATGCACGTGAATGCTATTACTGTGGTAAGCCTGGACATGTGCAGTCAGAATGTTATAAGAAGCAGGCTGACGTGCAGAATGGGAAAGTGCAGCAAAACAACTATGCATCCTCGAGCAGAAATAATGAGGATAATGAAAGGTTGTTTGTTATGCAGCATATTGTGAATGCCATGTCTGAAAATGTTGATGTAGCATAAAAAAATAATGTGTGGTATGTGGATTCAGGCGCTTCGAACCACATGACGAGTCATGGGGAGTGGTTCAAGGAGATGAAAAACCCGGAAAGACCAGGTTTTGTGGAAACAGGGGATGACACTGTTCATCCAATTGCCCACATTGGAGATGTGCCATTGTCTATGCAGGATGGCAAAGTGAAGTACCTTGCAGATGTACTTCATGTACCGAACATAACAAAGAATCTGGTTTCAGTTGGCCAGATGATTGAGCAGGGTTTGCAGGTTCGGTTTAACCCTGATGGGTGTTATGTTGAAGATTTCAAAGACAAGTGCAGGTTGGTTGCAAAAGGCAACAGAGTGGGCAGAATGTTTACATTGAATGTAGACATGCCTGAAATGAGTGCTGCGATGTTTGCAAATGGCTCAGGAGTTGTTGCAGACACAGACATATGGCATAAAAGAATTGGACATGTGAATGTTCAGAGATTGAAGTCTATGCAGACAAAAGGAATTGTGACAGGGCTGCCAAAATTTAAAGTGGAAGGTATGCAGAAAATATGTGAAGCATGCCAATTTGGGAAGCAAACAAAGCATGTGTTTCCACGTAACAGATATGTGAGCAGAAATGCACTAGATCTTGTGCATTCAGATGTGTGGGGTCCTACGAAGACCATATCTATGGGAGGCTGCAGGTATTATGTGACTTTCATTGATGACCACACGAGGAAAGTGTGGGTATATTTCATGAAGGAGAAGAGTGAGGTGTTCACTCACTTTCAGAATTTCAGAGTTTTGGTTGAAAAGCAAACAGGGAAATATGTAAAGTGCCTGAGGTCAGATGGAGGGGAAGAATACTTCTCCAATGAGTTCTCTGAATTTTTGAAGAAGAATGGTATTCGGAGACAGTTCACATGCAGATACACTCCGCAGCAAAATGGAGTTGCTGAGCGGAAAAACAGGCACATTGCAGAGATTGCGCGAGCATTGATGGAAGAGAAGAATATGCCGCATTGTTATTGGGCTGAGGCTGTTTCTACAGTAGTATACATCATGAACAGGACTCCAACTGCAGCCATACATGATGTAACTCCAGAGGAGAGGTTTACTGGCAGAAAACCAGATTTGTCTCATCTGAAAGTCTTTGGATGCATTGCATATGTGCATGTGCCAGATGAGCTGAGAACTAAGCTGGATCCAAAAGCAGAAAAATGTGTGTTTATTGGATATTCCCTTGAGCAAAAGGGATACAGGTGTTATAACCCTGCTACACGTGAGTTGAGGGTAAGCAGGGATGTTGTCTTTGATGAGATGAGCAGCTGGTATGCTGCTGAAAAAGAAGCTGTTGGGGCTGATGTGAGTGGAAGTGTGGTTGCACAGAGTGCAGGTCAGCAATCACAATCTTTGAGTGGACCAGGAGAGTCCTCATCTAGTGGGTCTGTTGATAGACCATGGAGTGGCAGGCTGCGTCATAATACCAGCCCTGCAAATGTGATTACTACATCACGAAAAGGAAAAGAGAAAGTGGTTGAGCCCCTTGGTATGCCTGACATTATTACAGGGCATTCTCATGTTGATGGAGAGTCTAGTGGCTCAGATATGAGCCTTGATGAGGAGCTTGGGATCCCAGCTATGAGAACACCTGGTGTAAAGAAGGCTATGGAAGCCATGAATGAAAAGCTGCGAAGATCAGAGAGAGTGAAGAACCCTGTGCAGAGATTTACATATGATGGTTATGTGGCACATCACTATGCATATATGGCAAAGGTTGTGCAGGTTGTAGAGCCCACATGCATTGATGAGGCTGTTGGAAATGTGAATTGGGAGAAAGCTATGGATGAGGAGATGGATGCACTATATGGAAATGAAACTTGGGATTTAGTGCAATTGCCAGAAGGCAAGAAAGCCATTGGATGCAAGTGGGTGTACAAAGTAAAACATAACAGTGATGGAAGCATAAACAGGTACAAGGCTAGATTAGTAGCCAAAGGATATGCGCAGACATATGGGATTGATTATGAGGAAACTTTCAGCCCAGTTGCCAAGATGGCAACGGTGAGAGTTGTGATAGTAGTGGCTGCGTCAAAGCAATGGTCTTTACATCAGATGGATGTAAAGAATGCATTCTTGCATGGGGATTTGCAAGAAGAGGTGTATATGTTGCAGCCACCTCTTGTCACTATTGGCTTTCATGTAGCCAATGCAGATTTCTCATTGTATGTGAGACATGGTGATAGAGGGGTTGTGCTTGTTGTCATCTATGTAGATGACTTGATCATTACGGGGGACCATGATGCAGAGATCTTTGATGTAAAGATCTTGCTTAGACAGAAGTTCGAGATGAAGGATCTGGGGGAGCTCAGATATTTCTTGGGCATTGAGGTGATTAGGTCATCACATGGTATTGGATTACTGCAGAGACAGTATGGCTTGGACATGTTGTCCAAGTATGGTATGACAGGCTGTAAGCCTATTTCTGTGCCATTGGATTAGAATGGCAAGTTGAGTGCAGACTCAGGAGAGATCTTGGAGGATCCTACTATGTATAGGAGCATAGTAGGAAGCTTGATCTACATGACGATCACCAGACCAGATTTGAGCTATGCTATTGGGTTGGTGAGTCAGTTTATGCAGGTTCCACGAAAACCGCATTTGGATGCAGTGAGACGCATACTGAGGTATGTGAGGTCTACTTTGCATTGTGGACTAACCCGTTTGGCGATAGATTTCCCCTTTCCTGCTTGGTATGACAAGGTTTTCCTTTGGCACCTTACCTCTTCCTATTTGTCGTGCCGAGGCCATGAGCAGTTCTCTCAGCGTCTCCCCCTCTGTAAGCAAGAGCTTCTGCTCAATTCAGAGTTTACAGATGACACGGCAGCCTTCCTTTCAGGAGATGTGGGGAATCTCCAGACATTCGCAGAGACAATCAAGGTTTTTTGCCATGCATCCGGAGCACAGATCAACTAGCACAAGTCAACCTGGCATCCAAGAAAGCAAACTGGAGTGCCTCTCGGGATCCATTGGAAAGTCAGGGCAGTCAGTTGAAACTTTCCAATGGATCCTAAGAGGCACTCCAGTTTGCTATCTTGGATGCCAGGTGGGCATTGACATCCGGTGCAACAATTTGCCCTCTTCTTCTAAGTATTCCGAAGAAGCTTTTACACTAGAGTTCTACGAGACTCTCCCTTGCAAGTAGAGTGGTAGTGGCGAACCAGGTTCTTCTTGCCACCATGTGGTAAATCACTTCATGGGGGGCCTTCTCTCGAGCATGTACTGGCCAGATTCAACGGTTGATTCGGAACTTCTTATGGGCTGGTAGTAAACAGGAGGCCCGCCAGGGCCAAGGTGGCATGGAGAGCGATTATTCAGCCACGTTGTCAAGGGCGGTTAGGCCTCATTGAGCCTGCTATTCAGAGTCATGCCCTGCTGGGTAAACTGATCATTAGAGGACTCCTTTTTGGAAGGACTTCCTCTTGGCCCGGATTTCAGCCCACACCTCGAGTCTAGGGGGCCCTTGGCCGCAAAGCACCAGATGGATCCTCATAGAGATGCAGACCCCCATTTTTAGTCCAGCGTTTGAGGACAGATTTGGAGCCAGCTTACTCCGAGCTTGGGATCTAACCCTTAGGCAGATAGCTCCGAGGAGTGGATTTGGCAGCCACTAGTTTGGAACCCCTAGTTCATTTACCCAGTGGCCACATGTTGGGGGCAAGACCTCATGTTTCATGGGGTGCTTTGAGCACAGGATCACCAGGTCCCTTGGAGATTGGATAGCACACAATCAGTTACCCCCGAAGATGCTAGAGAGAGTCTGAGGTAGGAGACAGGCTCAGCATGGACATTGACTCAGCTATCCCTCAAGAGTGGCTCTCCTATCCCAGACCCGACTCCCCGGTGTGGCTAGGTGTGTTTACCAGATATGATATTCTACTGGCTGTCCATGGTGCAGATGAGGGCAGTGGTCTGCTCACTTTTTCTATTGGATCCCATGATAGATTAGAGTGATCCGGACTTCCCTTACAGGATTTCAGTGGTTGCATAGAGGGTGAGGGTAATTGGTTTTTAGGCACGGAGTGGCACACAAACCCATCACCAGGCAAGATGGCCAAGGAGAGATTCTAGCGACTATGGATATGGGAGTGCCGACGTCACACGTCTACAGTGGGACCCAAGAGAGTGGACTTGGCATGACCCCGCTGATCTAGATGCCCCCTTCTTTGCATGTACAGCTCGGCTAGGCCGCAGGATCCAAATGCCAGAGATTGATGGCACCCCGACAGCAGAAGCACATTGGCAATAGTCATAGAGCCTCTCATAGTGCTTCCTCTCAGATTTTTGGAAGAGGCTCTGGGATAGTTTAGAAAGATCACCCTCTTTCTTTGGCTGATGGCACACAGGAGCTTGGCGATCGACACTTGGCTGGCAATTGGAGGTCGGCCAAGAGCTTGCCCGAGGTGCGGCCACCCTCATGAGTCTCAACGTCATTGTCTTTGGGATTGCCCAAAGGCTCAACAGATTTGGCAGTGGATTCTCCGCATCTTCACTATGGATCGTGCCTCGACCTAGATCATTACATGGGGCACTGTCGCTTGGGCCACAGAGACTGAGGTGGTCAGGGCTTACGAGGAGGATGGGGGAGGGCTAGCCCTTCAGCTCTCTCACCACCATATTTCAGCAGTACTAGTCACAGCCCCATCTACAGCCCACTGGCAACTAGGCTCATGCTAGAGATGGGAACTTTGCAATAGCATTGCAGCCTGGCACATTTGGTGAGCTACATGTAGCGAGGCCATTAAGGTACCCACACTCCTCCTACTGAGTCCACCAAGAGAATTTGGCCTGACATCATTCATACCCTCCGCAGTCAGTGGAGGAAGTTATAGGAAGGTTCTGACTGCAAGCGGAAGCGGCGGGAAGCTTTCTTGAGACTCTGCAGGCCTGGCCCTTTCCTCACACATCAAGGTGGTGACCCCACCTAGCTTTACAGACCACCTCTGAGGTGTCCCCCCCCACCTATGAGACAACCTTCTTCTCATAGAGAGGCCAGCTGAAGAAGTGTCTCTTCCCTTATGATCATTTGATTCCCGCCCCATACATGAGGCGAGTTTGTATCTAGCCCATTGTGGCTTTTTTTTCATTAAGTAATATAAGGATCTTTTTCCCATTAAAAAAAACACTTCTAGACTTTCAAGACACCCAAAATCTTCCGGGAGCTCCTCTAGCTCAGTGCAGTGATGCATGTCAAGCTCCGTAGCTTTTTCAGCTGCCCGAAGGAAGAAGGGAATTTCCTCATTGCTGAGCTCCTTGCAGAAAACTCTTCTAGACTTTCAAGATACCCAAAATCTTCCGGTAGCTCCTCCAGCTTATAGAGCACTCATACATGTCAAGCATCCACTGCTTTTTCAGAGCCCCCCCCGAAGGAAGAAGGAAGCTTCATGATTACTAATACCCTTGCACAAAACTCTTCTAGACTTTCAAGAGACCTAAAATCTTCTGGTAGCTCCTCCCACTAAAGGCACCCTCCCATGCCAATCTCCCGTAGATTTTTCAGCTGACCGAAGAAAAAAGGAAGCTTTGTGATTGATGAGCCCCTACAAACTCTTCTAGACTTTCAAGAAAACCAAAATCTTATGATAGCTCCTCCAGCTTAAGGCACCCTCCCATGGCAAGCTTCCGTAGCTTTTTCAGCTGCCCGAAGGAATCTTTGTGATTACTAATCCTCATGCCCGCATAAAACTCTTCTAGGCTTTCAAGGGACCCAAAATATTCCCGTAGCTCCTCCAACTCAGTGCAGTGATGCATGTCAAGCTCCAGTAGCTTTTTCAGCTGCCCAAAGGAAGAAGGGAGCTTCTTGATTGTTAAGCTCCTTGTAGAAAACTCTTCTAGACTTCCAAGATACCCAAAATCTTCTGGTAGCTCCTCCATCTTAGAGCATTCATACATGTCAAGCATCTGTAGCTTTTTCAGCCCCCGAAGGAAGAAGGAATCTGCGTGATTACTGAGCCCCTTGTAGAAAACTCTTCTAGGCTTTGAAAAGACCCAAAATCTTCTGGTAGCTCCTCCAGCTTAAGGCACCCTCCTGTGCCAAGCTTCCGTAGCTTTTTCAGTTGCTCGAATGAAGAAGGAAGCTTCGTGATTGAGGAGCCCCCTACAAACTCCCATAGTTTTTTCAGATCTCATTCATTCACATCTATCCCGATTCACATCACATCACATCTCATTCATTCACATCTATCCCAATTCACATCACATCACACCTCATCCATTCACATCACATCTCATCTATTCACATCTATCTCAATTCACATCACATCCATTCACATCTATCCCTGATTCACATCACATCCATTCACATCACATCTCATCCATTCACATCTATCCCGATTCACATCACATCTATTCACATCACATCTCATCCATTCACATCTATCCCTGATTCACATCTTATCTCATCCATTCACATCTATCGTGACTCACATCACATCACATCTCCTTCATTCATATCTACATATATTCACATCACATCACATTTCATCCTCATCCACATCCATTTACATTACATCACATCTTATCACATCCACATCCACATCCACATCCACATTCATTTACGGTAAAACCTAAATCTGTAAAGGATGTTAAGAAGCAGATTGTACCTAGCCTTAACCTGCATGAGGAGTTGTAGGACATTGACGGTATATTATTTTTTGATGCATATTTTAAGAAATTTTTTGGCAAAGAATGAGAAGGGTTTGTTTTTATTTATGAGAAAGGGAAAGAGTTATGGTATGGATGTTAGGAGATAAAGGCAAAGAGAAACAATGAAGCTGAATATTTCAACCTATGTTTGAGTCTTGAAGAATGCAAAAGAAGAGAAGTGAAACAGTTGATCATCAAAGGTGATGCCATGCTCATCATAAGGCAAGTACAAGGCACTTGGAAGGTCAATGAAGATGAGAGGAAATGCCAATTGTCAAAGGTAAGAAGGCTTCTTACCAGTTTTCAAGCTTTCCAAATATGGCATGTGTCCAGGAATGACAACAAAAGAGCCCATGAGTTATCAAGGAAAGTATTTACCAAAGATGTGCATGCTACAAAGTTCTAAGAGCCTTTGTAACAAGCTAGATAGTCACTTCAAAGAAAGAACTTTGATGATTCAAAGAGGAAATCAATTATCAAAGCCATGAGGTATGTTCCAATTGGTGATTGGCTTTATCACAAAGGGGGCTAATGGTGTTATGAGAATTCTATGTCATGATGAGATTCAGGATTTCATAAAGGCTTAGACACACAAGAACACATCTCCAAATAGGACATATATCTATTAGAACCTGCTACATACTCTAAGACTATGGAGTGACTAATTCAATGGGATGGAATAAGAGTTATTGTGTTCCGAGGATAAACTACAAGAGATGTACCAACAAATCCCCTCCACATTAAGAGTTTCATCGAGGTATGTTTGGGTTTATCTTAAAAAAAATTATGCCAGCTCTTAAAAAAAATTATGCCGGCTCCAAATAAGCAAAGGAAGTCAAGAAGAAGCTACAACCCCAACACTAGCTCTAACCAAGTGGACTAACATGCACTACTAGCAACCCTCTAGAACCCTCTCCATTCAAAATTGGAACAAATTCATCACCGTGATTTTGCAAAATCATGGATGTGAGCTGCTCATGTAAGTGATGGAGGGTGGACTCTGTTAAGTTGTAGTGCCTTGCAAAATCCGCAGTGGTGCGGGCGAGAGATTCCTCTGTTGTTTGGGCCCAAGTCATGGCCTTCTTGACGCAATCCTCTATGACTGTAAGCTCTTTATGGGTTGTCGAGGCTGTTGCATGGGCTTGGTTAACTTGTTGGTGGAGCAGCTCAGTTTTCCTAGAAATGGTCATGCCTAGCTACTCTGTTTGTTGATCGAGTTTTTTCTACAACTCCATAAATTGGATGTTTGTCTGGTATAACTCCTAAGAGATTGCTCTCTCCTAGGCTTTGGCTAATAACATTTCTCTCTTTGAAATTTGTGCCACTTCCTACTATCGAGAGATGTAGTCTGTCATTTGTTGGATGAGCTCCCGGGCCATATTAGCAAAACCCTAGGAAAAATTGGGGACGTCTCCTCGGGCCGCATGGATGCTTTTTGCATAATTCTGGCTAGAGCTGAAACTGCCAACACGGGCCCAACGAAGAGTGTTGATGGTATTTTGGGTGTCATTGGGAGATGAGAGCCCGGCCTGATCATGAGGTGGCATGTTTGGGATGGGATCTTATAAAGACTTATGTTAAGGAATTCTTGCCTTTGGTGATCCTCTTCCTCTTTTGCAGCCTTCTTGGTGGCTTCTACAGGTTCAATGAAAGAAATCTCTTCCTCTGTGGGCCTGGGGCTTAGTGTGTGAGACCCCACTGCCCCCTCCGCGCACCGGATTCCCGGTTGCTAGCAGCGAAAGTAGCTTCCTCTTGCGCAGGGAAGGGTTTCCCACTTGGGGCCTCGCCCCCTCGAATGTCCGGGCACGAGACTAATCTGGTGGTCATTCCGAAATCGAAACCGGGGAAAATTTCCTTGCACGAAAAATGAAGACGATTCCACCTTTTTTGATTTTCTTAATGAATTTTCTAACGGGGTCAAGAGAACTAAACTATCCTTCACCTGATTAAACCAGAAAGAAGGAAAACTGTTATAGACTTAACTTGAAGAAATCAACTCTTTTTCTAACCGAAATCAAGCACACAGCCGTTGATCTAATCATTTGAGAAAGTCTTCAAGTTTTTATTTAACTACTTGAGTTTCTAAGCTTATTCCTATTATTCAATTTCATTATTAAAACTCCACTGATTCTAGCCTAACCCCATCCGGCCCATGGGTTAGCCATCACCCAACCACTGGGATTGGTATAACCAGACAATTACTCAACCACCCATAATTGAATGCCTTTCTTGACTTTTGCTTTCGAATACAGATACGCACACACTCCTCTTTAAAACTTTAACTTATAAAACAATCCATTTACAAAACAATTATGGTTTACAGACATCAGAACTCAAAAATTTCATCCAGTCCCTTGTTTCTTAAAAAAAACAATATCACTCTGAACTCTCCGTTTTGAGACCAGCAGCAACGAGATCCATAACAATTTACAATAATCATTTGTCCATCATATAATCTTCCGCGACATACGCATGGGTGTCCTAGGCACCGCGAGCCCGTGCATCGGTCAGAACCCTCCAGGATCCTCCTTAGGTGTCCTGGCACTTCACTCAGGGACCGCTTCGTCGGCCCTCGTCCATCATACCGGAAGCGTACCATTTTAACCGTATCGAGGCTGGTCAAGACCTGGGCAGGTTTTGCCGCGTGAGCTATCCTTTAAACACTTCCCCGCCAGCTGTTACAACCAAACTTCCCTTAGAAAAAACACATACCAAATGCTCCCTCCAGCATTCTGGCGTAAGACAGTCCTTTAAGAAAACAGGGTTTCTATGCAAGTTTTCAGTTTGATTTTCTTTTGAAAACAATGAGTATATCTTAAATCAGTATCCCCAAAACTTCTTGATCGTAATTCTGAATTCCATAACAAAATTCCTTAAATTTTGTAACTTGATCCACAGATCAATTCGAAGGGTCTCAAACTTAGTTTCAAATTTGGCCAGAGATTTGAGAATATTTTTCTGAACTGGTCACATCTTCTGAACTGGTCACATCTTCTTTCCTCAAAACTGATGAAAGAGTTTGGTCTTGGTCATAGTTTGATTCAGGATTCGAGTCTAATAAGATTTTTCCTAAACTATCTTTCTCAAAAAGGGTAATATTTCAGTTACTATTTTACTGAATTTTATTCATTGAATATTCACTTAACTGATTTCTAAATTAATCACAAATTTTGATGAGGAATAAATTAATCATTTATCTGAATATTTTGACTTTGATAGATTTTTTAAATTTTTTCTTTACAATCTGAGTAAATATAAAACAATAGAAATTTCTCTCTCAGAGTATTTACTTATTCCTTTATCAAATACTCTTAGAAATTAAACATAGAATTAAAGAGAATTTTGATTTTGATATAAAAATTCTTTATGCATCTATTTATGTATAAAATCATCTTCAATAAGAATAACACTTTTAAAATAAAGAGAAATTCTTTATGCATCTACTTATGCATAAAATCAATTTTAATAGGAATAACACTTTTGTAATAAATTTTTTTTCATTATGCATCTTTCTATGCATAGAAATCAAATTTAATGAAAATAACACTTTTATATATATAAAAAATTTATTATACATCTTTCTATGCATAAAAATTAAATTTAATAAAAATAACACTTTTATAATAAAAATTAATTTTCAATATGCATCTTTCTATGCATAGAAATTAAATTCAATGAAATTAACACTTTTATAATTTGAAAAAATTTAATATACATAAAAATTAATTTCAATAAAATTAACACTTTTAAATAAAAATATTTTTATTATGCATATTTTTATGCATAGAGATTAAATTCAATGAAAATAAAACTTTTATAATAAAATAATTTTTATTATGCATCTTTCTATGCATAAAAATTAAATTCAATAAAAATAACACCTTTATAATAAAAAAATTATTATGCATCTTTCTATACATAGAAATTAAATTCAATGAAAACAACACTTTTATAATAAAAAGATTTTCATTATGCATCTTTCTATGCATAGAAGTTAAATTTCATAATTAATATCAATGATATCCAGGCATATTCATAGGTGAATAAGTAAATAAGAATATTTCTTTTAGAATGCACAAACGATGAAAATTACTCTTTTGGAATAACATAAAAATAAACTCTTTTTTATAAAATTCAAGAAAATTTTACTATAACCTCCTTTGTATGACTTATCATTTCTCAATTTTTAGCATTCTATTTTTAATTTAAATTAAATCCAATTAGATATAAAGCACTCTAATCTACACAATTTTTAATTTTCAAGAGAGTAAATAATAAGAAAAGTTTAATCAATATATTTGTTAATCATTCTAGGATGAAGAAAGGATGAATTATATAAGGAAGAGAAGGGGATAACCTTTTCATCAAGGCATAGCATCAGAATTTACTTTAATGAACTATAAAAAATAAAAAAATAAAAAAATTATAGATTTAAAATTAAAAAGTAAGAAAAATTTTAGCTTACATGGAGTTTGTAAGATTTCCTTTGGCTTGAGGGATTGAGGGTTCTACTCTTGTTTGGATCAAGAGTGGCCACCAATTACTTTGGAGAGGATTAATTCAAAAACAATTGAATTATCAAGAGAATTGGGTAGGAGTAGAGTAACAGTGCATAAACACTATTAAGATTTTACAAAAGGAGAGGCTTCTATTTATAAGAAAAAGTGAGCCTCAAACCAAGCAAACTGGTTCTAAAATTTTTCAGATCAGTTTGATCAATTTTTGACCATTTTTGGACCAGTTCAGCTTACTTTTTACATCACATTCACTCACATCACATCTCATTTATTTTACCACATCTCATTCATTCACATCTATCCCAATTCACATCCCATTACATCTCATTCATTTACATCTATCCCGATTCACATCCCATCACATCACATTCATTCATATCCATCATATTCACATTCATTCAAATCCATCATATTCACATTCATTCATATTCATCACATTCACATTCATTCATATTCATCACATCCACATTCATATATATTTATGACACATCACATCTCTTTCCATCACATCACATTCTTTCACGTACACATCTATATCCATTCTTTCACATACTCATTCACATCAATTCTTTCACATATACATTGACATCCATTCTTCACTTATACATTTACATCCATTTTCATCACATATCATCCACTCATATCCCATATCATTTATTTACATCCTGATTCACATCACATTTATTCACCTCACATCTCATCACCTCTATTCACATCACATCCATCCATCCATTCATTCCTATCTATCTGAATCACATCTTATCTCATCACATCTATTCACCTCACATTCTCATCACCTCTATTCATCTTATCTCATCACATCTATTCATCTCACATTCTCATCACCTCTATTCACACCACATCCATCCATCCATTCATCATCTATCTGATTCACATCACATCTATTCACCTCTCATTCTCATCACCTCTTTTCACATCACATCCATCCATCCATTCATTCACATCTATCTAATTCACATCACATCTCATCATATATTTACCTCTCATTCTCATCACCTCTATTCATCACTTCTATCTAATCATCTATCTGATTCACATCTATTCACCTCATATTCTCATCACTTCTATTCACATCACATTTATCTAATCATCTATCTGATTCACATCTTATCTCATCACATCTATTCGCCTCATATCTCATCACCTCTATTCACATCACACCCATCCATCCAATCATCTATCTGATTCACATCTTATCTCATCACATTTATTCGCCTCACATCTCATCACCTCTATTCACATCACACCCATCCATCCAATCATCTATCTGATTCACATCTTATCTCATCACATCTATCGCCTCATATCTCATCACCTCTATTCACATCACCCATTCATCCAATCATCTATCTGATTCACATCTTATCTCATCACATCTATTCGCCTCATATTCTTATCACTTCTATTCACAGAATTTAAACATAGAATTTAAGAGGATTCTAATTTTTTATATAAAGATTCTTTACGCATCTATTTATGCATAATTCAAATTTAAGAAAAATAACACTTTTAAAATAAAATTAAATTCTTTATGCATCTTCTTATGCATAAATTCAATTTTAATGAGAATAACACTTTTGAAATAAAAAAAATCTTTTATGCATCTTCCTATGCATAAATTCAATTTTAATGAGAATAACAATTTTGAAATGAAAAAAAAATCTTTTATGCATCCTTCTATGCATAAATTCAATTTTAATGAGAATGACACTTTTGAAATGAAAATAAATCTTTTATACATCTTTCTATGCAAAAATTCAATTTTAATGAGAATGACACTTTTGAAATAAAAATAAATCTTTTATGCATCTTCCTATGCAAAAACTCAATTTTAATGAGAATGACACTTTTGAAATAAAAATAAATCTTTTATGTATCTTCCTATGCATAAATTCAATTTTAATGAGAATGACACTTTTGAAATAAAAATAAATCTTTTATGCGTCTTCCTATACATGAATTCAATTTTAATGAGAATGACACTTTTGAAATGAAAATAAATCTTTTATGCATCTTTCTCTGCATGAATTCAATTTTAATGAGAATGACACTTTTTAAATGAAAATAAATCTTTCATGAATCTTCCTATGCATAAATTCAATTTTAATGAGAATGACACTTTTGAAATGAAACTAAATCTTTTATGCATCTTCCTATGCATAAATTAAATTTTAATGAGAATAACACTTTTGAAATAAAAATAAATCTTTTAGAGTGCACAAACGGAAGAAATTACTCATTTAGAATAACCTAATGATAAACTTTAGTTCCACAAAATTTAAATTTTTTTTACCATAACCTCCTTTGTATGACTGACCACTTCTCAATTTTAACATTCAATTTATAACTTGAATTAATCCAATTTGAATTCTAATATCTCTAACGTACTCCATTTTCTAAAAATCAAGAGAGTAAACAATGAAAAGAGTTTAATCAATCATTTAATTAAATTTTCTAAGATTAAGAAGGACTGAATCGTAAAGAAGAGAAAGGGGTGACCTTTCCATCAAGGCATAGCATCAGATTTTAACTCTTTACAAAGCATAAAATTTAAGAAAATCATAGATTTAAAATTCACAATAAGTAAAGAATTAAGCTTACATGGAGCTTGTAATCTTTCCTTTGGCTTGAGGGATTGAGGGTTCTACTCTTTTTTGTAGCAAGAGTGACTACCAAATTTACTTGGAGAGGATTAGGCCAAAAAAACATTTGAATTATCAAGAAATTCAATGTTAAATGGCTCATGATAGAAGTAGAGTAATAGTGCGTAAACACCATTTAGCTTTTACAAAAGGAGAGGCTTCTATTTATAGGAAAAAATGAGCCTCTATCCAAGAAAACTGATTCTAGAATTTTCCAGATTAGTTTGGTTAATTTTTGACCATTTTTGGATCAGTTTAGCTTACTTTTTGGATCTAGTTGAAAGAGGAGAGAGGAGAGATGAAAATATCTCATTATTTGTGTCAGTGAGTTTAAAACTTATCCACACATGTGAAATAGGCGCCTCCTTCATGAGAAAAATTTCCCACACTACTGAGGTGTCAAAAATGCATCATTTCCTCTAAATATCTCTTCTTTTTTAACTAATAAACCTTGTCCTTAGTCAACTCTTCATCTTATGTGAGCATTTACTCATTTTTGGGAGATTTTCTTTTATTCTTCAATTTATCTCCTCCCTACATTTGGATTAATCTTATTGGTTCATAGGAACCTTAATTCAAAATTTTCAACAAATGTGGACCCTCATGCTAAGGTCCTTTTTACCTATTTTCAAATAATTCCAATTGCACATTGGAAAGTTCTTTTTGAATTTCTGTTTCAGGGGAAACCATTTTAGACACTAGGAGGATATTTATATCCAAAAATATCTCAATTTTGAATTACCTCTCTAGATATTTTCTCTCTCTAGGCCAAAACAAGGTAAAACAAGATCTCTTTTTTATTTCAGAGGAGAATAATTATAAGATCAGAAGGGGAGGTTCTTACACCTGCACACCTCAAAAGCTGGAAGGAGGAATCTTACATCCTACCCCGCTTTAAAAATGCGAGATGTCCTCATCCTTGCAAAATTAGAGGATAACTCTTTTCCTTAAGATTCAACTGATTTTGAGGTTCCTTATAGTCTGGTGAACCCAACAGAATCCTGGGATAAAGATCCCTTATATAGAACTCATCATCAGATAACAATTCACTCAGATCATATCATTCAAATCCTTATACAAGAATGGTATATTAGACCAAATTTTCTATCTGAACAGCCCTCCATGAAAATTTTCAATTATACAGATTTTTAATTTGACATCCCTTAACTTGATCTACTGGGTCAAGTGTTAACAACATCAATCTGTCAGCACAATCCACTAATCTCATAGTGATTTGCTGAAGTCATTAACGTCAATGCAGTTATGAACATCATCACAAGAAATTCATGGCTGAGGATAGAGGCAGAGTAACAGTGCATAGACACCATTTAGCTTTTACAAAGGGAGAGGCTTGTATTTATAGGAAAAAATGAGTCTCTAACCAAGAAAACTGATTCTAGAATTTTTCAGATCAATTTGGTCAATTTTTGACCATTTTTGTGTCAGTTTAGCTTACTTTTTTGATCTAGTTGAAACAAGAGAGAGGAGAGATGAAAAGATCTCATTATTTGTGAGTTTAAAACTCATCCACATGTGAAATAGACGCCTCCTTCATGAGGAGAATTCCCCACAGTGAGGTGTCAAAAATGTATCATTTTCTCTAAATATCTCTTCTTTTTTAACTAATAAACCTTGTCCTTAGTCAACTCTTTATCTTATGTGAGTATTTACTCATTTTTGGACGATTTTCTTTTATTCTTCAATTTATCTCCTCCCTACATTTGGATTAATCTTATTGATCCATAGAAACCTTAATTCAAAATTTTCAAAAAATGTGGACCCTCAGGCTAAGGTCCTTTTTACCTATTTTCAAATAATTTCAATTGCATATTGAAAAGTTCTTTTTGAATTTCTATTTCAAGAAAAACCATTGTAAACACTAGAAGGATTTTTATATTTAAAAATATCTCAATTTTGAATTACCTCTCTAGATATTTTCTCTCTAGACCAAAACATGGTAAAATAAGATCTTTCTTTTATTTCAGAGAAGGGAATAATTATAAGATCAGAAGGGGAGGTTCTTACACCTGCACACCTCAAAAGCTGGAGGGAGGAATCTTACATCCCACCCCGCTTTAAAAATGCGAGATGTCCTCATCTCGCAAAATTAGAGAATAACTCTTTTCCTTAAGATTCAACTGATTCTGAGGTTCCTTATAGTCTAGTGAACCCAACAGAATCCTGAGATAAAGATCCCTTATATAGAACTCATCATTAGATAACAATTCACTCAGATCATATCATTCAAATCCTTATCACAAGAATGGTCTATTAGATCGAATTTTCTATCTGAACAGTCCTCCATGGAAATTTTTAATTATACAGATTTTTAATTTGACATCCCTTAACTTGATCTACTTGGTCAAGTATTAACAGCAACAATCTGTCAGCACAATCCACTAATCTCATAGTGATAAGCTGAAGTCATTAACGTCATTGCAGTTATGAACATCATCACAAGAAATTCAATGTTAAATGGCTCGACAGAGACAGAGTAACAGTGCATAGACACCACTTAGCTTTTACAAAGGGAGAGGCTTCTATTTATAGAAAAAAATGAGCCTCTAACCAAGCAAACTGATTCTAGAATTTTCCAGATCAGTTTGGTCAATTTTTGACCATTTTTGGGTCAATTTTTTTGGATCTAGTTGAAACAAGAGAGAGGAGAGATAAAAATATCTCATTATTTGTGAGTTTAAAACTCATCTACACATGTGAAATAGGCGCCTCCTTTATGAGGAAAATTCTCCACAGGTGTCAAAAATGCATCATTTCCTCTAAATATCTCTTCTTTTTTTAACTAATAAACCTTGTCCTTAATCAACTCTTCATCTTATGTGAGCATTTACTCATTTTTGGGAGATTTTTTTTTTATTCGTCAATTTATCTCCTCTCTACATTTGAATTAATCTTATTGGTCCATAGGAACCTTAATTCAAAATTTTCAAAAAATGTGGACCCTCAGGCTAAGGTCCTTTTTACCTATTTTCAAATAATTTCAATTGCACATATTGGAAAGTTCTTTTTGAATTTCTATTTCAAGGGAAACCCTCAGGCGGCTAAGGTCCCTTTACCTATTTTCAAATAATTCCAATTGTACATTGGAAAGTTCTTTTTGAATTTCTATTTCAAGAAAAACCATTGTAGACACTAGGAGGATTTTTATATAATTTAAAAATATCTCATATTTTGAATTACCTCCCTCTAGATATTTTCTCTCTCTAGATCAAAACATGGTAAAACAAGATCTTTCTTTTATTTCAGAGAGGGGAATAATTATAAGATCAGAAGAGGAGGTTCTTACACCTGCACACCTCAAAAGCTGGAGGAAGGAATCTTACATCCTATCCCGCTTTAAAAATGCGAGATGACCTCATCTCGCAAAATTAGAGGATAACTCTTTTCCTTAAGATTCAACTGATTCTTAGGTTCCTTATAGTCTAGTGAACCCAACAGAATCCTGGGATAAAGATCTCTTATATAGAACTCATCATCAGATAACAATTCACTCAGATCATATCATTCAAATCCTTATCACAAGAATGGTCTATTAAACCGAATTTTCTATCTGAACAGTCCTCCATGAAAATTTTCAATTATACACATTTTTAATTTGACATCCCTTAACTTGATCTACTGGGTCAAGTGTTAACGCGACACTAATCTGTCAGCACAATCCACTAATCTCATAGTGATTTGCTGAAGTCATTAACATCATTGCAGTTATGAACATCATAGGGACTCGTCCCATTCATCCTCGTGGTTTTGCTCAACTTATTACATTTCAACCAAAATTCAAGAATCATCATTTCTCAATCAGAATCTAAATCAACTCATCAGTTCTCAACCATAATTTAAAAATCATATCAACCACATTCGAATTCATCATTTGGATAGCATTTATGCTTATAATTTCAAGTCTTAGATTTACTCGTATATACTGCCACAATAAAGAGCTGCAATTATACCCTCGATATATACGGGTAGTCACGATCCTTGAAATTATAAGGTAAATACCATCATGTCTAGGCCTCAAGCAAGCCAGGGATTCCATGCAATTGCGGTACTTCCATCTGAAGACCCAATTACTAATTTATAAATTTCAATCTAAATAACAATTTGTATGAATTTTATCACGCAATTACAATCTTTTATTGCTTCTTTATAAATTTTTGACATTTTTGGCTTCTCGGTTGATCCTCATTAGCCAATTCGCTCTGATACCAGCTGTAAGGTCTCTGTCCCCACCACGCAGCAACGAATTCAGGGGTG
Organism: Cibotium barometz; assembly: GCF_041138505.1. NCBI lineage: Eukaryota > Viridiplantae > Streptophyta > Polypodiopsida > Cyatheales > Cibotiaceae > Cibotium > Cibotium barometz. The sequence goes on from NC_141086.1 coordinate 2,681,381, forward strand.
CTAGCAACGGAAGTAGCACTTCTTGCGCGAGGTAGAGTCCCACACTCGGGGTCTCTCGTCCACCATGGATATTCGGACAAGAGACTAATCCATCGGTTCTTCCGAACCCGAAAAAACTTTCCTTGTGCCGCCCAAAAAGCACGGGCGATTCCTCCAAGATAACTTTTCTCTAACGTAGTCAAAAGCCTTAACTAACAGAACTGATCTGACCGAACCCGTAAGTCCCATAGTCAGATCAGAGAAAAGATTGCACTTGGATCATAGAGACCAATGCTTTTTTCCTCATTGAGAGACACAGCCGTTGATTCTTTTTCATAGAACAATTTTTATCCAGGATTTACTTTATCTATCGTACCATAACAGAATTGAGTCTCAATTTAGGGATCCATCAGTCCAGCCTAACCCCATCCAGTCCCGTGGGTTAGCCAACCGTCCAACCACTGTAGTGATGGGATCCAATTAAGAGTTTGGTTAGGTTTTGTCCCGGGTACCAAAGAAAAGAGTTTCCAGGTCTCCTAACTGGATATTCATATAAACTTAAAACTAGTCACACCACTTACACACCCAATATGAAATTACCTTTTTCTTAGCATCAGCTATCTTTAAAAACAATGAAACCATTGTGTCACTCACTGATCATAATCCTCAAAATCTCCGATTGAATCCTTATTTCCAATCATTCCTTCATCAATGTACCTATGGCATCATTGACAACCAGAACACTCACCACCTGTCCACTCAGGGACCTTTTCAATAGTTCCTAGCTCATAGTAACCGGTAATATATTCATATCAAAATAGAATCTCTGTTGAAGATCAGCAAGATCAACCAACAGATCCATATAAAAGAGCCATGGACTCATCCGTTGAGGACCAGCAAGGTCAATCAACCAGATCCATGCCTGAATTTAGAAAACAACTCTTACTCCTTGTTCCAATATCTTCCCCGATGTACGCGTGGGTATCGTCGACGACCCATAGCCCGAGCATCGTATGGTCAGCACCCTCTAGGATCCTTCGCAGGTGACCTAGCGCTTCACTCATAGGCCGCTTCTTTAGTTCCTCATCCACCGCACCGCAAGCTCACCATTTTAATCGAACCGATACTGTTCAAGACCTCGACCGACCTTGCTACGTGAGACGTCCTCCATTGACTCTCCGTCAACTGTTGCAACTTTATCAGATTAGGTCTCCACAACCTCATTCACAAGACGATCAAAATGCTTCTCCAACATTCTTGATATCAAACAGTCATTTAAAAACAATTCAAAAATATAGTTTCTATAATAAACGAACTCTCGTCTTTTCACATTACTCCACATCAAACCACATTAATTAATTCTACAACTATTTCATAAGTATTCCTATTCTCATCCAATCACATCATTTTCATCTCATCACATCTTTGCTCAATTTATCCTCATCAGATCTCATCCACTCGCATCTACCCATATCCACATCTCATCACATCACATTCATTCACATCTCATCCATTCAGACCACATCACATTCACATCACATCTCATTTATTTTACCACATCTCATTCATTCACATCTATCCCGATTCACATCACATTCATTCATATCCATCATATTCATATTTATTCAAATCCATCATATTCACATTCATTCATATTCATCACATTCACATTCATATATATTTATGACACATCACATCTCTTTCTATCACATCACATTCTCACATACACATCTATATTCATTCTTTCACATACTCATTCACATCAATTCTTTCACATATACATTCACATCCATTCATCACTTATACATTTATATTCATTTTCATCATATCATCCACTCATATCTCATATCATTCATTTACATCCTGATTCACATCACATCTATTCACCTCTATTCACCTCACATCTCATCACCTCTATTCACATCACATCCTGATTCTTATCACCTCTATTCACATCACATCCATCCATCTATTCATTCCCATCTATCTAAATCACATCTTATCTCATCACATCTGTTTACCTCACATTCTCATCACCTCTATTCACACATCCATCCATCCATTCATCATCTATCTGATTCATATCACATCTCATCACATCTATTCACCTCTCATTCTCATCATCTCTATTCACATCACATCCATCCATCCATTCATTCACATCTATCTAATTCACATCACATCTCATCGCACCTATTTACCTCTCATTCTCATCACCTCTATTCACATCATATCCATCCATCCATTCATTCACATCTATCTAATTCACATCACATCTCATTACATCTATTCACCTCATATTCTCATCACTTCTATTCACATCACATCTATCCAATCATCTATCTGATTCACATCTTATCTCATCACATCTATTCACCTCACATCTCATCACCTCTATTCACATCACTCATCCATCACTCATCTATCTGATTCATATCTTATCTCATCACATCTATTCACCTCACATCTCATCACCTCTATTCACATCACACCCATCCATCCAATCATCTATCTGATTCACATCTTATCTCATTACATCTATTTGCCTATCATCTTATCACCTCAATTCACATCACCTATCCATCCAATCATCTATCTGATTCTCACATCTTATGTCATCATATCTATTCGCCTCACATCTCATCACCTCTATTCACATCACATCCATCCATCCAATCATCTAGCTGATTCACATCTTATCTCATCACATCTATTCGCCTCATATTCTCATCACTTCTATTCACAAAATTAAAACATAGAATTTAAGAGGATTCTAATTTTTGATATAAAGATTCTTTACGTATCTATTTATGCATAATTTAAATTTAAAAAAATAACACTTTTGAAATAAAATTAAATCCTTTATGCATATTTCTATGCATAAATTCAATTTTAATGACTAACACTTTTGAAATAAAAATAAATATTTTATGCATAAATTTAATTTTAATGAGTAACACTTTTGAAATAAAAATAAATCTTTTATGCACCAACCTATGCATAAATTCAGTTTTAATGAAAATGATACTTTTCAAATGAAAATAAATTTTTTATTCATCTTTCTATGCATAAGTTCAATTTTAATGAGAATGACACTTTTCAAATGAAAATAAATCTTTTATGCATCTTCTTATGCATAAGTTCAATTTTAATGAGAATAACACTTTTGAAATGAAAATAAATCTTTTATGTCTCTTTTTATGCATAAATTCAATTTTAATGAGAATGACACTTTTGAAATAAAAATAAATCTTTTATGCATCTTCCTATACATAAATTCAATTTTAATGAGAATGGCACTTTTAAAATGAAACTAAATCTTTTATGCATCTTCCTATGCATAAATTCAATTTTAAAGAATAACACTTTTGAAATAAAAATAAATCTTTTAGAGTGCACAAACGGAAGGAATTACTCTTTTAGAATCAATTTTAACATTCAATTTATGACTTGAATTAATCCAATTTGAATTCTAATATCTCTAATCTACTCTATTTTCTAAAAATAAAGAGATTTAACAATGAAAAGAGTTTAATCAATCAATTAATTAAACTTTGAAGAAGGGCTGAATTGTAAAGAAGAGAAGGAGTGGCCTTTCCATCAAGGCATAGCATCAGATTTTAATTCAAACATTTACAAAGCATAAAATTCAAAGGAAGAAGGAAGCTTCTTGATTGCTGAGCCCCTTACACAAAACTCTTCTAGACTTTAAAGAGACCCAAAATCTTATGGTAGCTCCTCCAGCTTAAGGCACCCTCCCATGCAAAGGTTCCGTAGCTTATTCAGCTGCCCGAAGCTTCATGATTGATGAGTCCCCTACATCAAACTCTACTGAGCCCTCCCCCATCAAACTCTTCTACACCTTCAAGAGACCCAAAATCCCCTGGTAGCTACTCCAGATTAAGGCACCCTTCCATGCCAAGCTTCCGTAGCTTTTTCAGCTTCCCAAAGGAACAAGGAAGCTTCGTGATTGTTGATTCATCTGCATAAAACTCTTCTAGACTTTCAAGAGACTCAAAATCTTCCGGTGGCTCCTCCAGCTCAGTGCACACTTGCATGCCAAGCTTCCGTAGCTTTTTCAGCTGCCCCGAGGAAGAAGGACGCTTCATGATTGCTGATCAACCTACATCTCTTCTAGACTTTCAAGAGACAAAATCTTCCGGTAGCTCCTCCAGATTAAGGCACCCTGCCATGACAAGCTTTCGTAGCTTATTCAGCTGCCTTATTTTAAAAGATCAAATTCTTCTAACAGCTGCAAATCTTCACTAAATATTGTCAAATTTTCAGCTGCTCAAAGGAAGACGGGAGCTTCATCATCAGTGGGCAATCAAGGATTTCTTAAATTGAATTCACTCTTGCAAAATTAAAGTTGACTTTTTAAAGTCAGATCTCATGAAATTACAAAAGTTTGAGGATCAAACATTAAAAAATAAGAATAATGACTATATACCATAATGGACCATAATTCCAGCACGATAAGAAACTCCAAGTCTAATAATAATTCTTTAGAAGGAGCCGATCTCAGCCACCTTATTTCCAATACTTTTAGTCCCTCATCATCATACTCCAGATTTGTTCCATCCAAAAAAGCAATCGTAAAGATCCCATTTGGGAAAGCAAACTTGCATGCAGATGCTTGGTACAGATCTACATTCACTAATGTAGTTCCCATCCACTCCATAACCCAGACACTCATTAAATATATGGATATTGCACAAACATTGTGAGATCAGTGTAGAGCAACTAGAATGGAAAATACAGGGAGAGCCACCCACCCTCCACACTAGAAACAAGTTTCAAAACGACAAGTGTAAGTGTGTCAAAGATGGAAAAAAGGAAAGAGCTAAGAGTTCAGGATGAACAGTAGAACAAGTTTCTTGCTGGGCATTCACAACAGCTAATTTGAATCTCTTTAGTCTTTTGTTTTTGTATTGCCTTCCCTTCCTACGGCATTGTTTGCATACATGAATGCATGCCGAAAAAAGAGAAGTAAATAGAGAACTGAATACGCACCTGCTTACGTCGCAGCACTTGCATCAAGTCGATATCATCCCACACCCTACTCCACTTGCCTGACAGTTTGACAATGCCTCTAGCCAAATCCTTCAAGTGATCGTGCATTGTCAAGCACTCATTTTCGTCCACCTTCACTAGACAGAGATCTACCAAGCTCTCTAGAACACTTCTCCACCCCTCTACCAAATCATCGCTATCCCCAAAGTATTCGGCACTCTGCCTGCTTTCACCAATCAATAAGCAAGCCCCAACTAGAAACATTTCCTGCTCATGCTTACTAAGAGCCTCATAGCTAACCTTCAAACCAGTCTCTATGGGTTCGTACGAGTAGCGTTACTACTGAAAATCTTGATTGCTTCTTCCCAGAATTTATTTTCCTTCCTCACCCTAAGATGACAACCAAGCACCTCCAGCGAAAGGGGAAGACCAGCACATGCTTCACTTACTTTCTCTGCTAGCAATTCAAAACCTAGATCTGGTGAAGGCTTCTTGAAAGCGTTCAAACACAAACGTCACAATGACTCACCACTGTCCATGCCTTGTACCTCATAGCGTTCACTCTTGAAGACATCAGAGAAATCATTGCCGAGAGGAAATACTTTTTGGTTCCTGCAAGTTACAAGCATTGGACTTCCCAGGAGAAAGGATGTCATACCTATGGTTTTCTCGATGGATTCAAAGCTTTTTGCATCATCCAATAGGATCAAGACCTCCTTCCGCCTTAATCCAGCTTTTACACGCACTTTCTTTCCAGCATCGTTCCCTTGGAACATTTTTTCATGCAGCAAATCTTCGAGGAGCTGATTCTGTAATTGACTCAGTGTCTTAGCCCGACAATTTTCCACAAAGCTTGGTGCTTGAAACTCCTTTCTAAGTCTCCTGTAAATAGCGCAAGCAAGAGAGGTCTTGCCAATGCCATCCATGCCCCAAAGCAGCACAAAATACGCATTTTCCTTTTCTTTCAAATGAAACATAGCTCGACCACATCATGGACCCTCTGGTCCAAACCAACTGCTTTGAGGTCATCCTCCACGGGAATCCTGGTTTGCATCTCCTGTGCTATCATCTCTACGAGAGCTTGGAGAAAATCTCCTTCACATCTGCACATTGGTAATATCGTATAGATTAGTGATAAGTGAGAAGATTAACTACAAAAAACGGATACAAAACAAAGGTTTCGTACTCGTTAAAGGTGTCCAGGCGGAAACCCTCATGCCATGAGGCATCACATAGAGCATCTCCCCACCCCTTGATCGTGCTTTGGTTGTGCTTGCCTTGTCTTCGATGGTCCTCAATAGCTTTTGCAAAAGGCCCATCATTCTTGTTTCTTACATCTTTTGTCTTCACGTCGTCATAGAAGACCGGAAATAGCTTGGCTTTACTAGAGCTCTTGGTGCTCTTCAACATCTCCACAAGTTCATCCAAACACCACCTAGACTCTGCGTTATTGCTTGCAAAGATGGGCACTTGAATGATTGCTTTTTGTGCAGCCTCCAGCATGAAAGGGTGAACATCATCTCCTTGAGGGAGCTCCTCCATGTCCAGAAATGCTTTGATCCCACAGCATTCTAGGACATGGTAAAGTATATTCGCAAATCCACGCTTTATACAAAGTAATCTTAAGGAATCCTCCATGTTTTGAGTTAACTCATGTACAAAATCGAAAATAAGAAATAGTGCTGTGTTAAAAACTTGTACACCAGCTCTTTCAAGAGCAACTCATGTGCCAAAAAAAAAGGGATGTGCCATTTTGCGTAAGCATTCTCTTTTCAGATTTGGACCTAGAAGCAGGCTTGCACTAGGTTTTGAGGCCTATGCCCACTATGCACACACTAATCACGTTCATGGGGGGACGACGACCGCAAATTTAGCTCACACGATGCCATCAAGATTCCAGCATTGGTGGCATCAATCCCACTAGTTCTAAATCAGGTGCCCTCTCTAGATACAAACACTTTGAATCTATTTAACAACCTAGGAAGGGGGGTTTCACACAGATTAATGGGGGCACGTGATCACATTTGGCTGTCAAAAAACCTAGTGGTTGCCTAAATTTGATGGATCTATAGGTGTGTGCATAAATGATATGTGTGACGCTACTACATGAAGTGAATACATTGAAGTGTTTATGCCCGGTGCGCAGGACCAGTGGAAATCCAAGGAAAATCACGGCTGTGGTTTCAAACACTAGCGTGTGCCATCAAAGTGAATTTTCAGACAATCAAAAAAGCTTTCCGAAATGGAGTGCATTGCACATGCACTTTACTTAATGAAACAATGGAGTCCTGCAAGTCCAGGAGAGATTTTATCCAACAAATCAAAGTCTTAAAATTATAATGCTAGGTGTGGGAGAAATTAGATGATTCACAGATGAAAGATTATTTCATAGGGGACAAATCACTTTGCACAATTTGCTTATCCTCTCAAACCCAATAACATTTGGATGGAAATCTCTTAGAGGATTGTACGGGCCAACCTCTTTTTTTTTTCCGGGAAAAAGATGCTTCAATTAGTAAAAGAAAAAACAGCCACAAAGGGCTAAACAACCACCACACGCTACATACAAACTCTCCTCATTTAAGGGCGGGAGTCAAATGATCATGAGGGGAAGAGACGCTTCTCCTCCGTCTGGCCACTCTGTGAGGAGAAGGCTATCTCATTCAGGGGGAGGGGGTGGAAACCACCACACAGGTGGTTTGTAGTGCCAAGTGGGGTCTCCTCCTCTATCTATGTGGAAAGGGCCGGGCCTCCAAAGTCGCAGGAAAGCTTCTCGCCGCTTCCGCATGCGGTCTGCACCTCCCTGTAACTTCCCCCACTGACCGCAGAGGGTGTTAATGATATCAAGCCATATGCTCTTGATGGTCTCCGCCGGAGGAGTGTGAGTACCCTCGATGGCCTCGCTACATCCAACACGCCAAATGTGCCATGCTACTATGCTACTCCAAATCTCCCATCTCTAGCATGAGCCTGGCCGCCAATCACTTGAAGGAGGGGCTGTGACTGATACTACTGCAATACGATGGTGAGAGATCTCAAGGCCTAGCCCTCCCCCATCCTCGTCATAAGCCCTGGCCACTCCAACCTCTATGGCCCAAGTGACAGTGCCCCATGTGATGATCAAAGTCGATGTCCTATCCATAGCAAAGATGCGGAGAATCCCCTACCAAATCTACGGAGCCTTCGGGCCATCCCAAAGGCAATGTCTCTAAGTCTCGTTGGGGTGGCCACATCATGGGCAATCCACTGGTCGACCACCAACTACCAACCAAGTGCCGATTGCTAAACTCCTATGTGCCATCAACCAAAGAAAGAGGGTGATCTTTCTTGGCCGAAACTTTCCCACAGTTTCTTCCAAAAATCTGAGAGGAAATGCTATGATAGGCCCTGAGACTGCCAATGTGTTGCTGCTGTCTGTCAGTGTGCCATCTATCTCGGGCATCTGGATCTTGCGGCCTAGCCGCGCAGTATATGCGAAGAAGGGGGCATCCAGAGTCTCCTCCCGATCTAATGGATCATGCCAAGTCCACTCTCCCGGATCCCACTACAAGCGTGTGAGAGGACGGCACTCCCATATCCATAGCCGCAATAATCTCTCCCTTGCCACCTTGGCTAGTGCTGGATCAATATGCCATTCCCGTGCCCGAAAACCAATCACCCTCACTCTCTGCAAGGTGCAACCACTAAAATCCTCCAAAGGAAGCAGTTCTCTCTAGTCTACCATGGGATCCAGTCGAGAAAGTGAGCAGACCACTGTCCTCATCTCCTCCATGGATCGCCACTACGATATCGTGCCAGGTAAACACGCCTAGCCACACTAGGGCAGTCGGGTTTGGGAGAGTCAGCCACTCCTGAGGGATAGCTGAGCCGATGTCGATGCTGAGCCTATCTCTACCCCGAATCCCTATTAGGCCTCTCTCCTGCACCTCCGGGAGTAATTGCCTATGGGTGATCCAATCTCCAAGAGACTTGGCTGGTCCCATGCTCAAGGCGCCCCAAGAAACGTGCCGTCGGGCCCCTAGCATGTGGGTAAACGGATCAAGGGGTTCCAGACAAAAGGCTGCCAAAGCCCCTCCTCTGATGCAACTGGAGCTATCTATCTAAGGGCGGGCCTAAGGTGCTCCCAAGCACGAAGTTAGCTCGCTGCAAATCTGTGCTCAGAAGCCAGGCTAAAAACACGAGCTCACATCTCTCTGAAGATCAATCGGGTACTCTGCAGCCAAGGGACCCCAAAACTCGGAGTGCGGGCTGAAATCTAGGTCAACAGAAAATCCTTCCAGGGCTCACCACTGGAAACATAGTTGTTATGAGGCGCTCCTCTAACAATTAGAGGCGTTCGAGGGGTATGAGTCTTCTGAGGCGTATGGGCATAGTTGATTTTTTTTTACTGTTTTGGATTCTGCCCGTTTCTACCCGTTTGAGTCTCTAGATGGGAGCTATAAGGGCCCCTCTAAGCTCTCAAGACTCACGCACACTCTCTCTCCCTCTCTCATGCACACCCAAGTGACACCCTCTCTCTCTCTCTCTCTCTCTCTCTCTCTCTCTCTCTCTCTCTAATAATCTATCTATCTATCACTATATACATATATATATATATAACAAATGCCTCTAACACGCCTCAACGTCTCTAAAAAATACGAGTCTTTGGAGGCGCATACCATACCCACCTTGTACCAAGCGCCTCTGAGGCCTCTAGCAACCCTGACCGGGAAGGAGGCCTCTAACAATCAACTTGCCCAACAGGGTGCGGCTCCGAATAGCCGAGTCAATGAGGCCTAGCCCCCTCTGCGACGAGGCTGAATAATCACTCTCCATGCCACCTTGGCCCTAGTTGGCCTGCCATCACTTCCGGCCTATAAGAAATTCCGAATCAATTGCTGTACACATGACCAATACAAGCCCGAGAAAAGGCCCAGCACGAAGTGATGTACCACATGGCGGCCATAAGTACCTAGTTCGCCGCCACCACCACCCTACTTGCTAGGGATAGCCTCACTGAGCTCCAATAAAGAAGCTTGTTCCGAATACTCAGAAGAAGTGGGGAGATCTGCTGCTTCGGAGAGAGATATCAATGCCAACTTGGCAGCCGAGATATCGAACTGGAGTGCCCCTCGAGATCCACTGGAAATCCTCAACTGGCCCCCAGTCGAGGCGGGTGATGAGTCTACCCAAAAACCACACGACTTGTGCCAGTCGATTTGTGCTCCTGATGCACGGCAAAAAACCGCAATCGCCTTCGCAAATCTCTGTAGATTCCCCACATCTCCTACTAGGAAAGCTGCTGTGTTTTCTGCAAACTCTGAGTCCAACAGCTCCTCCTGCATGCGGAGGGGAAGACACTATCCCTGAAGCTTGGTCTCCTGGGCAGAAAGAAAACTACTCATGGCCTCGACGACGAATAGAAAGAGGTAAGGAGCCAGAGGACAGCCCTGTCTAACCGAGCGGGAGAGGGGGAACCTGTCGCCACGTGCTCCCTAAATGAGAACCTGGCTGTGTGAGGCTAAGTAAAGTCCTGAGACTCCATGAACCCACTCCATGGGAATCCCATCTGGCACATAGTACCCTCCAGAAAGCTCTAATCATAAGCTTTCTCAAAGTCTAGGAGTAGCAAAATGAGGTGCTGCTGCTGCTGCCGCATCCTAGCCAAAGCTATTGCCTCCCAAAAGGTAAAGATGTCCAGAATACTCTGATCCTGAACAAAGCTGGTCTGCGTATCGTGGATCAAGTTTGGGAGAAACGGCTGAAGTCTCCTGTTGATGGCCTTGGCCAAGATCTTATAGGCTGTCCCTAGAAGGTTGATGGGTCTCCACTGCCGAATCTCCAATCTGTCACCACCCTCCTTGGGAATCAAGTGAATCAAGCCCTCTCAGAGCCTCTATGTCACCACCCTCCTTGGGAATCAAGTGAATCAAGCCCTCTCAGAGCCTCTCTGGCATGGCACCTATGATCATAATCTCATTGAAGGCAACTCAAAGGCCACCTTCCATGAGGTCCCAATGGCGAAGAAAAAAGGAGACTGAAAGCCCGTTCCGCCCGGGCATTTGCCCGGAAGTGATGTCAATGCCTCCGCCAACTCCTTAGCAGTTAATGATGTCAATAAGAATGACCGAGGAGAAAGGGGAACCACCTCCCTCGTATGCCGCCAGACCCTCGTGTGCTTCCACCACCTGTGGAGATGCTAGGGCACCAGTAAGGAGGGATCAAAAAAAGTCCGAGGCGATGGCTCTCACCTTTGGGAGTGGGGGGGATCCGAAACAATAGCTCCATCCTGGCTGCGCAACCTACGAATATTGTCTCTCCTCCTGTGTGGGCTGGCTATCTCAAAGAAATCCCTTATGACTCTTATCACTTGCCTAAGTCTAGAAAGAGGCCCCGGCATGATACCTGTACTCCACCCTCCTCTCCTCTATGGATCTAATCTCCGTACGAGCAGTGGCAAGCTGACTCCCGATCCAATGGCTATCCGGGGATCTCTCCTGAAGCCGTTGTAAAGAGGCAAGACTCCTCAAACTCCTCTTGCTCCCAGAAACCCTCTAGTCAGATCTAGGCTACCTCTTGCAAGAAGTAGCTAATCTCTCCTAAGCGATCATCCAATGTGCGCATAGCAAAGCATGAAAGAAAATCCAATCCTGCCCATATCTACTCTATCCTGCTGCAAATCTCAAGGTCCTGAATGAGGCTTTCCGGAATCCTCAAGCTCACATGCTTGTCATGCCTCTAGGGGTCCTCTAAGGACAAAATAACCGGGGCATGGTCTGAAAATGAAGTGCTTGCCAAAATACCAATCATACCCCCTCGGTTGCAAGCCCACTCATCAACATAAAATCTGTCAAGTCTAAAGAGGTTGGGGCAGGTGCTTCACCTATCCGACCTCGAGAAGCAAAGGCTCCTAGGGCTATGCCCAAACTCTGGAAGACGCCAAGGGTCCTGTCCCCCGACTACAAGAATCATCTCCTCCCAAGGTGAGTACTCTAACCCTGAAATTGTGGCCGTGTCACCTCCAAGTCTGTCCTCTGCTGCCTCTATCATGTTAAAGTCACTGCCCAAGCACCAAAAATCAGCGTGACGTACTGAGCACCAAAAGAGGGCTCTACCAGCAGCGTTCGAAGCGTGAACGTTGAGGAAGCTAACACTATCCTCTCCAATAGTAATGATAATCCACTGTGCATGCCGGGGGACGACGACTCCTGAGCCAATCACTGCCGGCAGCAGCTGCTCACTGACAAATATACACACCCTACATCCGTGATTGACAGGCTGAAGGATGGGACCAAAAAGTGTGACTCTTGTGCCTGGAAGAAGTTTCCCGCATCTGCGGGTGCGCCCCTCTGAGAGACGATGCTCCTGGAGGAACAAAATGTGAATGGGTCCCTCCACTATGGCCCTCTAAAGCTCGCCACGTAGGACGCCTCGTCTATGGAAGCACTGAGGCCCCCCTAAACCCTGGATGTTCCATGAAACAATCCCCATATCAATCTTGGTGTAATGTGGCACTAGCAGAACTGCCCTCACTCGAAGAGTCTTGGGCGAGGGTTTAGACGGGGAATAATCACAATCCATGTGGGGGCGAAGGCGTGCTAGGTGGGCACTAATCCTGTCCTCCATGTGACGCCACTCTGTTCGAGCGCGTGCGTATGCATGCTCTGGACTCCGTCGATCTCACAGTAGAGCTATCTATAAGAGGGGCGAAGAGGTACCGCAACAAAAGTATGCATGAACACAAAAAGCAGCACCTCCAGACCGGAGACTACCATCTCCTCGTCTTAGCCTTGATGGGCTGAACCTCCAAGCTCCATCCTAGCCAAAGGCCAAAAATGGATGAGGATATCAGTGATGCGGAGATCGTGGAGATGGTGAAAGAGCTCAACTACCTGACCCTGGATGGCAACTGCCACCAACTTAGGATCCCACTCTGTCCCCGGGGCTAATTGAAGGGAAATACTCAAGAGAAGATCATCGTGCCATTATTTGGCGTAGTGGGCCTGGAGTGGTGAAAACCCACACAAACCCGAACACGGGCAATTGTCTCCTCAAAAATGTTGGTCTCTTCCGTCGGCAAATACCGAAAGAAACTGTAATCCACAAACTGTACCAGGATCCTAGGGGGCCCCTGAGAACTCTGGCAGAAGATCCCTCCCCGGGGAGATGGCAATGGTCATCTCCACCGGCTCCGAAGAGCGGTGAATCAAGCGATGGACTGATCCCGCCAGCTGCCTCCGCTTCGGGTCATGGGCTGCTAGGGGGCAACGAGAGTACTCTCGAGAGGCAGAACGGGAGGGGGGGGCGGGGGGAGGGGAGGGCTCGGATGGTAAAGGCGGGGGTGGAGTGCGCTGAGGTGGGTATAGTCGGTGACGAGACTGGGGGAGGGGGGGGGGGGGGGGGGGGGGGGGGCTACGAGAGAGAGGGCGGAGGGGCAGAGAGGCCAAGGAGAGATGCTGTTGTGACGGATCCATCGGAGAGGAAAGCTGAGAGGAGGGACCCGTCGGGGGCTCAGAGAGGTCGGCCGACCTCTCCGAACCCTAGGGGTCGAGATTCCCCGGCCGACCTCTCCGAACCCTAGGGGTCGGGGTGGGAATCTCGACAAGGAATCGACCGCCAAATTGGTGGGGCCGGAGGGCATACTTACCAGGGGACGGGGGACGGGAACGGGGGACGGGAACGGCTAAAGGTAGGGAACGGGGGACGGGGGGTGGGGACGGCACTCAAAATTGTTAATTTTAGAGGAGTAAAGAATCAAGATTAATCAATCAATAACAACAAGCTTTCTAACTCCAAAAGTTATGAATCATGATACACATTACATTTAAAATTAAATTACGCTACGAGGTGCAAGAGTCAAGAGTCAAGACTTGCAAAGTCGGAAAAGAAAGACTTTAAAGTTGATAACATTAAATAAATATACTCAAAAGATGTTGGGGCCTAGGCGATACAAAATATAAGTTACTCGCTCTCATACTCTACACTCCCAATAAGAGAGGTGCTAGCCTCGTGATCATGAGTGCGTGAAGTGTGGATGGGGGTTGTGTCATCCGATGAAGGCTCATGATGAGAACCATCTATCCCACCCTCCTGTGCAATAGTTGTAGCTGCCTCCTCTTGTTCCATCTCCCACTGTGTAAAAGTATCGGCATTGCATCTTGCACTCTTGCCAAGCATGCGCAAGTTTGCGCTAATGAAGACAAGATCATTAGCTCTTTCCACCCCAAGCCGATTTGTTTTCTTTGATGAAATGTGACTGTAGGAGGACCATAATTGCTCTAGGCAAGAAGAGCTAATGGACTGGCTCAAGATCCGGATCGCCAACTGTTGTAGCTCTGGTCCATCTGATCCGAAGTCCTCCCACCATAATGCTGCACCAACCTTGAATCTGTCCTGCTGCGCATCTGCACATCCATATGAGCCTTGAAATGCCCTGTAATTAGAGAGCTCGTCTCTAATTTTGCGCCTGATTTCTGCATCCGGCGTGAGGCGATCCAAGATGAGTCTCCAACCGTTGCTCACCTCTTTATCACCCTCCTGCCCTTTTTCCTCAAATTCTGGGTCCACCATAAAAGCAGCTGCATGTAAAGGAGAGAAATATGAGCTCCATCTCGCCACACAAAGCGAGTGGATCTCCTCATATCTATCTACGTCTGGCTCAAGCTTCTCAAGACTCTCTATCATCTGGTCCATGGCTTCATATACTTTGCCGATGCATGGCTGCATAGCATCAACAATCCTCAGCAAGTGGACAATGGGATGCACCATGGCGTCAGTGCGCTTGAGGTCCTCCCAAAAATCAGCATCGTCGATCTTTTTGTTGCATGAAATCCCTACCTGTGTACGTGCAAAAGATGAGGAGCAAAACTCATCACTGATGAATAGTTGCCGCACGGCACCCTGACAATCCTTCAAGCGATGCAACATAAGAAAGTTGTATGCAAAGCGAGTGTCCGAGTACTTGAGAAGGACCTTTGTGGACCTCTTCCCAAACTTGGATCGAAGGTATGTGTGATTGTTGATGAAGGTCACAATTGCATATGCATCATCAATCACCGATTCAATCCATGACAATTTCCCAATATCTTTCAAAAGATTATTCAGACAATGTGCCATGCAAAAAGAGACGGTGATTTGAGGATACATACTCTCAAGAATAGCTCCCGCTGCCCTATTTGTCGCCTCACCATCCGTGACGAAACCGATCACACATTCGGGGCCGATAATCTGGACAGCACTACTCCACTCTCAGCAACAAGTACATCCGCACTCTTTCCCGTCCCTGAAGCATCATGTGAGGAGACAAAGTACATCTCCCCCCGTGAGTATGCCACAAGGCCATGGATAGACCTTTTCCGCGTGTCACTCCATCCGTCTGCAATCAAAGAGACTCCATTGCGAGCCCATTGTCTCTTTGTGTTTGCCGCCGCTTGCTCAACAAGGCGTTTCTCCTTGTCAAGCATAGTGGTCCACAAGGTTTCGGAGGATGGAGGTGTGTAGTGAGGACCGTACTCGCCAATCTTCTTCACCATCGTTTTGAAGTAGTCGGACCTATTTATCATTTCAAAAAAAAAGAGGGTAAGTAATTAGAATGGTAAAATGGTGACCTGTGAGACATGATGCTGAAATCATGTGAGTGAAATACGTACCGTGCCACACGAAAAGCAATGTGGTCATGAAAAAAGAAGCGGGCCACCTCGGCATCAACCTCCTTCTTTTTGGGATCCCAACTCCCCTCAAGAGTACTTTGCCGACGAGAGAGAGAGGGTGGACTAGGTTGCGGCATTGAGAAGGCGGCTTGTGTGAAGCCTCGAGTAGTGCCACGAGGAGGACGTGATAGAGGGGTAGATGAAGATGCACCACCACCCGATGTAAAACCTGATGTTTGGGTTGGAGTGACATAAGTGTTGGGATCCACTCCACGCACCCTTTGGCTTGCACTCAAAGCTTGATGGGCGGCAAGCTTTGCAAGAAGCTCCTTTCTTATCTCCGGTGTGACCCGCTCAAAAATTTCACCTCATGACCGGGCTCATGCAACAAATGGGCCCTCACCCTATTGGCCCCACCCACACGCTTATATGGGCAAAGCTTGCATGTCCATGGACGTGCACCCCCCGCATGAGTAGGAGGCTCGAAGTTGACCTCATCCCACCATGACCACCCATCCGTTCTACTCCTACCGCCCGCACGAGAAGAGGATGCCATGAATAGTTAGTAACTTAGTAGTAGTCTAGTAGAAGAGGGTGGAGAGAGCTTAGAGGGTAGAGTAGGAGAAGAGGTAGAGGGAAGATTGAAGTAGTCTAGTAGAAGAGGGTGGAGAGAGCTTAGAGGGTAGAGTAGGAGAAGAGGTAGAGGGAAGATTGAAGTAGTCTAGTAGGAGAGGGTGGAGAGGAAGGTGGTGCAGTAGGAGAGGGAGATAGTGGAGAGGAAAGCTTGAGTAGGAGAGGGAGATGGTGGAGAGGTACTCAAGTCTTGGAAGTTGGAAGGCTTGAGTAGAAGAGGAGTAGCAGGAAGCCCATTATATAGCATATAGCAGCTCTCTCCCTCTCTCTCTCTCAAACTCTCAAACGGCCAGCCGCCAACGGCTAGTAGCTGTTACCCGAAAAAAAAAAGGCTCGAATTTGTAGCCGTTGCATCGTTGCAGACGTCCCCCCGTCCCCGGCTGACAACGTCCCCCCGTCCCCCCGGGCAGGGACGCCCGTCCCCTGGTCACGTCCCGGCCGTCCCGTCCCCCAGGCCGTCCCCCCGCCGTTACGCAACTGCCGTTAGTCGGGACGGCGTTCCCACGTCCCACGTGGGCATCCCGCTGTCCCCCTGTCACTATGCCGGAGGGGCCTGCTCTACGGGATTGGAGAGGGCACGTCACCGACGGGAGAGTGCTGAGATGAATGCTCATAACGGTTCTCTCACAGAAGCGAATCCTCCTGAGATCTGCCAGCCTGGCACACACGGCGGTGGCGCTTGGCTTTGGTGGTCGTCTAGTGTCCTGGGCACGGTCCAACCGTCCACCACTCGCCGTCCGCTGGGTCACCTGAAGTTGGGGCCTAGTGCTCTTCTGTCGTCTGGGGGCCTGCCTCTCGCTCTACCCCCTGGTGTCTTGGACTGTCACCAAGGGAAAGCTCTAGCTAAATGACCCATCTGTCTGCAAATGAAGCATTGGCCTGGAAGGCCACAATACTCCACGCACTGCTGTATGGGGTCGCCTCGAAGGCTAGGAATAGATATGCAATGCGGTACAGACTCAGCGAGGCTACACAGATGCATAGGGATGGAATCCCTGTTGCCCTTGTGAAGGCCGAGGTAGCGGTGGGGGGGACTCCATCACTCTCCGGATGGCACCATCGATCACCGAGAGAAGAGGAAGATACTCCTTCCTAAGGCATGGGAGAAAACTGTCACTAGGAAGCCCAAAACGCCAGCCAATGGGTCAAACGTTGGATTGAAGCCGTGTTGCCACTGTGCAAAGAAGACTTGTGCCGTACGTAATGCAAGGAGACTTAGCTACATGACTCGATCTGACGCCGATGGGTGAGTTGAACTCCACATGGTAGTACCCGTACCCCAAATGGTGAATATCGGGGTGAATATCGGTGATCTTGCCAGGTTCGCCGATGAGGCTAGCTTGAAAAAAAATCCCTGAGCTGTCCGCGCGCAGGGTGGCCACCAACAATTTTGCAGACCAAGGTGGAGGCCTCCAGTGAGGCAATAGTCGTGGCAAGAACCTGTAGATCTGCTTCGGAGAAGGTAATGCAAGCAACAGCGGCTTCAGTCGGGGATGACGGAGCGGCTGCCATGGAGTCCTCTTGAGAGTGAAGACCAGAATAGGCTGACGCTTGCCGAAAAAGCTAAAAACCCCAAAAAGAAAGCACCAACCTGCACTGAATGTACAGGCCATGTAACTATTTGGTTCTCCTAGCTCTATTTCACATGATGAAACCCATGCCCGGACACCAGACAGGTGGAAGAAGACATGGGGACAGGGTCCATAAGGTTTGATTTTAAAAAAAGCACCATTCTTGGTCAAAAAGCAGGAAAAAATAAAAAGTCAAACAGGGTTGATCGCGAGTCAAGGGCACCACTGGAAAGTGGAGATTGAGCCAGACCAAAAAGCTAAAAGACGCTTTCTCAAAAAGAAAAAAGTCAAGGCCCTAAAGCCCAAAAAAAAAAGCACCAAAAGTTGAGTAATATTTTATTAATAAAAGTAAAAAGAGAAAAAGTAAAGGCAAAAATAGAAAAGCAAAGCATAAAAAGGCAATGCAAAAGCACGATGGCTTTTTGGCAAAAAGCAAGGCCCTCCCCAAGTATAAAAGAAGCTAGAGCCTTTGTTTTGGGCATCAAGCTTGTGGAGAGCAAGGAGACCCTCATCTTCATCTTATCTAATTAATCAAGATTACTAGATAATTAGAAATTAATCAAATTTTTAGTTATTTTTCAACTCACCTCTATACCCCCAGCTGGTGAAGGAGCTCTAGCTCCTTGCACACTCAAAATTAGTCCTATTGCTTCTAGCCCAACATAGCCACTACCCTTGTGCTCTAGCCAGTCGAAACAACGCAACAAACCGTTCGTCGGACGAAAGAGAAATCACGTTTTTTGCAGGCGCCTATTTCTAGGAGAAAATTTAAGATCTTCACTTCCACAAATCAAATGGGTCTAATTCCTCTTAGCCCCAAGTGTTTTCAAGCATGCTCTACAAGCTGGTGAAGTCAGAATTCAATTTGATCAAGTCTACAGTGAGATCTAAGCTCTTCATCAAATCTACAGGTGACTTTGGTAAAACAGAGATTAAGCTTTCAATATTTGGTTAAATCTTCTGTTTCTTGGCTTAATCCTCTACAAGACTCATTGCTATTGATGGCCTTGAAAGCGTTTGAGCTCATTTGAAGTCTAAGGCCCCAAATCTGGACTCCCCGCATACTCTGTTTTCTGCACACAAAACAGAGGATTAATTTGCTAATCAATGATTAATCAATGCTAATCATTGTATTTTGGTGCAATTGAGGGTTCAAATTAACCATTAGGTATCTGATACAGATCCCTATAGCTTCAGATTGCAAATCGGAGTTGATTTGATACTCCAATCATTCCGTACAAATTGGTTAATGTAATTTCTGGTAAAAATATACTGATAAAATTATGGTAATCATCATTTTGCATTTAACCCTTGGTTAATGCCTGTAAATCTCACTCAAATTCAAGATTATTCACAGCCAGAGTTGCATTTGGGAATGTGCACAAGAATGAATGCTATACGCATTATGTATTGGGCACATTACATCAGTGTAAATATGAGATCAGACACTGTCCTTGTCCAGAATAAGGCAAGAGGTAAGACCTCCCGCATAGATTTGGGTTTGCATTGCATAATGACACAAGATAAACATCAAAAGCCCAAAAGAACTGTCAACAAAACATTTAAACATGTTGCTCACATGGAGCAAGAAGACCCCAGCCATGAAAGAAGAAGAACATCTCTTTCCAAAAGGAGGATCCACACCAAGAAGAAAAGCTAAAGGAAGCATTGAAGGAAGACATGGACACGTGAAGAGAAGCTGCCACAAGAAGGCTGAAGGAAAAGGAAGACATGGACGCGTGGAGAGAAGCTGCTACGACAAGAAGACTGAAGACAAGAGAAGATGTGAGGCTCCAAAGAGTGAGGAGCCATGTGAAAATCTCAGAGAGAGAGAGAGAGAGACCCCATAACCCAATGTAACCTGCCCCAACAAAGTAAAACCACCTCTGAGCCACCGATGATGTAGGCCACGTGGCAGATAGATGTATGTGTGAGCACTTTATAGTCAAGGTCGCGGGCACTTGTAGTAGCCTTGGACACATAGAGAGAGAGAGTGTCAAGGACTATGAGTTTAGGGACTTGAGGCACTGGTCGCGGGCTATCAAGTAAGAGAGAAACTTAGTATAGGGTCCAGGTGTGCTAGGAGTATTCACTTGAGGGGAGGTGTTGAAATATTCAAGTGAATAGGGTGTGTGTGAGAACAAGCCCTTGGTTAGAGGCTGTAAAAGAGAATGTGTAAATGTGAAAGAACCTGTGAAAAGGTGAGAAGAATCTACTGGGAGAGAATAAAGGGTAGCATGAGAAGATTTAGGAAGTCTGGAGATATTCTGGGAAAAGTGAAGAGGTGGAGAGAATCAAGCAAAAGAGGTGGAGATATTCTGGGAGAGGTGGAGTGAATCAAGGAGAAATCAGTGGGATTAGATGCTTGGATGTAAACTCTATAAATTGAGGCATTGGCCTAATGAGAATTTGCTGGTTTTTGATTATCCATACCTACATTAAGCTATTTGTTAATTACTCACTAATCACGTCTTAATTATTTGCTAATCACTTTGTTAATGATGTTGATTCTAGTATTTGATCCACCATAGCTCATCACATTGCTCTAATTTCAACAGATTTTTCCTGAATAAATTCTTGAAAGAAGGTGGGGCTTGTTCCCCGCTCAGTGTGGTGTCCTGTGCAAGATCCCCATTCCCTTCTCTCTCTCTCCTCTCTCTCTATATATCTTTATCTCTTGGACACGTGGTTGAGTCTGTCATTGCACACCCCGTTGGGCTTACAGGCCACCCTCTATCCAAGCTAATGCTTGCAAAGACCAATGAGGTGATAGCTCAAGTGATGAAGGCATTTGCCTAGGACCAAGAGGTCCTAGGTTCAAAACCCCCCTTGGTGCTTCCTCGGCGGCATTGCCTACGGGCAGATAATTAAGCGCCTACGTGCGGTGAAAAATCGGTAACTACGGGAGGATCTTGGGCCTAAGGCCAATCGAAAAAAAAAAACTCCACAATAAGATCCATGGGTATAACCGATTGTCCAAATCCCTCAAGACCCGTGCTCAGGGTTTTGTCCCAAGAGGACAAATTGGATGGCAGTAATTACTCCCTCTGGAGTTTCATGGTCCGAAATCTTTTTGTGGCTAAACTAAAGAATTATGGGGTAATGTGTCACGTGAAGATGTATGCCCTATTGGCATAGCACCTAACACACCTGGCCGTGGTGCTCAACAAGCTGCACTACCTACTCCTCCCTCACAGGAGCAAGAGAGATGGGATACTCGCGATGCCCAAGCGATGGCTTTCATTGCTCTGTCAATAAAAGAGATCAATCATACTGCATATCCAAATGTTGTTAGGGTTAGGGTTCCACATAGACAGAGACAAACAAAGAAGCAACATCAGCAGCAAGCATATAGAGAAGATGGTGATTGATGCTCACATAAAGAAGGATTGCATAGAATTGTGTGGAGCTAGTGAGTTGACTCAATATCAAAATACAATAATAATATGGTGGTGTCCTTTCACACCAAATATCCAAGGGGAAAAACCCAAAGGGAAAAAAGGACCCTTGGTTAGTCCATGTTCACATGTGGCACTACTCATAGCATATATGTCAATAAATCGCTCCTTAGTGGCAATGTGAACATGTACAAGATCGGCAACAGATCACTCTCTGTGCCCTTGGGATTTCTATCCGGAGGGGTGTGGTGCTCTCGGGGTGTACTAGCCCGCGCCGAAAAGTTTGCCTCTATATGGGTGGTGGTTCGTGAATAGATTTGCAACATTGTCCTGTGTAGAGCAGTAAGATAATGAGATCTCCCCTGCATGAATCCTCTCCTTGACATATTGATAATGAATCTCCATGTGCTTAGTATGTGCATGAAACACTCAGTTTCATGCCACGGCTATAGCACTCTAACTGTCAACGAGTATGGGAGTGGCAGTGGCCTGCTTTTTGCTCAACCATGATATGCATGAATGCCCCAAAAAGAAACAATTCCCACCGGTGGATTGCCGTGTATCATAGTCACTAGCCCAGTTGGAATCAATGTAAGCATATAACTGCAAGCTAACCTCCCCGAATATACCAACGCAATATCCAGGGAGCCCGGAAGATAGCAGAAGATCCGCTTCACTGCTTGCCAATGCTTTGTACCTAGGCTGTGCATAAATTTGCTCCCCAAACCGAATATCCGGGCGTGTATTGCATAAGTATATGAGGCAGCCCACTGCTTGGATGTAAACACTCATATCAAAAGGCTCTCCAACATCATACATGCTCAATTTCAGCCCTAGCTCCATCGGAGTAGAGATGGGCTTACAATCATGAAACCCAAATTTATGCAACAACTTTTGAATGTACTTTGATTGGTGTACATAAATCCAACATCTGTCTACACAAATTGTATGCCCAAATAATAATGCAACAATCCCAAATCTGTCATCTCAAATGACGTTTGCAATTCATCTTTAAATGCTGAAATTTTCTCAATATCATTCCTAGTTAGCATCATGTCATCCACATAAAGAATGAGCAAAATCAAAGTGCCATCCTCCTCTCTCCTTTCTCCCCTCCCGTGCAGGTTGGTGTTTCCAAGCTTCTAGGGTTTTTGGCTTTATTCGGCAAGCTTCAGCCTATTTTGTTCTTCGCCCTCAGGAGGACTCCATGACAGCCGCTCCATCATCACTGACCGAGGCCGCCGTTGCTTGCATTTCCTTCTCCGAAATGGATCTTTAGGTTCTCGCCACAACTGTTACCTCACTTGAGGCCTCCACCCTGGTCTGCAAGGACAGCTCAGTGATCTTTTACAAGCCAACCTCATTGGCGAACCTACAAAGATCACCGATATTCACCCTTTGGGGCGCATATACTACCAGGTGGAGTTCGACTCACTATCGGCATCAAACCGAGTCTTGTAGCAGCGTGCATTGCGTACGGCGCGGGCCTTCTTTGCACGGTGGCAGCACGGCTTCGATCCAACGTCTGACCCACTGGCTGGCTTCGGGCTTCCCAGTGACAGTTTTTTTTTCCCGAAAAAAGATCCTTTCATTAGTTATAAAAAAACACCCGCTGGGCTACAAAACCTCTCCTGCTCGTAAGTAGGCATAGCAGAGATCCAATCAAGGTAGCTAGGGAGACTCTCCCTAGGTGCCAAAAAGTACAAATATCAGTACAAAAAACTGAGAGGCTATATCATACAATAGGAGGGGGGGAAATCCAAACAGGTGGCCTGTAATGCCAGCGGGGGGTACCCGCGTGAAGGGTATCGAAGGGGCCGCTGCACCAAGTGGTGTGGAAGGCCTGGCGCCGCAAGATCGCTGCATCCGAGTCGCCCCAAATGCGGTCATACTGTCCTCGCAGGGTGTGAATCAGCTCCTGCCAAATCCCCCAAACAGTCTCTACTGGTGGCTCCAGTCTCCCCTCAAAGGCCCTAAAACACCGGGCTCTCCAGGTGAACCAAATGGTGAGGCTGCTGAGAAGCTCCCATCGTAAATCCCTCTCCTGTGTCCAGCCGGGCGGACGAGAAATCCGGTGAAGGAATAAGGCGAGGCTGGCCCCTAATGAATCTGATGGCCTGGCTGTCCTACTCCATCTTGTATCCCAGAGCAGGCCCTGACGAAGTCGACCAAGTAGCGGCACCCCACGTATACATGCCCTCTGGAGAGAGGGGGGCCAAAATGCGCAGCATCCTCAGCCAAATCTGTTGCGCCTGTTGACAGTCCCATAGACAGTGTCTCTGTGTCTCCCATGGGTGGCCGCATCGGACGCAAGCCGCCGGAAGACCACTGTAGACAAGCTAGGTGCCAACTGCAAAGCCCCTGTGGGCAACCAACCACTGGAAAGTCGAGATCCTGCGTGCCTGTCGACTAGCCCAGAGCCTGGTCCAGAAATCCTCCAAGAACTCCTGTGAGAGTCCTTGTAGCCGCCAATGCTCCGATGCAGCTGGAGAGACCATCCTCCTCGCAGTCAAAATATGCCTCCCCAACCGAACAGTGTACTGGAAAAAGGTGATCTCTGTGGCCTCGGGGGACGCATAAAGATCATGCCACTCGTACTCGCCAGGGTCCCACTGGAGCCGAGCCAAGGGGTGCGCAGCATATGCCCATATGCGCCAATCAGAGTCCACATCTGTAGGGTCTGGATCAATATGCCACTTTCGGGCAACGGCGGCCACTACCCATATCCTCTGAAAGATGCACTCTGCAACCAAAGGCGACTCCGCCTCCACTCTCTGAAGTCTACCCTTATCCTGGATCTCATAGTAGAGGCATCTACCATCTTCAGTGCAAGCTCTGACAGCAATCAGGATCTCCAACTGTGTAAAGGCTCCCATCCACCGTGGGGCCGCTGGCTCGAAAGGCGTGAACCACTCCTCAGTGAGTGCCCCCTGAATGTCATTCCTCATAATCAGCCCCCCTCTGAAGTTACTCAGCCTCTCCACCTGGATCTCCTCTGGGAGACTGCAGAAGGCCTGCCAATCTACAAAACTACGTGCTGGGCCTGCCCGCCAATGGTCCCCAAGCTAGACGAGGCCGAGAACCCAGCATATGACCCTGCTCTGTGCGTACCGCAGGGCTCCAAATGAGCGGCTGTCTGGCCCGCTCCTCATCACAAGTAGGAGGTCTCTGAGAAAGCCCCGATCTCAACAGCTCCCAAGCTCGCAGGATGCTCAAGGCAAATCTATCCTCCCATCCCCTACTGAGGCCTGTCCTCCTCATCTCTATGAAGATCCATCATATCTCTGGTGCCCAAGTACCCCCTGCTGGGGGAGCCCTAGCCTGCAATCGCTGAAAAAGAAGCTCCTTCCAAGGCTCAGCGCCTGGAAGCAGCTCCCAAACAATAAGCTTCCCCAATAAGGCTCTGCTCTGATCAACTGGATCTATAATGCCCAAGCCCCCCTGGGCCAGCGGAAGAGTAATAACTGCCCAGGCAACCTTAGCCTGGGCTGACTGTCCATCCCGCCCAGACCAAAGGAAGTTCCTGATCAGCCTCTGTACCTGGCTGATGCAAGAGCTCGAGAAGATCCAGCAAGACGTGATGTACCACATGGTCGCTAAAAGCACCTGATTTGTCACCACCACCCTCCCAGCCAAGGATAGCCGAGCTGTACTCCAATACAAAAGCTTCTTCCGAATGCTTAGAAGAAGCGGGGCGATCTGCTGCTCAGGTGACAAATCAAGTCCAATCTGGCAACCCAAATACCACACTGCTGTGCCAGGAGGAATCCATCTAAAACCCGGGTCTGGGCTCCATGCCGGAGCGGGAGCACTACTCATCCAAAAGGCCACTGTCTTGCGCCAATTAATCAATGCTCCCGAAGCTGCACCAAAAACCTGTAGCGACTGCTCTGCCCTCTGAAGATTGGCCTCCTCGCCATGCAAAAACAATCCCGTGTCATTAGCAAACTCAAAATCGAGCATGTCCTCACCCCGGACTGAAGTCCTCTCAAACCAACCTCCTCTGCTGTCAGATACATGCTCATAGCCTCAGCAAAGAAGAGAAAAAGAAAAGGGGCGAGAGGGCACCCCTGACGGACTGATCTGGTCAACTCAAAACTCGGCCCCCATCCTCCTGCCATCAGCACCTGGTTACGAGCTGTGGAATATAGAGCCGCCACTCCTCGAATCCAAACTGGCTCAAAACCCAGGCGAAGCATGGTGCCCTCTAAGAAACCCCAATCGACTCTGTCGTATGCCTTCTCAAAATCGAGAAGCATCACGACCAGGTCCTCACCGAGAAATCTAGCTCAGGCCGTCGCCTCTCAGAAGGTGAAAATGTTGTCAAGGATACTGCGCTCGTTGACGAATCCTGTCTGGGTAGCATGAATCAGCTCCCCAAGGAAGGGCTGGATCCTCAAACTCAAGGCCTTTGCCAGGACCTTGTAGACAGTATTGAGGATCGTAATAGGTCTCCAATGCCGAATATCATCTGTCACTCCCTCCCCCTTGGGGATAAGAAAGATCAAGCCCTCGGAAAAGCTCTGTGGCATCACCCCAGTGTCCAAAACATACTGAAAGCCTCTGCGGAGGCCTGGCCCCAAAAGGTCCCAATAGCGCATAAAAAAGGCAGGCGTCAATCCGTCCTCCCCAGGGCAGCTATGGCACGGAAGGACCCTCAAAGCCTCAACAAGCTCATCCTCTGAAAGAGGCTCACCCAGAACTGTATGCATACGATCTGTGACCCTCCTCTGCACATGGGCCCACACAGTTTGTCTGCAAGCATCACGTGCCTCCGTGGCTGGCTCCGCTGAAAGAAGGTCTCTATAGAACTCAGTGGCAATGGCTCTAATCTCCCCGGGCTCAGTGGCTAAAGAATTGTCCTGCCTCCTGAGCTGGCGTACTCCTGCTCGAGCATGGCGGGGTCCGGTAATCTCAAAGAACTCCCCAGTCACTCTATCACCAAGCTGCATCCACTGAGAGGCCTGGCGATGATAGTAGAACTCATGTCTCTGCTCCTCTGCCTCTCTAACCTCCTGGCGGGCCTGGCTCAGCTGGGACGCCACCCACTCACATGTAGGCTGCTGCTCCTGGAGGCGCTGGAGCGAAGCAAGGCTACGTCTCAAGCGGCGCTCCCGCTCTCGTGTCTCTCCCAGCCGTGTCAAGGCTACAGTGTGCAAAAAAGAGCTGAGCTCGATGAGTCCCTGGGCACACTGTCCTGCTGCATCCAGGTCAGAGCTCTGGCTATCATGCCATATCCTCTCAATGTCCTCAGAAAGACTGGGATCTCTAAATATCCTCTCTAGGATCCTCAACTGCAAGCTGGTCTCCCGTGTCCTCTCCTCAAGTGTCAAAATAACTGGCGCATAATCTGAAAAAGAGGTGCAGCGAGAACGCCAACGGAGTCCCCTCGCTCCCCGAACCTGTCGCCCACATAGAATCGATCAATCCGTGATAGATTAGTCAATCCTGCCTCGAGAGAAACTAAGACTGTCTTGAGAGCGGGAAAAAGCCTCATGCTGCCATGCATCAGTGATCCTCAATGTCATGCAAAATCGCTCCCAAGCTGCAAGCTCCGTGACGTGCACTGTGACATGACTGCCTCCCACCCTATCGGCCGGGTCCTCAAGCATGTTGAAATCTCCCCCGACACACCAATGTGCGGCCTCGAGCACGGCATCTGTAACAAGGGTCCAGAACTCTGCTCTGGCACTAGCATGGTTGGGCGCATAGACATTGAGCACGCCAAAGAGCTCATCGTGCATCCTCATAATAACATACTGTGCTCTACCAGGCACAATGACCCCGCGATCCACAATGGCCTGCCGCCATACATCCGCAATGACCATACATACTCCTCCCTGCGCACCCAAGGGGCCAAATCCTGCAGACCAAAATGTGTCCCATCTACCAGGCATCACCGAACCATACCTCTGGATCCTGCTCTCACTCAAATGGTGTTCCTCCATCATCACAATATCAATGCTGCCCCCAACCAGGCATCTCTGAAGCTCTTGCCTCAAACAACCACGATAACGTACATAGTGTGCGCCTTCGAGGCCCTATACATTCCATGAGATGATCCTCATGGATGACCTGCTGAGGTGGAGGCTGTCTCAGCCATACGGCGGGCCTTCGCAAGCGGCTTGGATGGAGAATAGTCCCCATCCGAGCGGCTACGAATCTGCCCACCCGGTGTGCTGCAAGAATCTCCGATGAGGCGCTAGTGGCTGTGTCCCATGGCGACTGCCTCCCGCTCTGAGAGAGCAACCTCGTGAATGCATACATAACCACGGTCGCGTGCTAGGTCTGCCACTATGCGAACCACCAAATGTTGAATCCCTGAGGCATCCGCACTCCCGGTATCAAAGAAATGAGCCAGCTCCCAGAGTCGGTCTATCACGTCTGTCATCTCCAGATCGCTCACATGGTGTGAAAATTCAACTGCCTGAGTCTTCTTCAAAATGCTAAGAGCGAGATCCAGAGTCCACTCCCGGTCGCTAGTGCCACAGAGAGGGAAGGAGAAGGCCACCGCTGAATCAAGTGCCTCCTCCCCTCGGGCCGGAGGTATCACCACGTGAACTCGGATGGGTGCAAGCTCATGGGGACCCTCCGCTCCAAAAAGCCGTGTGAAGGAGTAGTCAAAAGCCTCCGAGCGCTGTCTAGTGTCAAGACTACTCAGCCGACTGCGGATAGAGGATATCCGTGAAGCCCGAATCGGCATAGCAGGTCTCCTCTGCGGTGCACGAGCAAGGTCGGTACTCAGTGCCCGCTCGACTGTAGGTGAGCGCCAGGGTACTGCTAGGGCCTCCCGGGGAGTTGAGGCGAGCGGAGGGGGAGGAGGGGGGGGGAGAAGGGGGTGGGGAAAGAGCCGCTGACAAAACGGGGGTGGGAACAGGAGGAGGCGAAGGTGGAAGCAAGGCGGGAGGGGGGGACGGGGGTGGGGGTGGGGGGGTGGGGGCGAGGGAGGGGGTGCTGGCATCTCCTGATCCTCCGTCTGCACTGGCGTCTCCTCCTGGAGGGGAGCAAAGCTGTTCCTCACTGGAACCCAGTGATGCTGAGACTGACTGCTATTGCATCGGTCTCTGGGCATGCTGCTGTGGCTGTCTCCCTCTACGGCGCCCCAGACAAGGCTGCCAATCCGAGGTCTCTATGAGCTAAGCAGGTGTCCCGGAGGCTGCCTGCCGAGCCGCATCTGTGGGCGGGCCATCGGGGGCCTGCTCTGCTGCTGTGAAGGTCGGGATCTCCTGCGAGGGCAGGCCTTGGCCAGGTGACTGACCTGCCTGCATATAAAACACTGATTCGGGAGCCCCGAAAACTGCACTCTCTGATCCATCCATCCCCCCCCCTATCCTAGGTAGCTGAATGACCTTCGGAAGGGAGGAGATGTCAGGAACCAAAACCCTAACCGAACACAGGCCAGCTGCTCTAGCCACCACTCAAGCTGCTCAAGCACCGAGCCCACCAATGCTCCTATCCTAGAAAGGAGCGGGAGGTACTCGCGGCGGAGTCCAGGGAAGCAAACTATGACATGGAATAGGCGCTCTCCCTACTCGGCCACTGCTGGGTCGAAGCCATGCTGCCAAGGTCTAAAAAAGACCCGAGCGTCCCTGATGTCAAGGGGACTCATGGCTAGGACCTAGGCCACGCTCTAGGCTGACTCGAACTCAATCTGGTAGTGTCTGCAGCCCAATAACTGAACACCCACGATCTTGCCCACATCTGCAAGAAGGTGGGCCTGGAGAATATCCCGGATCTCCCCTCTGCTGGGGCGAGTGCCGACTATACGGCAGATGGTGGAATGTGCCTGAAGGCGTTCCACCTCTGCGGCGAGGCTTGCTTCCTCTTCTGGCGAAAGAGAAAGCCTGATGGGGATATCCTCAGGGCGGGCGAGGGGGCTGCGGACGAGTCCCTCTGAGGCGGGGCGGGAGGAAACTCCATCAGTGTCTGAAGCTTTGTCGAAGGCGAAGCGTGAACGGAGTGTCCTGCAAGAACCGAGCTGCACAAAAGGCGGAGTGGGGAAGGGCGGAGGGGGCAAGGCTTAACACAGAGGCGGCGAAAAGGGAGGGGGGGGGGGCGGATGAAAACACGAAAAAGGGGGGGAAAAGGGCGAAGGCAGGCGGAGGGGGCGGGCCACAGAGGAAGGGGAGAAAGTAGGGGCGCGAAGGATACGGATCGGGGGGGGGGGGGGTGGCGCGAAAGAGCAGTGTCGGGGGGGCTGGCGCGAAAGAGCAAAGGTGGGGGGGTGGGGGGGCGCGAATAAGCAGAGGCGGGGGGGGGGGGGGGGGGCTGGCGAATGAGCAATGGCGGGGGGGCTGGCGCGAATGAGCTGAGGCGGGGGGAAGCGAATGAGCAGAGGCGGGGGGGACTGGCGCGAATGAACAAAGGCGGGGGGAGCAAAGGCGAAGGCAGAAAGGACGGGGCAGGCGGGTGGAGACCGCGAGGGCGGGGGGTGAGCGTGCAGGCTGCAGCGCGACCAGGGGGGAGCGGAAGCTTCAGCGAGCTCAAACTATTTCGGGTACATATTTTTGCAAGAGGAATTTCCCAGTGACAGTTTGTTTCCCAGGCCTTAGGAAGAAGTACCTTCCTCTTCTCCCGGTGATTGGTGATGCCACTGGGAGACTGATGAAGTCTCCCCCCACTACTGCCTCGGCCTTCGCACGGGCAACTCGGATTCCATCCCTCCGCATCTGTGAGGCCTCGCCAGAGTCTGTACCGCATTGTATATCTATTCCTAGCCTCCAAGGCGACCCCGTACACTAGCGTGTAGAGTATTTAGGCCTTCCAAGCCAATGCTTCATTTGCAGGCAGATGGGTCATTTAGCCAGAGCTTGCCCTCAGCAGCAATCTAGGAGACCGCCTCCGGTGGTTCCTCCCCCCATTTCTCATGCCAATCCTCACCAAGGGGCAGGAAGAGAGGTAGGCCCTCATGCACAAAGCACCAGGCCCCGACTACAGATGACCCAGCTACCGGCGAGTGGTGGACGGTTGACCCACGCCCACGCCGCTAGAAGACCAGCCGAGCCAAGTGCCGCCGCCGTGCATGCCAAGCTGGCAGATCTCAGGAGGATTCGGTTTTGTCACAGAACCATTATGAGCATTTATGGATCGCGAGAAATTTCTGTTGCAACAAGGTGAAAAACTTCCTTCCAAAGCAACTCGGTCCAATTGACCACCTTCACCTGAGAGCCCAATTCATCTGTCACCTCTTCTTTCACCATCCAATTTGTGTCCTGCCTACGCTCAACTTCTTCTTTCATGATATTGTATGTGTAGCAATACATTGACAAAAGAAGGCACAAAAAACGGGAGAAGAGAAATCGTTTCCGTTTGCATGTGGACATGGAGATTAAAACGGAATTAAATCAGTGCGACAAAAGAGAAATCACTTGCGTGGAGATTAAAACCAGATTCAGAAGATCGACAAAAAGTAGGTGAACGGAGATCGCCTGGAAGAAAAGGACAATGTGGTTCACAGCCATCGCCTACAGTCCAACGCCATCGCCATCGCAAACCAGGAAGGGTTGTTTTCCGAAACTTACTCAAGAAGAATAATCACTTGCGTGGAGATTAAAATGGGATTCGAGTCGGCCGCCCACTGTCGATTGGCTCTATGGGTTCTGCCGCCGCAGCCAATCTTTCGTCACCCCCACAGGCCGGGAGAATCGTTAATTTTTCACACGACGAGCTCACCTCTCTTCAGCATGACTTTGACATTGAGGTTCAGACCACCCTTGTTGCAAGGGTTTATGGCTCCCACCCCTCTCGCTCGCAGACCTATGAATGGCTTCTAGCAGCTCTCCCTTTGGAGCTGATTGTGCACTTTCAGGATACTCGTTTGCTTGGTCGAGGCTTCTTCCACGTGGACTTTCATTCTCCAAAAGCTACTTCTCAGGTTTTCCCTTCCCTCTTGGCGCTAGGAAGATTTTCTTTTTTCAGTACCAGGTTGGCTTTCATCCAATGACAGAGGATCGACGCCTTACCCCGGTCTCACTGCGGTTCCCTGCTCTTCCTCAGTCTTATTGGAAGCTTTTAGCTTCCATAGGAGCATCCTTTGGCCAGGTTCTAGAGGTACCGGCCCTTCCAAGCTCTCCCACCTCAACTTCTGCGGCGGCTGTTACCGCCACTTGTGATGGTGTATCCCGGGTCCTGCTTGTTTTTGATCCATCGATTACTGACGACCATATTATGCTTCAAAGACCTGATGGCTCTCATTTCCGCCAGAGGATGGAGATTGTAGGCAAACCTGACGAGTGTTGGATTTGTCATCAACAAGGCCACATTGCTAGAGATTATCCCAGATCAAGGGGCCATGCTAAGAGGTGGCATGGTCCTACCCATCAGATGCCTTCTACAGTTGCCCCTATGCCACAGGGGACCACACAACGTTAAACTAGATGCTAGTCAATGTATCTCTGTTTCAACTTTGGTCTTGCCTTGCACCATTGGACACCGTGTCATTTTGCCTATGAAAGCACAGTGGATCCTTCTTATGCAGGGTACTACACATTGGTATTCTCAAAATCTATGCTCCTAACCATACAAGTGAGAGGATCGTCTTTTGGAAATCTCTCACTACGTTGATGCCTCTTGCTCACCATTGGATTATTGGTGGGGACTTTAACATGGTTGAGATGCCAATGGATAAAAGAGGTGGACATGAGGGCTTGGTGCATCCTCTTTAAAGAGCGTCTTGGGAGAGGTTTATACTTGTTGGAAATAAGTGCTCACTAGGAGTACTTTTTGGTCATCTCAGTATATGCCACGTGGCACTCAGGGATTTATCCCATATGCACTCATGCTCAGCTCTTGTACTTTCCCCCTATATATTCAAGGGGTCACATCAATGGAAATATATCAGTTTGCTTCATCCCTTTTGCACTTATCCCCATGTTCTAGTTTTGTGTGATACCATGCTAGATTTCTAACATGGTATCAGAGCCATGTAGATTCCTCTTCTCCTCAGCCCTTTAGTCTAGATCTAGCCATAGATTTTCTCTAGGTTTAGCTTCATTTTTAGCTTTGCCCCATCGGGGGTCTTAGATCCAGCTCTAGCTACTCTCCTCTCCTATTCTTTGAGGTGCTGCTGATCTGCACTCGACTTCTCTGTCTCTCTGTATCTCTGTGTGTCAACATGTCGCCTCCTACGCATGGTGCCAGCCGGTGGATCCGACCAGAGATTTATCCACTCTTCGCAGCAATAGGAGCTGCGCTTGGCTTGTGTGGATTTGCAATAGCCCTTCTCTATACTGCTGAAACAGGCCGCTTCTCCTGTTCTACAACGAGTCTTCTGCTGCTGCTGAATCAGCTCGACATCTCCAGCTCCTATTCGACACGACTCTACTGCTGCAGCGGAAGCGTGATGTCGCCCATATTTTCTGCAGTCAACAGCCCCTGATCCCGCCATGGAGCTGCTTCTTTGCTTCGAAATAGTTCTGGTGCTGCCTTGCCTCAACGTGATGCTCATATGCCCCGTTATTTTTCTGCCCTGCTTCTGTTCAGCAGCAGGCCGCTTCTGTCAACACCTTTCTTGCTGCTGGTGCTGCAACAACAACTCGTTTTTTTATTCTCTCAAGGCTGCGCACCTCTTGTTTTCCAGTATGGGCAGCCCCCATTCTCTGTTCAAGACATATTCTCTACTGGCTGCTCCACTCCTATATCAAAACGAGGTATTAGTTGGTGCTCTTTTGCTTCTGACAGGCCCCCTCTCTCTCTGCAGCAACATTTCCTCTAAGAAATCTCTGTTTGCAGCTGTCTTTCTCTCGGGTTACCCCCTCGATAGCGTGTCTGTGACATGGGCTTGAAAGGGTGGAAGACCTGAGGTAAAAACTAAAATGGATTATCCTTTGTATGCTGCAATATTCTCAGTTCTATTTTATTCTTAAAAATTAATTTTCAGAACTGAATTTTATCTTGTAAGAGAACAGACACTGCCCATCAAAATAGGGGTAAGACCTCCTCATTTCTGATGCTGTCTCTCATTTTTGGCATCTCTTCTTGGGTACTCTGCCCTTGCTCTCTGCATAAAAAGACTTTTTTTATCTCTCCTACTTTGGTCACCACATGATGTAGGCCAAAGAGGACCCTGTTCTGGACTTACCTTCCCATCTCTCTCATATGTGTCTATGCTTTCATGCTATCTACCACCATTGATCACCAATGATGTAGATCATGGGATAATGTCATGTCTACATGGACTTATCTTTGTCCCTATCCAAGAGGCACCCCTGCATTACTCACTCTAGCATGAGGATTGCCCTTGAGGAGGGATGATCAATCAAGGTCCATCTCTCTGTCTATCTACAATCAGTCAGTCTCTCTGTCTATGTGTCTATCTTGTGTGATCTTACAGTCACATGTCTCTGACACTCTGTCTATCAGTCTATATGCCTATCTTTTGTGGATTAGTTACCCACATGTCTTTGGCATTTTGTCTATGTCCCCATTTATCTTCTATTTGTCAGACTCTCTCATGTCTATCTGAAAGTCTCTCTCTCTGTGGGACCACTCTACTGGCTGATTGTCTCTCTCTCTCTCTCTCTGTCTATGATCCACTCTTGTCCCTACCCTTGTGGACCCATATGAGGATATCACTTGAGGAGGGGTGTCTCAGGATCTTTGTCTGTCATGTCTTGTCTCTCAGTCTATCAGTCTTTATGTCTGTCTTCTGTCTTCTAGTCTTGTCCATCCTTTCTTCTAGCTTGTCTCTCAATCCTTGTCTAGTCTCTCTGTCTTGGTCTTATCTTTTGTCATGTCATAGTCTTGTCCTTTTGTCTTCCTCCTAGTGTCCACTTAAGGAGGGTGTTGGAAATAAGTGCTCACTAGGAGTACTTTTTGGTCATCTCAGTATATGCCACGTGGCACTCAGGGATTTATCCCATATGCACTCATGCTCAGCTCTTGTACTTTCCCCCTATATATTCAAGGGGTCACATCAATGGAAATATATCAGTTTGCTTCATCCCTTTTGCACTTATCCCCATGTTCTAGTTTTGTGTGATACCATGCTAGATTTCTAACAATACTCTCCATTCATGGCAGAGATTGTTCGCATGAGGATGACATTTCGAGGAGACAATCCACTCTTCTTTATTGGAGAAGGGATGCAAGATGTATTTATGCACGGTTAGATAGATTTTATGTGGATGATTGGGTGCTTTACAAAGGGGGGGCATACTTTTATTGCTGCAGACACCTCTAAATCGGATCATTGCACAGTGGTTTTATGCATTAGAGATCCGAGTCGCCATGGATCAGCACCCCATGTACGCATCCCTGATCATTTGTTTTCAGATGTAGTGCTATCACATTGTATGCTTGATATTTGGAGATCTCATGATTTTTCACAGGCCTCGCAAAGCCTATTGCTCTCTGTGATATTAGTGACTTTATCACACATGTTCCCTTTCTAAGAGGCAAGAGGCCTTGGATTTAGAAAGGGCTATTAGACGTAGACTAGCTGCCTTACAGAAAGAGCACGAGAAACATCCTCATGCTCAATGGGTTGCAAATTCTTTGTGTTGTAAGGGAAGAACTTCATCACTCTCTTGAGCAACGTGCGGAGTACCGTTACAATGCTCAGGAATCCCTTTGGACCCAGATTAGTTACAGATGCAACAAACATTTCTTTACTACTCATGGCCCATCTCATACCAGAGATAGTGTCAGGCAATTGCAGGATTCACATGGCACTCTTCACGTAGATCCTCTTATGGTTAGACAAATTGCCACCGACTTCTATCGCGAGCTTCTTAGTGTTGAGCCGCAAGCTGATTTGAGACATAGGGCACAGAGAAAGTTTTGGAATGCATTGCCACATTTGATCACTAAGGAGATGAGTGCCATTCTGGATGCCCCTTTTTCTATGCAGTTCAGTCATGCTCTTCATGCCTTACCTCATGGTAAGTGTCTAGGAGCTTGGCTCACAGTTATTTAGCCCAGACGAGAGGGGGGCTCAATATTATTGATCTGGATGTTCAGTGCAAGGCGTTGCTCTGCAAACTTGTGGTTAGAGGTTTCCTACCAGGCACTGAGCCTTGGGAGGATTTTTTCTTGTCTCAGATTTCCGAATGTACACCCCATGTTGGGAGAGATTGGCTGCCCAACACACAGTTTTTGTTCACAGAGGTTGATATCAGAGCACCATCTTCCCCTCTTATTGCAGCCATTGTCAGAGCATGGAGAAGCATGAGACCATTTTGCGACAAAGGCTTCCTAGGTCTTTGGATGAGGCTAACCGACAACCTATTATGTGGAACGAGTTCATCAGGGATGAGGCCAGTCGGCCACTTGGTGC
Source organism: Cibotium barometz (assembly GCF_041138505.1). Taxonomy (NCBI): domain Eukaryota; kingdom Viridiplantae; phylum Streptophyta; class Polypodiopsida; order Cyatheales; family Cibotiaceae; genus Cibotium; species Cibotium barometz. The sequence continues at coordinate 2,716,878 of NC_141086.1, forward strand.
ATCTTGTTACATGCAATGGTCACGATGGGAGAGATCATAATCCTTTGGCCACAAGAAGATTTTAGACCATGAAACTCCAGAGGGAGTAATTACTGCCATCCAATTTGTCCTCTTGCGACAAAACCCCAAATATATCGGTTGTATTTCCAGCCATTTGCTGAAATCTCTTAACCAAGAGATATGCAAACACGTGCAACCAAACATGCTGTAAAAAGCACCTACAGGTAAAATCCCAAATGCATTGAAGTGCAATGCCAGTCAACCACAAAGTCCTGTGCAAATGTTTTGCCCCGAATGCAAGGCTGCAAATAATTGCAATGCTGAGAAACCCCAAATTTCTAAGCACCAATGGGCTATTTTATGTGTCAATTGCACATAATTCACAAAAGCCCCAAAAATATGTGTACCAATGAGTTTTAATTGTGCGATTAAACACTAATTTTAGGAAAGCCCCAAATTTCTCCGTGTCCTGCAACTGCAATTGTGCAATCAAGCAAAAATTTCTAAAAAATCACCAAATTTCTCTGAATCCTGCACCCAAATGTTGCCCTTCACTGCTACCTGCAACTGATTTTTGCAATGAAGCAAGGTATTCACAAAGGCCCCATGAATCCAACCAGAATTCAATTACATGTATGAATTGATTTCGCAGAGACAACAAAAATGTACCTGGGTAGTTGGCAAACAACGAGGCGACAGATGTGACAAGCATGCGTTGACTCTGGTGATGTCGAGCGGGCGTTGGCTTTCTGACCAGCAGACGGGCGACAGGCAGATGCAAAGGCGAGACCTGCGGCAAAGATGGCAAGCTGTAGGGTCGTTGTCAACGGGAGCTGGCAACGACAATGTCATCGACGACGGTGTACGTGGAAGCTCCAGGTGCCGGCGATGGGAGATGCAGGCACTACAGACAAAAGACAACAACGGCGCAAACTTCAAATCGCGTGGCCGTGAACGGATGGAGTCAGAGCGGACGGGCGCGTTTGCCAGACGGAATGGTCCCAAATTTCTCACAAATCTGAGTTGCCACATCAGCCTCAAGTGCAGCTGAGCTCAATCAGGTGCCACCCGCTGTGGTGACAGTGCCGCCCACTTTGGGGGCGGAACTCGACCGGAGCGGCGGTGCGAAACGGGACGGTGCAAAGTGGAGGACGGCAAACAGTCAACGGAAGTCGGCGAGGGTTAAATGGATCACGAGAACCAGACGGACAGGCCACAAGCAGTGGGTGGACCACAGATAACAAGCTCTAATACCACTGTTAGGGTTACAGTTCCAAGAGGCAGAGACACACAAAAAATCAGCAGCAACAAGAACACAATAGAAGATGGTGATTGATGCTCACACTATTAGGATTGCATAGAGTGTGTGGAGCTTGAGAGTTGACTCCATAATATCAAAATACAATAATAATATGGTGTCCTTTCACACAAAATATCCAAGGGGAAAAACCCAAAGGGAGAAAAGTGCCCTTGGTTCGCCCATGTTCACATGTGGCACTACTAATAGCATATATGCCGATATTTTTCAGCTGCCCAGAGGAAGAAGGAAGCTTCGCGATTGATGAGCCCCCTACATTAGACTCTTCTACGTCCCCCACATCAAACTCTTCTAGACTTTGAAGAGACCCAAAATCTTCCGGTAGCTCTTCCAGCTTAAGGCACCCTCACATGCCAATCTTCCGTAGCTTTTTCAGCTGCCCGAAGGAAGAAGGAACCTTCATGATGGCTGATTCATATGCAGAAAACTCTTCTAGACTTTCAAGAGACCCAAAATCACACCTCCATGCCAAGCTTCCATAGCTTTTTCAGCTTCCCAAAGGAAGAAGGAAGCTTCGTGATTTCTCAGCACCCTACATCAAACTCTTCTAGACTTTCAAAAGACAAAATCTTCCGGTAGCTCCTCCAGCTTAACGCACCCTCCCATGCCAAGCTTCCAGAGCTTTTTCAGCTGCCTGAAGGAAGAAGGAAGCTTCATGATTTCCAAGTCCCATGTATAAAACTCCTCTAGACTTTAAAGAGACCCAAAATCTCCCGGTAGCTCCTCCACCTCACTGCAGTGATGCATGTCAAGCTCCCGTAGCTTTTTAAGCAGCCCGAAGCAAGAAGGGACATTCCTGATTGCTGAGCTCCTTGCAGAAAACTCTTCTAGACTTTCAAGATACCCAAAACCTTCCGCTAGCTCTTCCAGCTTAGAGCACTCATACACGTCAAGCATTCGTAGCTTTTTCAGCCCCTCAAAGGAAGAAGGAAGCTTCGTGATTATTGAGCCCCTTGCAGAAAACTCTTCTAGATTTTCAATAGACCCAAAATCTTCCGGTAGCTCCTCCAGCTTAAGGAACCCTCCCATGCCAAGCTTCCATAATCTTTTCAGCTGCCCGAAAGAAGAAGGAAGGTTTGTGATTGATAAGCCCCCTACATCAAACTCACATAGATTTTTCAGCCCCCCGAAGGAAGAAGGAAGCTTCGTGATTGCTAAGCGCCTTGCAGAAAACTCTTCTTGACTTTCAAGATATCACGACCCTGTGTTTTTCTCTGGACAGTATGCAGGTGTGCACGGGGACATGGTGGACAATGTGAATGGCATCAGATTTGAGTTAAAAAGGAAGCCCATGTGTGGACAACCCAAGTGTGAAGGGGGCAAAGATACTTTAATTTAAAAAGGTTTTATAACCTTTGGTGGGCAAAAAATTAAAGTTTTAAAGGTTTTAAAACCTTGGGAGGCCCCTAAGCAATTTATAGAGGCTACTCCACGTTTGGAGGCCCACGACTCTCTTCTCTCTCTCTTCCTTTTGGGGAGGAGTCGTGCAAGCTGGCTGCATGGAGGAGAAGATATGGCAGGCCGGTTGATTGCGTGTATGGGTCTCTCCCTTTTCCTGGTGAAAAGCTGCGCAGGTCTGCAGGGAACAACCGGCGGGCTGGACTGCAGGTTGTGCTGGACGGAGAGCAGGTTTTCTCGTGCTTCTTTCTCTCTTTCATGGAAGCAAGCGATGGGCTGCAGGCAGCTGTAGGAAGCGCACAACTGCAGAGGTGCTGGACTGAACAGGGCATGAGAGGCTCTCTTGGAAAGAGGGGACTGCAGGAGAAATAGGGGCGTACACGTGGGGACAGCCAGTACTGCTTTCTCTCTCTCTCTCTCTCTCTCTCTCTCTCTCTCTCTCTCTCCCTCTCCCTCTGCTGAAAAGTGGATAGGCCTGCAGGAAGGTCTGGGCGGGCAGATGCAGCACTGACACGTGCTTTACTGGCTTGGAAGAGAGGCTGGTGGGCTGGCTGCAAGAAGCGCCCAGCCTGTTAACAAATTCTCACGCTCTCTCTCTCTTGAAAGGAGGCCGGCTCTAGGAAGTGCAAGACAGGTTTTTCTCTCTCTCTCTCTCTCTTTCTTTTGGAAGGAGGTGGGCAGAAGAAGGCGCATAGCCGGGACTGTTTTGGGACAGTTTATGGGCTGTTTTTGTTTGACTGCAAATTCAGCTATGTACTTGGGTTTCTGGCTGCAAGTACAGGTCATTTGGTTATGTTTCTTGGCATGGGAGTGATGCAAGCTCGCATGGCTGCGTGCTCATGGAGCAGATTGTTTTCTTCCTGCTAGAAAGGAAGAGTGGGACCTACAGATATGGGCATCTTTATGTTGCCAGATGTTTCATGAGGGAACAGGTAACTAGATGTATGTTGTTGTTGGCACTGTTGTTGAATGGTGCCATGAATGGTTCTGTATGGAAACAGGACAGAAGTTTCAAAGGGAAACAAGCCTAAGGGTTTCATGTGGAAACAGGTCGTAGGTTTCTCGAGGAAACATGTTTTTGGGTTTCTCTAAGAGATAGGTCACATGCAGGCAGAAGGTACAGGAATGGACACATGTATGGTACAGCCTTGCTACTGATTGGGCAGGGGACAGGGAATCCATGACAGAGATGGATAGTACCCTTGGAAGGTAGAGAGGGTTGGTACAGGTGTGTCGACTGTATGGTATGCTGTGCTGTGATACGAGTTCTCTTTTGAGAGACAGTTTGGGAGTCTGTGTTGTGATGCAGAAGCACTAGGGTGTGATGCTGTTCATAGTGTGAGAGGCTATGGATGGTTGTGGCAGCCCTGATCATGGGAGAAAGCTTCTGTATGCAAACTCAATGTGAGAGAGTCTTTCGATGTGAACAATGGCTGGACTTGTTTGTGGATGCCGAGTGGACAAGAAGCCATGATGCAGGTTCTTTGCAGGCTTCAAGGGTTCTACTGTGACAGTTGAGTTCCCAGCCTTATTGTAATCAAAGCTCTTAAAATCAATTAAAGAAATACCGCAAGGGGCGCCACTGCGTTTTGGGGCCAATCGGTGTCCGTGTACTGTTTGCAGGAGCACTCTAGCTCCCCTGTTTGTTTTCCTTCTCTAGGTCCTCAATGGCGTTGAAGTGTTTTATGTGCGAGTGTTTGTTTCACCGCCCGTCAGGCCGGTTTCAAGGTTCCGTTGCCGGGACATCGTCGACTTTCTCAAGGAGGCGAGTCCGTGGTTGCTTTGGTCGGGACATCGTCGACTTTCTTAAGGAGGCGAGCCCGTGGTTGTCACATCAAAAGCTTCAACATGAGGAAAGTGAAAAGGAAGTGCAGGAGACACTGCAGGGGTGTGTGTCTTTGCCTATATGAGGTGAAGAGCAAGAGCTGAAGATGAAGATCAGGAGAAAAGACACCAAGGACAAGAAGTAGTCGGCCAGGAACAAGAAGCAGTTGAAGTGTTATGGTGCAAAACATGGGTTGAAGGCTATGGCTTTCGACTGTTTGTCACTAGTCGTATCTTCATAGAGGCTTCATGGGTTCGGAAGACAGTTTCTTTCTATGTTTAGTAGTGGTGATCTACTATGCTTCATCGAGGACTTGTGCTTACCACTTGGGTGGAGTGCAAGCAGGTTTTGGGTGCCTGAGGATGTATCAGATGAGGCTCAGACGGAAGTGGAGGAACTTGACGAGGTTCTTATTCCCGAGCAGATACTGGCACATAAGGAAAGAAAGGTACAGGGTAAAGTTTCCCGTCGCTATCCTGTGAAGTTCAAAAGCTGTTCACTGATGGATGCGAAGTGGATGGAGGAGGTTCACTGATGGATGCGAAGTGGGATGCGAAGTGGATGGAGGAGGGTGACTTGGCAGATTCACCTCAGGATTTGCAGCTTTATCTCGATGCCTTTGAGTTGGAGTCGACTCTTGTTACGGCTCATTCAGGTTCAGTAGAGCATAGGTCTGGAGCGTTGCCTGATGCTCAAGAGGGGGGTAGCACCTCCACTCCCTTGTTACAGACAGGCTCACTTGTCATCTAGGAGTCGCTTGGTGACATCTTTGTATTCACCCGAAGGTACTGAGGCTGACAGTACATCTGCTTATGGAACTTCTATGATCTTGTGTTCTAGACACATGAGATAATGGTTGAGTATGGTTCACAGTCGCGCGCACCTTGAACTATAACTGCAACTATGGATAACTCTATGGAGGGCATAAGTCTTGCGAGCAGTCCTAGAGTTGGTTTGGTTCATGGCTATATGGATCGAACTCTATTTGTGCATGTATGCATACAGTTTTTGTGGTATTATTGTATTCTGGTGCCATTGGATCCTGGTACCATTGAGAATACATTGGGTAATTCTCTGGATTGTGTCGTGTGCTGCATGTATATTGGTATGATACATCAAGTGCTTTATTATGTGCATGGCTGCACCATTGGGTGTGACTCCTGCGGGATGGCCATGAGACATATGTGGAAGTACTTAGTGGGTGTAGTGTTTGGATGCATTGAGTGCTTTCATATGCTCATGTTGTACCATCAGTCGTGGGTCCTGCGGGATGCCCATGGGGCTTGCGAGCAGCCCTTAGACTGTTACTTTGGAGTAGGTAGAGCATCTTGGGGAGCATATTGTTTGCGAATGCATATATGTGTCATGCATATGTGTGCCATATGTAGAATGATGCATGGTTTTGTTTTTGGCTAACACAGTTAACGTGTTTCCATTTGGTTTTAGACTTTTGCTGTAGGTTCTGAAGGAACAAGCAAGAGTGGTGTGTCACTTTGACGTGACAGTGTGGCCTATTGTGCAGGATGATTGTTTTATCATCCATATGCATTGGAGGGCCATTGTTTTTGCCATATGGGGTGTCTTTGCTCATAAGATGCTTTACTGTGCCATTGAGTGCAATCGAGGACGCTTGCCATTTTTCAAGAGGGGGGTATGTCACGACCCTGTGTTTTTCTCTGGACAGTATGCAGGTGTGCACGGGGACATGGTGGACAGTGTGAATGGCATCAGATTTGAGTTAAAAAGGAAGCCCATGTGTGGACAACCCAAGTGTGAAGGGGGCAAAGATACTTTAATTTAAAAAGGTTTTATAACCTTTGGTGGGCAAAAAATTAAAGTTTTAAAGGTTTTAAAACCTTGGGAGGCCCCTAAGCAATTTATAGAGGCTACTCCACGTTTGGAGGCCCACGACTCTCTTCTCTCTCTCTTGCTTTTGGGGAGGAGTCGTGCAAGCTGGCTGCATGGAGGAGAAGATATGGCAAGCCGGTTGATTGCATGTATGGGTCTCTCCCTTTTCCTGGTGAAAAGCTGCGCAGGTCTGCAGGGAACAACCGGCGGGCTGGACTGCAGGTTGTGCTGGACGGAGAGCAGGTTTTCTCGTGCTTCTTTCTCTCTTTCATGAAAGCAAGCGATGGGCTGCAGGCAGCTGTAGGAAGCGCACAACTGCAGAGGTGCTGGACTGAACAGGGCATGAGAGGCTCTCTTGGAAAGAGGGGATTGCAGGAGAAACAGGGGCGTACACGTGGGGACAGCCAGTACTGCTTTCTCTCTCTCTCTCTCTCTCTCTCTCTCTCTCTCTCTCTCTCTCCCCCTCTGCTGAAAAGTGGATAGGCCTGCAGGAAGGTCTGGGCGGGCAGATGCAGCACAGACACGTGCTTTACTGGCTTGGAAGAGAGGCTGGTGGGCTGGCTGCAAGAAGCGCCCAGCCTGTTAACAGATTCTCGCGCTCTTTCTCTCTTGAAAGGAGGCCGGCTCTAGGAAGTGCAAGACAGGTTTTTCTCTCTCTCTCTCTCTTTCTTTTGGAAGGAGGCGGGCAGAAGGAGGCGCATAGCCGGGACTGTTTTGGGACAGTTTATGGGCTGTTTTTGTTTGACTGCAAATTCAGCTATGTACTTGGGTTTCTGGCTGAAAGTACAGGTCATTTGGTTATGTTTCTTGGCATGGGAGTGATGCAAGCTCGCATGGCTGCGTGCTCATGGAGCAGATTGTTTTCTTCCTGCTAGAAAGGAAGGGTGGGACCTACAGATATGGGCATCTTTATGTTGCCAGATGTTTCATGAGGGAACAGGTAACTAGATGTATGTTGTTGTTGGCACTGTTGTTGAATGGTGCCATGAATGGTTCTGTATGGAAACAGGACAGAAGTTTCAAAGGGAAACAGGCCTAAGGGTTTCATGTGGAAACAGGTCGTAGGTTTCTCGAGGAAACATGTTTTTGGGTTTCTCTAAGAGATAGGTCACATGCAGGCAGAAGGTACAGGAATGGACACATGTATGGTACAGCCTTGCTACTGATTGGGCAAGGGACAGGGAATCCATGATAGAGATGGATAGTACCCTTGGAAGATAGAGAGGGTTGGTACAGGTGTGTCGACTGTATGGTATGCTGTGCTGTGATACGAGTTCTCTTTTGAGAGACAGTTTGGGAGTCTGTGTTGTGATGCAGAAGCACTAGGGTGTGATGCTGTTCATAGTGTGAGAGGCTATGGATGGTTGTGGCAGCCCTGATCATGGGAGAAAGCTTCTGTATGTAGACTCAATGTGAGAGAGTCTTTCGATGTGAACAATGGCTAGGACTTGTTTGTGGATGCCGAGTGGACAAGAAGCCATGATGCAGGTTCTTTGCAGGCTTCAAGGGTTCTACTGTGACGGTTGAGTTCCCAGCCTTATTGTAATCAAAGCTCTTAAAATCAATTAAAGAAATACCGCAAGGGGCGCCACTGCGTTTTGGGGCCAATCGGTGTCCGTGTACTGTTTGCAGGAGCGCTCTAGCTCCCCTGTTTGTTTTCCTTCTCTAGGTCCTCAATGGCGTTGAAGTGTTTTATGTGCGAGTGTTTGTTTCACCGCCCGTCAAGCCGGTTTTCACAAGAGACCCAAAATCTTCTGGTAGCTCCCCCAGCTTAAGGCACCCTTCCATGTCAAGCTTCCGTAGCTTTTTCAGCTGCCCAAAGGAACAAGGAAGGAAGCTTCGTGATTGATGAGCCCCCTACATCAAGCTCTTCTACGTCCCCCACATCAAACTCTTCTAGACTTTCAAGAGACCCAAAATCTTTTGGTAGCTCCTCCACATTAAGGCACCCTTCCATGCCAAGCTTCCATAGCTTTTTCAGTTTCCCAAAGGAAGAAGGAAGCATCGTGATTGTTGATTCACCTGCATAAAACTCTTCTAGACTTTCAAGAGACCCAAAATCTTCTGGTAGCTCCTCCAGCTCAGTGCACACCTGCATGCCAAGCTTCCATAGCTTTTTCAGCTGCATGAAGGAAGAAGGAAGCTTCATGATTGCCGATGCATGTACATAAAGCTCTTCTAGGCTTTCAAGAGATTCAAACTGTTCCGGTAACTCCTCCAGCTTAAGGCACCCTGCCATGCCAAGCTTCCGTAGCTTTTTCAGCTGCCCGAAGGAAGAAGGAAGCTTCATGATTGCCAATTCACTTGCAGAAAACTCTTCTAGACTTTCAAGAGACCCAAAATCTTCTGGTAGCTCCTCCAGCTTAGAGCACTCATGCAAGTCAAGCTTCCGTAGCTTTTTCAGCTGCCCTAAGGAAGAAGGAAGTTTCATCTGTAAAGTACTGAATCAAAGTTCAGAACATCTAAACTTTTAAAAGACCAAAGTCTTCTAACAGCTGCAAATCTTCACTGAATATTGTCAAATTTATACTGCTCAAAGGAAGATGGGAGATTCATCATCAGGGGGCAATCAAGGATTTCTTCAATTGAATTCACTCTTGTAAAATTAACGTTGACTTTTTAAAGTCAGATCTCATGAAATTACAAAAGTCTGAAGATCAAACATTAAAAAATAATAATAATGACTATATACCTCAAAGCACATAGTGGACTGGAATTCCATCACAGTAAGAAACTCCAGGTCTAATAATTCTTTAATAGGATCCCATCTCAACCACCTTATTTCCAAATCTTTTGGTCCCTCATCATGACACCCCGGATTTGTTCCATCCAAAAAAAGCAATCGTAAAGATCGCATTTGAGAAAGCAAACTTTTTTTTTTCGTGAAAAAGATCCTTCTATCAGCAGCTAATTAAAAACAGCCACAAAAGCCTAGATTCAACCACAAAGGGCTAGATACAAACTCACCTCATGTACGGGGTGGGAATCAAATGATCATAAGGGGGGAAGAGATGCTTCTCCTCTGGCTGGCCACTCTGTGAGGAGAAGGCTATCTCATTGGGGGGGGGGGACAACAAGTGGTCTGTAATGCCATGTGGGGTCACCACCTCGATCTGTGAGAAAAGGGCATGAGCATCTCTAGCATGAGCATGGTCCCAAGTGGTATGTAGGTGGGGTTGTGACTGGCGCTACCGAAATGCAGTGGTGAGAGAGCTAAAGGGCTAGCCCTCCCCCATCCTCCTCATAAGCCTTGACCACCTCAGCCTCTATGGCCCAAGAGACAGTGCCCCATGTAATGATCCGGATCGAGGCTCTGTCCATAGTGAAGATGTGGAGAATCCGCCGCCAAATCTACTGAGCCTTCGGGAAATCCCAAAGGCAATGTCACTGAGACTCCTGAAGGTGGCCGTACCTCGGGCAATGACCGACCTCCAATGTCGCTGAGACTCCTTAGGGTGGCCGCTCCTATGTACCATTAGCTAAAGAAAGAGGTGATCTTTATAGGCCGAAAACTGTCCCAAAGCCTCTTCCAAAAGTATGAGAGGAAACGTTGTGAGAAGCCCTCTGACTACCAATGTGCTGTTGCTGCCAGGGTGCCATCAATCTCTGGCATCTAGATCCTGCGGCCTAGCCACGTTGTATATGCAAAGAAGGGGGCATCAAGAGACTCCTCCCGATCATCGAGATCATGCCAAGTCCACTCTCCGGAGTCCAACTGTAGACGCGTAAGAGGTTGGCACTCCCATATCCATAGTCGCCAGAATCTCTCCTCGGCCACCTTAGCCGGTGGTGGGTCTATGTGCCACTCCCGTGCCTACAAACCAAACACCCTCACCCTTCGCAAGGTGCAGCCACTGAAATCCTCTAAGGGAAGCCTATATCTCTCTAATTTGCCATGGGATCCAATGGAAAAAGTGGGCAAACCACGCTCCATGCATAGCCATTAGAATATCTTCTCTGGTAAACACACCTAGCCACACTGGGGGAGTCAAGTCTGGGATAGAAGTCACCCACTCCTAAGGGATAGCTGAGTCGATGTCAATACTCTATCCCGGACCCCTGTCAGGCCTCTCTTCTGCACCTCCAGGGGTAACTGCCTATGTGCGATCCAATTGCTAAGGGACCTAGCTGGTCCTATGCTCAAAGCGCCCCATGACACATGAGGTCGGGCCCCAACATGTGGCCACTGGGTAAACGAATCAGGGGTTCTAGACTAGTGACTGCCGAAGCTGCTCCTCTGATGCTACCAGAGCTATCCGTCTAAGGGCTAAGGGCCGGCCTAAGGCGATCCCAAGCTCGAAGTAAGCTGGCTACAAACCTACCCTCAAAAGTTGAACTAAAACCGCGGGCCCGCATCTCTGTGAAGATCCATCTGGTGCTCTGCAGCCAAGGGCTCCCTAGACTCACCACCAAGAAGGAGTCGTCTAACGATCAGCTTGCCCGGCAACACAGCTCTGAATAGCAGGGTCAATGAGGCCTAGCCCCTCTCTACGGCATGGCTGAATAATCACTCTCCATGCCACCTTGGCCCTAGCAGGCCTCTAGTCACTGTCGACCCATAAACATTTCCACATCACCCATTGTATCTGGCCAATACATGCTTGAGAGAAGGCCCAGCACGAAGTGATGTACCACATGGTGGCAAGAAGAACCTAGTTCACCACTATCACTCTACCTGCTCCAAGACTCCGGTATAAAAGCTTCTTCGGAATACTCATAAGAAGAGGACAACCTGCTGCAAGACTCCGGTATAAAAACTTCTTCGGAATACTCATAAGAAGAGGACAACCTGCTGCTCTGGAGAGAGATCGATTACCACTTGGCATCCAAGATAGCGAACTGGAGTGCCCCTCCGGATCCACTGGAAAGCCTTAACTGGGCGCCAAGTCGGAGCGGGTGCAGAGCCTACCCAAAAAAAACACAACTTGTGCTAGTTGATCTGTGCTCCTGATGCGTGGCAAAAAACCTCGATTGCCTCCGTGAATCTCTGGAGACTACCCACATCTCTTGAAAGGAAAGCTGCTCTTTGTCATCTGCAAACTCTGAATCAAGCAGCTCCTCTTGCATGCGGAGGGGGGGACGCAATCAATGAAGCCCGGTCTCCTGGGTCGAGAGAAAATTGCTCATGGCGTGGACAACGAATAGGAAGAGGTAAGATGCCAAAGGACAGCCCAACGGTACCAAGCAAGAAAGGGGAAATCTGTCGCCATGGGCTCCCTGAATGAAAACCTGGCTGTGCAAGGCTGAGTAAAGTCTTGAAACCCCACGAATCCACTCCACGAGGAATCCCATACAACTAATCGTGCCCTCCAGAAAGCTCCAATCCACCCTATCATAAGCTTTCTCAAAGTCTAGGAGTAGCACTATGAGGTCCTGCTAACGCATCCTAGCGGAAGCTATTGCCTCCCAAAAGGTGAAGATATTGTCAAAAATGCTCTGATCCTAAACAAAGCCGGTCTATAGTGATGGGTCTCTACAGCCGGATCTCCAATCTATCACCACCCTCCTTGGAAATCAAGTCACAGGCTACCTCGGGAACTCTCTTGAAGCCACTCTAGAGAGGCCAAACCCCTCCTCAGCCTCCTCTCTTGTTCCCGGAATCCCTCCAATCTACTCTGGGCTGCCTCCTGCAGGAAACCGCTGATCTCTCCTAGTCCCACATCCAATGTGCACGCAAGAAAGCCTGAGATAAAGTCTAGTCCTGTCCATATCTGCTCTGCCATGCTGTTGCAGATCTTGGGGTCCTGAAGGAGGCTGTCCAAAATCCTAGAGCTCGCATGCCTGTCATGCCTCCAGGGGTCCTCTTGGGATAGAATAACCGGGGCGTGATCTGAAAAACTAGTGCTTGCCAAGATACCGATCATGTCCCCCTCTGAAAGCACTCAGGATCCCCTAAACCCTGTATGTTCCATACAACTATCCGCATATCAATCTCTGTGTGAGGTGGCACTAACAGAATTGCCCTCCACACGAAGAGTCTTCAGCGAGGGTTTAGATGAGGAATAATCACAATTCGTCTTGGGACGAAGGCCTGCCAAGTGGGCGCGGATCTTGTCCTCCATGTGACGCCACTCTATCTAAGCACAAAAGTATGCATACTCCGGATTCCATCGATGACAATGGAGGTAGCCTATAAGAAGAGGGAAGAGGTACTGACAGAAGTATGCATGAACACAAAAAGCAGCACCTCCAGGCTGGAGGCCACCATCTCCACGTCCTGGTCTCTGTGGGCAAAAGCCTCCAAGCTCCATCCTAGCCAATGCCATAGATGGGTAAGTACGTCAGTGATGAGAAGATCGTGAAGATGATGGGAGAGCTCAACTGCAGTCCCTGGATGGCGGCAGCCACCGGCTCTGAGTCCCACACCGTCCCCGGGACTACACTCAAAGGGAAAGAAAAGGTCATCCTGCCATTATCTAGCGTAGAGGGTGGAATGGTGGAAAGCCACGCATACCCGAGTAGGGGCTACTGTCTCCTCCAACATATATGTCCCTTTTTCCGGCAGACATCGGAAGAAACTATAATCCACAAGCTACCCCAAGATCCTGGGGGGACCCTCCTGGGGACTCTGGCGGGAGAGCCCTCACCGGGGAGGCGGCAATGGTCATCTCAACCGGCTCAGAGAAACAATGAATCATGCAGCGAATGAAACTCGTCAGCTGCCTCTGCTCCGAGGAGGAGGCTGCTAGGGAGCGACAATGAATCATGCACCGAATGAAACTCGTCAGCTGCCTCCGCTCCGAGTAGGAGGCTGCTAGGAAGCGACAATGAATCATGCACCGAATGAAACTCGTCAGCTGCCTCCGCCGCTCCGAGTAGGAGGCTGCAGGGGGGGTGTAAGAAGTCATCTCCTGTCTTTATCAAACACCAGGGACTCTGTTGTGGGTGTGCTCGCCCTGTATAGATGTTTTATCATTTTTCCTCACTCCCCGTATTTTTTTCCCATTTTTCCCTATTTTTCCAGGGTGTGGGAGGCAGTGTAGGACCTGTCGGCTGTACCAGATGCTGGCCGACTGGTCACAGGCAGTCCCAGTTGCTCCCTGCTACTACTGGCCGACTCCACACGAGTGATGGTTGACTTTGATATGCTGGCCGACTGCTGCATTTTTAGGTCATGGGCATTTCAGGTCTAGTCGGCTGTCCATCTACTGGCCAACTGCAATCATGGGGCCATATAAATAGCCCCCATTGCCCCCACATTGTATTCATTCAGTTTTCCTCGGGATCTTGTGTATAGAGAAGAGTTATACGCCTATCTCTCTCCTTCTCTTGTGCTGTCTATTTTCTGCACTCTACTTGCTCTTGTGGTCTCAAGTTTGGTTATCATTTTCGCTGCGTATTTTGACGGGGAGGGGGGGGGGGTAGTTAGAAGTCATCTCCTGTCTTTATCAGACACCAGGGCCTCTGTTGTGGGTGTGCCTGCCCTGTATAGGTGTTTTATCATTTTTACTCACTCCTCGTATTTTTTCCCCATTTTTCCCTATTTTTCCAGGGTGTGGGAGGCAGTGTAGGACCTGTCGGCTGTACACCAGATGCTGGCCAACTGCAGTCCCAGTTGCTCCCTGCTGCTGGCCGACTGCACACGAGTGATGGCCGACTTTGATATGCTGGCCGACTACTGTATTTTCAGGTCATGGGCATTTCAGGTCCAGTCGACTGTCCATCTACTTGCCAACTGCACTCATGGGGCCATATAAATAGGCCCCATTGCCCCCACATTGTATTCATTCAGTTTTCCTCGGGATCTTGTGTATAGAGAAGAGTTATACGCCTATCTCTCTCCTTCTCTTGTGCTGTCTATTTTCTGCACTCTACTTGCTCTTGTGGTCTCAAGTTTGGTTATCATTTCCGTTGCGTATTTTGGGGGGGGGGGGGCTCTAATGAGGAGGATGGGGCAGAGGGAACTGCTGCGGGTAGAGTCGATGGCGAGGGTGGAGGAGGAGGAGGTGGGGGAGGTGGCTGGGGGTTGGAGAGGCCGGAGAGGGGCCCTGCTGGGAGAGATCCATCGGGGAGGAAGGTTGCTGGGAGAGGCTCGTCGGGTGCTCAATGGGATGTACCGGCCTCACTGGGTGCTGAGAGTCGGGGGAGAAAACTCAAAGCGGGATCGGCCGCCAAACCAGTGGAGCCGCAGGGGCCCACTCTGTGACTGGAGTGGGGCTGTCGCCAACAGGTAGGTGCTGTGATAAATGCTCAAAACGGTTCTCTGACAGAACCGAATCCTCCTGAACTATGCCAGCCTCATGTGCGCCGCGGCGGCGCTCAGCTCTGGTAGTCGGTTAACATCCCGAGCGCGCGCGGGCCAACCTTCCGCTATTCTCCAACAACTGGGTTGTCTGCAATCGGGGCCTGATGCTCGCTACCTAAGAATCTGCCTCTCTGTTTGCCCCCTGGTGAGGATCTCAACGGGGACGGGGGGGAATCACCGGAGGCGGTCTCCTGGACTGCCACCGAGGGCAAGCTGTGTCTTATGTATGAGCTTTGAGGGAGGGTGTGTATGAGAGAGGGAGAGAGAGTGTGTGTGTGAAAGAAAGAAAGCTGTATTAAACGTCTGCAAAAGGCCAAAATGACCTATGAGACCAAATAGTCCATCCTCATCATCTGGATACATCATCAAGATTCAAGGGTACAAAGTGAAATGAAATGAACCGAAATGAACCAGTAGAGTATAGAGAGTATAAAAAATATCATCATCCTAGTGTGTTTGAACTTTGAACTTTGAACTTTGGGTCTTGAGAAAGGCTTAAGGGAGGGAGGGAGAGAATGAGGGAGAGAGAGTGTGTGAGAGGGGCTGCCTTGGGCCCTTAAAGCCCGTATCTAAAGACTCACACCAGCAAAAACAAAAAACAAAACAAAACAAAAACAAAAAAACAAAAAAAAACAAAAAAAAATTGTGGACGCAAACATGATCGGCCCCAGTATGGTACAGGATGGAGCTAGCTAGGTTGCATATCATGATTGTATACTCCATGCATATAGCTTTGCATTCTCCTAGTAGTAGAGCTCCATCCCCTGCACACCCAGATTCAGCTTTTTTATTCAGTACTTTTTCATTTTGTTGGGATGACAGAGGATACCCCATACAGGTACTCCGATTTGTCTCATAGGCCGAGTTCGGTCTTTTGGAAGACGTTAATAAAATCTTTCTCTCTCTCTCTCTCTCTCTCTCTCTCTCTCTCTCTCTCTCTCTCTCTCTCTCTCTCTCTCTCTCACGCCCGCTGTTCGTTGTTCGCTTCACTTTCGCCCCGCCCGCTTCACTTCGCTGTTCACCGCTTCGCTCTCTCTCTCTCTCTCTCTCTCTGCCCTCTCTGTTCGCTTCAGCACTGGTCGCGGCCCTTTCCCCACCCACCCTTGTTCAGGCCCCCAAGGCAGAAACATAACTCTCTCTCTCTCTCTCCTCCCTGCCTGTGGGAAGGACTGCAGAGTGATTTGGAGGAATGGCCCCGAGTCTCCAAGAGAAACTCGAGGCCCTCGAGATGGCAATGAAGGCATTAATCAAGGAGAACAAGAAGACATCCGATTCCAACCTCAATGAGGTGGAAAACAAACTACACAAGCACATCATAGCTCTCGAAGCACGGGTCACGAACCTCGAACAAGAGAACACGGCACTCAAGGAGGAGGTGAGTGCATTGAAAATGGAAATGGTAGCCATCAAGAATGCTGAGAAGGAAGAAGGGGAGATCAATGACAACACTCTCACGGCCATCAAAGAAGAGATCTCCAAGGAGATCACAAAGGACATGGAAGGAAAGCTCGAAGCCAAGCAATCAGGATGGGTCGAGGTGGTGAAGAAGAACATCCGTAAAGAAGTGAGAGAGGAAACTCAAAGGGAAGAAAACCAAATCATTCACACCACCATTGAGGAGGAGAAGATGAGGCATGCCCGCCGCCTCAACATTCGAGTCACAGGTATAGCCGAGACACCCGACTCCACTCCCGAGAAAGATGGACAGCTTCTATGCATGAAGCTCGGCTACAAGGAAGAGCACCCTCTCCCCTTCACCAAAGCATGGAGAGCCGGGAAAGACTCAACACGCAAGCGAGCCCTCATCCTACAGTTTGCAGGAGAGACGGAGAGGGTCACCTTCATGAGGAAGAGGGTTATACTACGGGGTTTAGAGGGAGCTCCTATTTTCTTGGATGATGATCTCACGAGGATGCAGCTTGAGCATAGAAGAACTTGCATGCCACGAGTCTTACACGCGAGGAGAGAAGGCAAGAAGGCCTTCTATCGAGATGGTCGGGTCATCATTGATGGCCGGCCCATGGATTAGCGGTTTGGGGCCTATGGGACACAGACCAGGCCACTGACAGAGATACACATAGCAGTATGGAACTGTAATGGTTCACTATGGGTGCAGCCTGGACGACTGGAGCATGTTATGGAGGGGAGAGACATCATACTTCTGACAGAGACACATCAGAGCCCAGAGAGAGGGCTACCTCGAGTAGAGGGATTCCAGTGGGAGTCAGCATACAGGAGGACCACACGCCAGGGTACCTCGAGAGGGTCGGGGGGAGTAGCAGTCCTATTCAGACGAGAGCTACAGGGGAGACTGAGAGTGGTAGCACAGGATCCAGAGGCCAGATACATGTGGATCAGCTTACAGCTCTCACAGGACAGGGTTATATACATAGCTCTATGTTACTTTTCTCCATCAGGATCCTCCTATGTCATTACAGAGGACATGCCACAGGAGGAGGAGATAGGAGCCTCGCCATACACTTGTCTGTCAGAGGAGATTATGCATTATTCTACACTAGGGGAAGTATTTCTTACGGGCGACTTCAATGCCCACACACAGAGCAGACAGTGTGAGGTGTATGACTATGATGACATGGAGATCCTCCACCCTGTGGATCCAGAGGAGATAGGGGCTAGTCGGGCATCAGAGGACACTGGACCAGACAGAGGACATTATGGGGACCACTTACTAGAGTTGGGAACCAGGCATCGTCTCGTTATTTATAACGGGATGCTACAGTGGCCGGGATCAGGAGGACTGACATGCTTCCCACATGGGGGTCATACACGGACCGGAGGCACGGTGGTAGACTACATTATGGGGTCTTTGGAGGCATCACAGCTTGTCACCTCATTCTCCATTCCACCTCGTCCTATTGGGGCAGATCATACATACTTGGCATTTTCACTAGCCGGATCACCAGTATCACCAGCCCCCCACATACCGACGCCACACACTACCATCTACTTCACACATGACATGGCAGACATATACACTGGCAGAGTAGAGGATGGGCTCCTACTCATGGATCCCCTGGCATCTATGGATACCATTACAGCCCAGCTCGCATCACTCCTACACACGGCTGCATTACAGAGCTTCCCACATCGTGTACACTCAGGAGAGCCTGCGAGACCTGGGACTATGCCCCAGAACAGATGGTATGATGACGAGTGCAGAGCCCTATACTCACGACTCCGCATACAGAGAGCCTTGGGAGCCATCACAGAGCAGGAGTCGAGGAGAGAGATGAGGAGACTTACTCGCCGCAAAAGGCGGGCCTTCGCAGAGATGCAGGAGCTAGAGATCTTTCATTTCTTCATGAGTAGAGATAGCCCTGTCTCATGGCGGCACTTCAGAGAGCCCCGGACCCCGACACCTATTGCAGACCCACAGACATGGCACACATATGCAGAGGGTCTATACCATGCCCCACAGCAGCCACCTATACCTCAGCCACAGGAGCCTCGACCTACCACAGCTAGCTTCTTTACCCACTCGATGGTACAAGAAGCTATCCACCGCCTACAGCATGGACGGGCCGCCGACCATATGGGCCTGCAGGGTGAGCATCTCATATATGCAGTAGATTCTTTAGCTCCTTTTCTTGCACACCTGTTTAACAGGGCACTAGCAGAGGGTTTGCCTGCGGAGTGGACGATGCACACCATTGTGCCGATTCACAAAACAGGGGATATGCTCGATCCGAGCAACTACAGGACGGTTATGGTTGGCCACGTGCTGGCCAAACTCTATGGTGCAGTGCTGGAGCAGGAGCTTAGCTTATATGCTGAGCGAGCAGGTTTACGCTCATCAGGGCAGGCAGGCTTCAGGAGAGCTTTCTCTACCACTGACCATGTATTCACTTTGAGATGTATGATTGATCAGGCCAGAGTGAGGAAGAGAAAGCTCTATTGCTGCTTTGTGGATTTCCGCAAGGCATTTGACACAGTACCACGAGAGAGGCTCTTTCAGCGCCTGCAGTCTCTTGGCATACCAGCAGATATGACATGGGGCATCTATGCATTATATGAGCAGGTTTTTGGGCGAGTCAGATGTCCAGGAGGTATGTCCGAGACTATTGCTAGCACCATTGGTGTGAAGCAAGGATGCCCACTTTCCCCCACGCTATTTGGGTTATACATTGATGAGGTGGCTGACTTCATTACACGGGGAGGCGGAGATGGAGTTGATTTAGCAGGTACCTCAGTACATATTATGCTCTATGCTGATGATATTGTATTAGTGTCTGAGTCCCCAGGTGGTCTACAGCAGCATCTACATGCACTCCATGATTTCTGCACACAGAGGGGTCTTACTGTGAACCTTGGGAAAACCAAGGTTATGGTCTTTCATACATCGAGACAGGGCAGGAGTCAGCTGACATTCACTCTCGCAGGATCCCAGGTGGAGGTGGTGACATCATACGTGTACCTAGGGGTTACCTTCTCTGCAGCAGCCACACGCTTTACCATGGGTTCAGCAGCCAGAGCTAGATTGACACGGGGATATGCAGCATTGGCTATGCTAGAGAGACAGTGCCACCAGGCGCATTTTCAGGAGCCCCGGACGAAGGGGTGGCTATTTGACACATTAGTCACACCGGCATTGATGTATGGAGCAGCAGTATGGGCACCAGGCCTTGCTACCCATTGGTGGACACAGATAGAGAGACCACAGGCCCTCATGATGGCACGCATGATACGCAGCAAACCGTCAGTACCTCATGACATTATCCGAGCAGAGTTTGCTGCGCCTCCTATGATGGTAGAGGCCATATTTCAGACTATATGCCTGCTAGACAGATTCAGAGAGATGCCACAGGACAGATTATCATACAGAGCTTTTCAGGCATCTAGACAGTTGGCTGAGGCAGGAGACAGAGGATCATGGTATGCACAGGTCACACATTGGTTCTCACAGCATGGCCTAGACATGGATCATCTACCACCATTCCAGTATGACAGGGATGCACCACATATCCGTCTCTCTCATAGTGAGAGGAACAGAGTATTGAGACAGGATCTATGGCAGCTCTATACACGAGAGACATGGATATCGCCTACACAGCCTCTTCCACCGAAGATGCTATACTACAGAGATCACTTCATGAGTATCACTGATGATGGATTTATAGAGAGGCCTAGATACATGGAGGGCTTTTTACCACACGGCTCCCGAGTGGCTATTGGTCAGCTCAGAGTTTCATCACACCGATTGGAGATTGAGACTGGCAGAGCAACACGGATCCCCCGAGAGGAGAGGGTATGCAGATTGTGCAGAGAGGAGGTGGAGAGTGAGGAGCATTATGTATGCAGATGCAGAGCATATACAGCCATCAGAGAGAGATATCCCATTTTATTCAGAGAGCCACATTCCCTGCGCCAGATCTTTGAGGCAGCAGACCAGCGCATACTGGGGAGATACATTCTAGACATACAGCGCCACAGAGAGACATTATTACAGGCTCAGACAGCTCCAGAGGGGGGGCGACAGACACAGATTACTACATTTTTTCAGAGATCCATACCCCTCCCAGCCCCTACACGGCAGGGAATTACTCTCCAGAGAGCAGAGACACTTAGAGCCCGCAGGAGACAGAGGACACCTGGCTTTCGGACACCACGCCTATACCAGAGAGAGATGACAGAGATCAGAGCTCAGTTTCACAGAGAGGGTGCGGAGCGACTGGCTCGCTTCAGAGCACACCCAGGCATGTTCTTCAGGGAGCTGTGGACACCCCCTTCACTGATGTATACCATTTTATACCCCCAGTATGGTACAGGATGGAGCTAGCTAGGTTGCATATCATGATTGTATACTCCATGCATATAGCTTTGCATTCTCCTAGTAATAGAGCTCCATCCCCTGCACACCCAGATTCAGCTTTTTTTATTCAGTACTTTTTCATTTTGTTGGGATGACAGAGGATACCCCATACATGTACTCCGATTTGTCTCATAGGCCGAGTTCGGTCTTTTGGAAGACGTTAATAAAATCTTTCTTTCTTTCTTTCTCTCTCTCTCTCTCTCTCTCTCTCTCTCTCTCTCTCTCTCTCTCTCTCTCTCTCTCTCTCTCTCTCTCTCTCTCTCTCTCTCTCTCTCTCTCTCTCTCTCTCTCTCTCTCTCTCTCTCTCTCTCTCTCTCTCTCTCTCTCTCTCTCTCTCTCTCTCTCTCTCTCTCTCTCTCTCTCTCTTTCGCCCCGCCCGCTTCGCTTCGCTGTTCCCAGTTCGCTTTGCGCCGCTGTGCGTAGCCGCCCTCTCTATTCGCGCCTCTGTGCTGGCCCGCCCTCTCTGTTCGCTACTGCCGCCCACTTCGCTTTCGCCTCGCTGCCAGGCTGGCCCGCCTGCCTGTCCGGTAGGCTGTGTGCCTCCCTTTTACCACCCACCCACCCACGCTCCTTTTACCACCCACCCTTGCTCAGGCCCCCAAGGCAGCAACATAACTCTTCTCTCTCTCTCTCTCTCTCTTCCCTACCTATGGGAAGGGCTACAGAGTAATTTCGAGGAATGGCCCCGAGTCTCCAAGAGAAACTCGAGGCTCTCAAGATGGCAACGAAGGCACTAATGAAGGAGAACAAGAAGACATCCGATTCCAACCTCAATGAGGTGGAGAACAAACTACACTGGCACATCATGGCCTCGAAGCACGGGTCACGGACCTTGAACAAGAGAACACAGCACTCAAGGAGGAGGTGAGTGCATTGAAAGTGGAACTAGTAGCCGTCAAGAACACCGAGAAGGAAGAAGGGGAGATCAATGAAAACACTCTCACGGCCATCAAAGAAGAGATCTCCAAGGAGATCACAAAGGACATGGAGGGAAAACTCGAAGCCAAGCAGTCAGGATGGGTTGAGGTGGTGAACTCTCAGTCCTTTGTACTGATGCTTGTATTTTGCAGCACCTAGGGAGAGTCTCCCGGGCTGCCTTGCTGTATTCACTGCTCTGTTTCTCTTATGAGCAGGAGAGATCTTTTGTAGCCCTACAGGCGTTTTTATATAACTAATGAAAGGATCTTTTCTCGAAAAAAAAAAAAAAAAAGAAGGCCTTCTATCGAGATGGTCAGGTCATCATTGATGGCCGGCCCATGGATTAACGGGTTGGGGCCTATGGGACACAGACCAGGCCACTGACAGAGATACACATGGCAGTATGGAACTGTAATGGTTCACTATGGGTGGAGCCTGGACGACTGGAGCATGTTCTGGTGGGAGAGACATCATACTTCTGACAGAGACACATCAGAGCCCACAGAGAGGACTACCTCGAGTAGAGGGATTCCAGTGGGAATCAGCATACAGGAGGACCACACGCCAGGCTACCTCAAGAGGGTCGGGGGGAGTAGTAGTTCTATTCGGACCGGAGCTACAGGGGAGACTGAGAGTGGTAGCACAGGATCCAGAGGCCAGATACAAGTGGATCACCTTACAGCTCTCATAGGACAGGGTTATATACATAGCCCTATGTTCCTTTCCTCCATCAAGATCCACCTATGTCATTACAGAGGACATGCCACAGGAGGAGGAGACCATAGTGACAGGGGGACGGCGGGACGCCCACGTGGGACGTGGGAACGCCGTCCCGACTAACGGCAGTTGCGTAACGGCGGCGGGACGGCCTGGGGGACGGGACGTGACCAGGGGACGGGCGTCCCCGCCGGGGGGGGCGGGGGGACGTTGTCAGCCGGGGGGGGGCAGGGGGACGTCTGCAACGGCGCAACGGCTACAAATTCGAGCCGTTTTTTTTTCGGGTAACGGCTACTAGCCGTTGGCGGCTGGCCGTTTGAGAGTTTGAGAGAGAGAGAGAGAGAGAGAGAGAGAGAGAGAGAGAGAGAGAGAGCTACCATATGCTATATAATGGGCTTCTTGCTACTCCTCTTCTACTCAAGCCTTCCAACTTCCAAGACTTGAGTACCTCTCCACCATCTCCCTCTCCTACTCCACCACCTTCCTCTCCACCCTCTCCTACTAGACTACTTCATATAAGAAAGGAGCTTCTTGCAAAGCTTGCCGCCCATAGAGCTTTGAGTGCAAGCCAAAGGGTGCGTGGAGTGGATCCCAACACTTATGTCACTCCAACACAAACATCAGGTTCTACATCGGGTGGTGGTGCCCCTCTATCACGTCCTCCTCGTGGCACTACTCGAGGCTTCACACAAGCCGCCTTCTCAATGCCGCAACCTAGTCCACCCTCTCTCTCTCGTCAACAAAGTACTCTTGAGGGGAGTTGGGATCCCAAAAAGAAGGAGGAGGTTGATGCCGCGGTGGCCCGCTTCTTTTTTCATGACCACATTGCTTTTCGTGTGGCACGGTACGTATTTCACTCACATGATTTCATCATCATGTCTCACGGGTCACCATTTTGCCATTCTAATTACTTACCCTCTTTTTTTTTGAAATGATAAATAGGTCCGACTACTTCAAAACGATGGTGAAGAAGATTGGCGAGTACGGTCCTCACTACACACCTCCATCCTCCGAAACCTTGCGGACCACTATGCTTGACAAGGAGAAACGCCTTGTTGAGCAAGCGGCGGCAAACACAAAGAGACAATGGGCTCGCAATGGAGTCTCTTTGATTGCAGACGGATGGAGTGACACGCGGAAAAGGTCTATCCATGGCCTTGTGGCATACTCACGGGGGGAGATGTACTTTGTCTCCTCACATGATGCTTCAGGGACGGGAAAGAGTGCGGATGTACTTGCTGCTGAGTGGAGTAGTGCTGTCGAGATTATCGGCCCCGAATGTGTGATCGGTTTCGTCACGGATGGTGAGGCGACAAATAGGGCAGCGGGAGCTATTCTTGAGAGTATGTATCCTCAAATCACCATCTCTTTTTGCATGGCACATTGTCTCAATAATCTTTTGAAGGATATTGGAAAATTGTCATGGATTGAATCGGTGATTGATGATGCATGTGCAATTGTGACCTTCATCAACAATCACACATACCTTCGATCCAAGTTTGGGAAGAGGTCCACAAAGGTCCTTCTTAAGTACTCGGACACTCGCTTTGCATACAACTTTCTTATGTTGCATCGCTTGAAGGATTGTCAGGGTGCCGTGCGGCAACTATTCATCAGTGATGAGTTTTGCTCCTCATCTTTTGCACGTACACATGTAGGGATTTCATGCAAGAAAAAGGTCGACGATGCTGATTTTTGGGAGGACCTCAAGCGTGTTGTAAAAATGGGGGAGAGACAAAGATAAACTGAAACTGAAATGAGAGCAAGACTACAGGAAAACACAAAGCATAGACATACCTTGAGATGAGTGTAGACAAGACACAAGATTGATACTTTCATTGATGTGACACCTACAATATATAGGTGAGAAGTACAAGATTGAGTAGACTGACTTATGGGATAAATGTAGAGGTGCCACATGGCACTAGACTCAAGACACAAAGACTCAACTGAAACTAGACTAGAGAAATAGTACACCTAGTGTGCACTTATTTCCAACACCCTCCTTAAGTGGACACTAGGAGGAAGACAAAAGGACAAGACTATAACATGACAAAAGATAAGACCAAGACAGAGAGACTAGACAAGGATTGAGAGACAAGCTAGAAGACAAGATGGACAAGACTAGAAGACAGACATAAAGACTGATAGACTGAGAGACAAGACATGAGAGAAAAAAGATCCTGAGACACCCCTCCTCAAGTGATATCCTCATATGGGTCCACAAGGGTAGGGACAAGAGTGGATCATAGACACAGAGAGAGACAATCAGCCAGTAGAGTGGTCCCACAGAGAGAGAGACTTTCAGATAGACATGAGAGAGACTGACAGATAGAAGATAAATGGGGACATAGACAAAAAATGCCAAAAGAATGTGGGTAGCTAATCCACAAAAGAGAGGCATATAGACTGATAGATAGAGTGTCAAAGACATGTGACAGGATAGACACACAGGATAGACACATAGGATAGACACATAGACAGAGAGACTGACTGATTGTAGATAGATAGAGAGATGGACCTAGATAGATAATCCCTCCTCAAGGGCAATCCTCCTGCTAGAGTGGGTAATGCAGGGGTGCCTCTTGGATAGGGACAAAGATAAGTCCATGTAGACAAATAGACACGACATTACCCCATGATCTACATCATTGGTGATCAATGGTGGTAGATAGCATGAAAGCATAGACAAATATGAGAGAGATGGGAAGGTCTTACCATATTTGGCAGTGTCTAATCCCGTACATGAGAGACAGATAGATGAAGGGAAGGTCTTACCACTTGCTGAAATGCAAGGGAAGTGTCTAATCCCATGAAAACTGAAAATTAAATTTTTATATTTTGAGTATTTTTCGAAAGTAGAAGACTGAAAATTACATCTAGATATCTTGATTTGATTACTCCAGCTTGAGCAGGTCTTCCCTCTTTCAAAACCATATCTTTGACAGTCTATCCAGAGGGATAAACCATGAATGCTGAAAGTAATCATGAAGCATGAAGAACTTGCTAAAGTCGTGAAAGTGAGTGGGCATTAGGGCCAGGCTGAGGATTGTTAAACGAAGAGCATCCATACCTCGAAATTTGCAGAGCCAGGAGCAGCCTTTATGCTTGGAACAGATCAGTAGGAGAACAAGAGTAGAACAAGACTTTGACAATGTAGCTTAAGGTACAGCTCAAAAGTGAATACTGAGTGATAGTGATCTTCAGTTGATGCACAGGACCAGTCTACACGAGTGGCAAGGAACAAGAGCCACAAACTGGTAGAGGCTAGTGGTTGCAACCATAAACAAGGACTGAAGCATCAAGACAGGACCGGATTCTTCCAGCAAATGATCAAGGCTGTAACTGAACTGGATAGCTGAAACAAGGCTGCTGAATATTTTCAACTGCAGGGCGGGGAAGATATTTGAACATGATGATGCCTTCGATGAAGGTCGCCCAGAGTGATGTGCCCCAAACCGTAGAAAAGCTGAGGAGGTAGGTCAGGCGGAGAGGCACCATAGTGCTGCTGTTGGTAGAGGTGCTGCCCACATCCTCGAATCCAGAGGTGAGGGGATCCAGGGAGGAAACCACCACAACAAAGTGTGAGATCCGCTCCGGCCAAGCCAAAAGCCAAGCCAAGCGGATGCATGCTGAAGCTGGGCCAGAAGTTATTGACAAGAAAGAGGGCCGAAATATTGGACTCCCCAGGTAAGAGCTTGTAGGGCGGATCTCAGCCAAAACTGCCACAGTGCCCAAGGAGTGCTGCGCAGATAGAACAAGAGCTCATAGGCAGGTTTTGAGTGCACACAAAGCTGAGTCGACTGCACTAGGCCAGCACAGGAGAGTGGCAACGGTTGGTGAGGTCGAGACTCGATATGCAGCACGAACAGGCTGGAGTCATGGACGTCACAGCAGAGGAAGGCTCTGATACCATGTTGTAAAAATGGGGGAGAGACAAAGATAAACTGAAACTGAAATGAGAGCAAGACTACAGGAAAACACAAAGCATAGACATACCTTGAGATGAGTGTAGACAAGACACAAGATTGATACTTTCATTGATGTGACACCTACAATATATAGGTGAGAAGTACAAGATTGAGTAGACTGACTTATGGGATAAATGTAGAGGTGCCACATGGCACTAGACTCAAGACACAAAGACTCAACTGAAACTAGACTAGAGAAATAGTACACCTAGTGTGCACTTATTTCCAACAAAGCGCACTGACGCCATGGTGCATCCCATTGTCCACTTGCTCAGGATTGTTGATGTTATGCAGCCATGCATCGGCAAAGTATATGAAGCCATGGACCAGATGATAGAGAGTCTTGAGAAGCTTGAGCCAGACGTAGATAGATATGAGGAGATCCATTCGCTTTGTGTGGCGAGATGGAGCTCATATTCCTCTCCTTTACATGCAGCTCCTTTTATGGTGGACCCAGAATTTCAGGGAGAAGGGCAGGAGGGTGATAAAGAGGTGAGCAACGGTTGGAGACTCATCTTGGATCGCCTCACGCCGGATGCAGAAATCAGGCGCAAAATTAGAGACCAGCTCTCTAATTACAGGGCATTTCAAGGCTCATATGGATGTGCAGATGCGCAGCAGGACAGATTCAAGGTTGGTGCAGTATTATGGTGGGAGGACTTCGGATCAGATGGACCAGAGCTACAACAGTTGGCGATCCGGATCTTGAGCCAGTCCGTTAGCTCTTCTTGCCTAGAGCAATTATGGTCCTCCTACAGTCACATTTCATCAAAGAAAAGAAATCGGCTTGGGGTGGAAAGAGCTAATGATCTTGTCTTCATTAGCGCAAACTTGCGCATGCTTGGCAAGAGTGCAAGATGCAATGCCGATACTTTTACACAGTGGGAGATGGAACAAGAGGAGGCAGCTACAACTATTGCACAAGAGGGAGGGACAGATGGTTCTCATCATGAGCCTTCATCGAATGACACAACCCCCATCCACACTTCACGCACTCATGATCATGAGGCTAGCACCTCTCTTATTGGGAGCGCAGAGTATGAGAGCGAGTGACTTATATTTTGTATCGCCTAGGCCCCAACATCTTTTGAGTATATCTATTTAATGTTATCAACTTTAAAGTCTTTCTTTTCCGACTTTGCAAGTCTTGACTCTTGACTCTTGCACCTCGTAGCGTAATTTAATTTTAAATGTAATGTGTATCATGATTCATAACTTTTGGAGTTAGAAAGCTTGTTGTTATTGATTGATTAATCTTGATTCTTTACTCCTCTAAAATTACAATTTTAAGTGCCGTCCCCACCTCCCGTCCTCGTTCCCTACCTTTAGCCATCCCCGTCCCCGTCCCCGTTCCCGTCCCCCGTCCCCATCCCCATCCCCTGGTAACTATGGAGGAGACAGGAGCCTCGCCATACACTTGTCTGTCACAGGAGATTATGCATTATTCTACACTAGGGAAAGTATTTCTTACGGGTGACTTCAATGCCCACACACAGAGCAGACAATGTGAGGTGTATGACTATGATGATGTGATATGCAGCGGAAGTCTTTGTATTGGAAGATCCTGTCACACAAATGCTCACACCGTCTTCTGTATCCTGAGTTTCGTGAGTTTAGCAATCCACTTTAATACTTCAAACTTTAAAGAGATGAGAGAGAGACAGAGATATGAGAACTGTACACCAGATTGGGTCCCGAATTACCCACTAAAGGGCCCCCTATCCCGATAACGAGATAGTATTTGCTTTATTTCTTTAGAGAGAATGACTGTGGACTGTAGATAAGCCAAACGCAAGATCTCGGAGGATCGGAGAGTGGCTGATCTGTACACTGCTGTAGAAACACCTCAATGACTTGATCTCGAGCCTATGCACTCTTCCCAAGGGCATGAGGAAGGGCTGCACACCTGAGGCTCAAAGAAGAAGAAGGTGGACTGTTCTACACTATGTTAGAATGCTGAAAACACATATGAATGCTATGTTACCTTCACCAGATGACTGCTGCATGTGTGGATGATGCATAGAAGGCTGGACACTGATGCAAACAACAGATTCAGGGCTGGAAACTGCTGTAGACTGAACCTTCAGGGCTGGAAACTGCTGTGGACAGAAACGCTCAAGTGTAGAGGATGCTGTGGACTGAAACGCAGACCTGTAGGGCTGCTGTGGACTGAAACGCATGAGCAAACAGAGGCTTGCAGGCTGCTGCTGCTGTACGGCTGGAACAGAAACACAGACTGCTGTACGGCTGCACAAAAAATGCAGAGAAGCTGCTGATTGCTGGCGTGGAACTGTGCTGAACTGAGGTGCTGAATCTGGGCCTGAACTGAGGCTGAATCAGGGCTGAATGCAGGCGCCTAGGGCTGACTGAAGCTATGGTTCTCAAGGGCTGGAGAAGAAAGCTTATGGGCTCTAGGGCTGGATTAGTCTTGCAAGGGTGAGGAGAGCTCTTAGCACAATGAAGACTGAATGAGAAAAGAGGCTCTAGGCAAGCCTATTTATACTAACTGGAGGTTGGTCATTTAATAAAGTTAATATATATAAATGCCCAATAATGCAAATAATGATAAATAAATACTAATAAATATGGGAAAAATACCAGGTAAATCCCAGTAAATTCCCTAAGGCTTTGGGGATGTTCTAAATGATGCACAGGCATATGTATGCATATTATGCAAAGATGCAGAGTGCTTTCTGATGCAAACCCTAAGGCTTCTACTGACTCTACATGCATGAATGATTCTCTCCAAGTGGGTTAAGGGACTTGACTGACTGACTGACCCACTAAGGCTGAGGAATGACCTACGTAGCTCGTGCCTGACTTATCCTGGACTGAGGATGTACAATGGGGTCACGGCGTACGACAATTATCATCCTATTGGGTTCTAAAACTGTACAACTGCTGCACTTCTGATGATGAGCCATCTTGTCACCATGCACTGAGTGCAGAGTGCATGTGACATTCCCTCCTGATTAGCTTGGCGGCAGGTTCATGGCTTTCAAGTAGTCCGCCAATAACTAGGGGTACTCCTGGAAGAACTCCTCGTCGAGCCATACAGCTTCATGGGTGCCTCGATCTCGGAATTTCGTATAGAACTGACGAATCCGTCGACCGGAACCATGCTTCCATCGATGAAGAAGGATCTGCTCGGGCTCAATAACTTCTGCCTCGTCTACCACGTCTGGCTGTTGTTCATCTGAAACATCAAACACTTCTGGACCAACATATGGTTTTAGCCAAGAAACATGGAAAACATCATGCATTGTCCAACTGGCAGGCAACTTTAACTTCATTGAGACATCACTTATCTTCTTAACTATTGGAAAAGGGCCAAAACTACGGAATGAAAGCTTGGGACAACGTTTGCCCATTTGTTTCAATCTCTGCTTCATGATACGCAAATAGACCCAATCCCCTTCCTTGAAGTGGACATCTCGTCTAGACTTATTTGCCTGTCTGCTATATGCTTCCTGAGCTTTGGTCAAGCGGTCCTTGACTGACTCAATGATCTTGGAAAATGCTTCCGTGGTTTTATTAGCCTCTAAAGATGGAGACACCATTCTCGTCAAAAGAGAAGAAAAACGGCGACCCAAGGCTGCTTCATATGGAGTCCGTCCGACACTGGATGAATGAGTGTCGTTCAAGATAGCTTGGACCAACGGAAGATAGTGCTCCCATTTGGACTGCTGGTCATGACAATATGACTTGAGGACATCAAAGGCCAACTGATTATAAATTTCTGCCTGGCCATCTGTCTGGGGATGGAATGCACTAGACAACTGCAATTTAGTTCCAAAGTTTTCAAATAATTCCCTCCAGAAATGCGAGGTAAACTTGGAATCCCTGTCTGATGTTATGGTGCTAGGCAAACCACAAATTGGATACCAATGCTTGAGAAACAGACAGGCTACGTCCTCGACTGTGGCCGTATGCTTGCATGGGATGAGCATGCAGAACTTACTAAAGCGATCCACAATGGTAAAACACTGAGTGTTACGGGATCCAGTGGATGCTGGTAGAGGCCCTACAAAGTCCATAGATATGTCGATGAAAGGTCCGTCGGGGAT
This sequence comes from Cibotium barometz, assembly GCF_041138505.1. NCBI lineage: Eukaryota > Viridiplantae > Streptophyta > Polypodiopsida > Cyatheales > Cibotiaceae > Cibotium > Cibotium barometz. The sequence goes on from NC_141086.1 coordinate 2,747,015, forward strand.
AGGCAAAGGTTGAAGTAAACCTGCCTTCTTTGTGTGGGGAACCTTGACTTTTTGACAAATCTTACAGGCTTGTACATGTGCATAGACATCACGCCTCATCTTTGGCCAATAAAAGGACCGTTCTAATTTCTCGAGGGTACTGTTGATACCCCTATGTCCTCCAACTAAGGAGTCATGGGCATCGTGGAGAAGAGCGGAACGCTTTTCCCGAGTAACACAGAGACAGTTCCTGTAGAACAACCAACCGTTCTGTACTGAATAGTGGCCAGGCTCAGAAGTGAGGGCCAAACTATACTGAGTACCAAACTCAGGGGAGTCGACATATTGGTCTTTCATACTATCCAAGCCCTTCCCCGTGATTTCGAGAATGGTAGCTTCTTGGACTGCCTGGATGCTGGACTTTCGACTGAGAGCATCTGCTACTGGGTTATGCTTACCAGGGATGTATTCAATCATACCTCCGAACTGTTGGAAGATTTGACTCCACCTGGCCTGTCGATCACTCCACTGGGCACTTGGCATAGTCTGAAGCCACTTAAGTGCTTGGTGGTCTGTTTTCACTGTGAAAGCCTGTCCATAAAGAAAAGGCTTCCAATGTTTGAGCGTTGTGATCACACCCAAAAGCTCTTTGTCATATATCGAATAATTCTTTTCGGCGACATCCAACTTTCTACTGTAATATGCCACGGGTCTATTGTCCTGCTGGAGGACTGCACCTATGGCTACATTGCTGGCATCGGTGATGACCTCGAAAGGTTCGTCCCATGATGCTAACTTTAATACAGGTGCTTCTGAGGCAGCTTTCTGGAGTGCACGGAATGCATCAAGTGCCTTACCTGTAACTGAGACTTTCTGCTTGCGAGTCTTCACCCCCTTGAGCAAGTCGGTAAGAGGTGCTGCAAGGTTGGAAAACTGATGGACATGTGTGCTATAGGCCTGACAAAGACCTACGAATGAACGGATTTCTTGGGCGGTCTTAGGAATATCCCAATCTAAGATCTCCTGAACCTTTGATGGGTCCAGTCTAATCCCATCGGAACCGATGATGTAGCCCAAATACTGAACTTCCTTAACACCAAAGATAGACTTTTTGGCGTTTATGTAGAGCTGATTATCTCGCAAAAGTTGCAAGACTTTCTCCACATCTTTCTCATGCTGCTCCACAGTGGCTGAGAAGACTAGTATGTCATCAAGGAATATGAAAACACACTTCCCAATGTGGACTGCGAAAATCCTACACATCATCTTATTGAACGTTGCGGGTGCATTTGTAAGCCCAAAAGGCATGACTACGAACTCATAGTGACCACGCTCTGTCCTGAAAGCTGTTTTTGGAATGTCAGCTTCAAAAATGCGGACCTGATGGTAACCACTCTTGAGGTCGATCTTAGTGAAAAACTTAGCACCGTCTAAACGCTCCAAAATGTACTCTATCCTGGGCATAGGAAACTTATTCTTGATAGTGAGTTTGTTTAATGCCCTGTAGTCTACACAAAGGCGTGCAGACTTGTCCTTCTTTTGGACAAATAGGATAGGTGCAGCAAATGGGGAGGAAGAAGGCCGAATGAATCCGGCTCGGAGAAGCTCAGATAACTGCTTTTCCAACTCGCCCTCTAAAGTCTTGGAAAGACGATAGGGAAACCTGCTAGGAGGATCTGATCCAGGGACCAAATCAATGTGATGGTCCTCAAGGCGAGAGGGTGGGAGACTGGGCGGGAGATCGTCCCTAAGCATAATGTCCTGGTGTCTGGATAGGAGGTCTGCTAACTGAGGGACTAAAGATGTAATGGATGCTACTAATGAGGGAGGGGCTGTTTGAGCACGAACATAAAGGAGTGCTCCTTCTGCTCCCTTGTGGATAGCTCGTCTGGCCTGGAGATGTGAAATCAATGGGATGCCAAGAATGCTTCTATCCCCCCGAATCATGACAGGCTCAGCAAAACCTTTACAAATAGTAAAAGTGTCCTGCCCCCAATTGGGAATAGGCTCATACTGACGGAACCACTGAATTCCTAAGATCATGTCCCACCCCAACAAAGGTGAGATGATGAAATCTCGTTGAAATGAGGCCTTCTGAACTTCAAAGGCAAACTGCTGTTTCTTCTGGTAAATGTGGGTGCGAAGACCAGGTGTAAACCAGTCCACATCCAGATGATATGGGACTAATGTGCAGTTCAATTTATTAGCCAACTGGGGAGAGATGGCGTCTTCAGAACTACCCATATCGAAAAGGACTACAAACTGTCGGCCCTGGGCAGAGCCATAAGCTCGGATGAGGCTCTTCTGAGCAGCATCGCTCTCACCCTCCTGCTTAGCATCAAATACCACGGATGGTATAGGATGCATGGAAGGTAAAAGTTGGACTGCATTTGAGGTAGTAGGCGGGGCTGGAGGAGCTGGGGAGGTTGTGGCAACTGTGGCAGAAGGAGCTTTGGCAGCTTGTGCCGCTTGCCATTTTTGGCAATCCTTCTTACCATGCCCTATAATATGACAGAAAAAACATCTATTTTCTGACTGATACTTCTTTTGCTCCTCTGGAGGAAGATAACCTCCAGTAATGCCTGCTTTAGCCTTTTCATCATGGGTTTTCTTAGGTTCTTTATCCTTCTTACCCCCTGAACTGGAGCTATTACTGCTGTCCTTCTTAGCATCTTTAGAAGATGAGTTACCTTTCCCTGTCTGTGCAGCTGATTGCTGCTGCTGGGGTTTGGTACTGGACTGAGATGCTTGCTTGGGCTTGCCCCCGTTGAGCTTCATTTCTTCATTCTGAGCGAGAGTCAGAGCCCGGTCATATGTACTTGGTTCAAAGTTACGAACTGTGAACCGAATGTTGGAGTCCAATCCACGAATGAATCGCTCCATCTTGGCCTGCTCAAATAACCCTAACTGCTGTGCTCAAGTAATAACCTTACCGGAAAACTGAAGCACTGGGGATCCGTTCTGTCTGAGTCCATAGAACTCGTCTTTCAGACCGGTCATGTACTGGGGCGGGAGATATCTGGTCTTCAGGTCATGGACAAAGATGTCCCAGTCAAAGGCTGTGACAGCTTTGGCCTGGTCTGTATGAATACTAGACCAATGCTGCCACCAAGTGACTGCCTCACCAGTGAGATGGGGAGCCGCTAAGTGGACTTTGTCTTGTGGGTCTGTGATCCTAGCTAATGGAAAATGAGCATTAAACTGATGAACAAATTGATTAACTGAAGAATGATCACACTTACCATCATACTTACTGAAATTTGGTTGACTGCGAATGATGGTGGTTGATGCTGCTGCGGGCTGCTGGCTGGTGACACCTATGACTGGGGAGACTGAGGAGAGCTCCTGATACCTCAAGTGTATGGCCTCCTTTTCTCGTTGGTGTTCGAGTAACATACGTTCTCGATCAAGCTGACGTTGAAAGCGGCGAGTTCAGCCTGACGCCGGTCTTCGTCGATCCTGCGTTGGGCTTCCTCATAGTCCCGTCTTTCTTCTTTTTCTCTTCGCCTTCAGGCCTCGTCCTCTCTCCTTTGTTGTTCCATCTGAAAGAAGAGGGACATGTAGTCAGGTGCTGCTGGAGGTGTAGAAGGACGTGCTGCTGTTGCCTCCAAGAGTTGGAGACGCTCCATGAGTAGCTGGTTCTGAGCTCTAAGAAGAGCTATGGTGTTTGCTGTAGGCGGAAGAACGAGGTCTCCTTTGGGGGAGACGTCTTCCGGCTGATGAGTACTCTCTCCTGTAGACATGATGCTGGCAGCTGAAGTCGGTGGTCGTGCCGGAACGCAATCTAACCATCCAAGGATGCCCCCACGCTAGGATACGGTGTGTGTGGACTATCTGAATCTGATACCAATGTGATATGCAGCGGAAGCCTTTGTATTGGAAGATCCTGTCACACAAATGCTCACACCATCTTCTGTATCCTGAGTTTCGTGAGTTTAGCAATCCACTTTAATAATTCAAACTTTAAAGAGATGAGAGAGAGAGAGATATGAGAACTGTACACCAGATTGGGTCCCGAATTACCCACTGAAGGGCCCCCTATCCCGATAACGAGATAGTATTTGCTTTATTTCTTTAGAGAGAATGACTGTGGACTGTAGATAAGCCAAACGCAAGATCTCCGAGGATCGGAGAGTGGCTGATCTGTACACTGCTGTAGAAACACCTCAATGACTTGATCTCGAGCCTATGCACTCTTCCCAAGGGCATGAGGAAGGGCTGCACACCTGAGGCTCAAAGAAGAAGAAGGTGGACTGTTCTACACTATGTTAGAATGCTGAAAACACATATGAATGCTATGTTACCTTCACCAGATGACTGCTGCATGTGTGGATGATGCATAGAAGGCTGGACACTGATGCAAACAACAGATTCAGGGCTGGAAACTGCTGTAGACTGAACCTTCAGGGCTGGAAACTGCTGTGGACAGAAACGCTCAAGTGTGGAGGATGCTGTGGACTGAAACGCAGACCTGTAGGGCTGCTGTGGACTGAATTGCATGAGCAAACAGAGGCTTGCAGGCTGCTGCTGCTGTACGGCTGGAACAGAAACACAGACTGCTGTACGGCTGCACAAAAAATGCAGAGAAGCTACTGATTGCTGGCGTGGAACTGTGCAGAACTGAGGTGCTGAATCTGGGCCTGAACTGAGGCTGAATCAGGGCTGAATGCAGGCGCCTAGGGCTGACTGAAGCTATGGTTCTCAAGGGGCTGGAGAAGAAAGCTTATGGGCTCTAGGGCTGGATTAGTCTTGCAAGGGTGAGGAGAGCTCTTAGCACAATGAAGACTGAATGAGAAAAGAGGCTCTAGGCAAGCCTATTTATACTAATTGGAGGTTGGTCATTTAATAAAGTTAATATTTATAAATGCCCAATAATGCAAATAATGATAAATAAATACTAATAAATCTGGGAAAAATCCCAGTAAATTCCCTAAGGCTTTGGGGATGTTCTAAATGATGCACAGGCAAGCCTATTTATACTAACTGGAGGTTGGTCATTTAATAAAGTTAATATTTATAAATGCCCAATAATGCAAATAATGATAAATAAATACTAATAAATACCAGGTAAATCCCAGTAAATTCCCTAAGGCTTTGGGGATGTTCTAAATGATGCACAGGCATATGTATGCATATTATGCAAAGATGCAGAGTGCTTTCTGATGCAAACCCTAAGGCTTCTACTGACTCTACATGCATGAATGATTCTCTCCAAGTGGGTTAAGGGACTTGACTGACTGACTGACCCACTAAGGCTGAGGAATGACCTACGTAGCTCGTGCCTGACTTATCCTGGACTAAGGATGTACAATGGGGTCACGGCGTACGACAATTATCATCCTATTGGGTTCTAAAACTGTACAACTGCTGCACTTCTGATGATGAGCCGTCTTGTCACCATGCACTGACTGCAGAGTGCATGTGACATTCCCTCCTGATTAGCTTGGCGGCAGGTTCATGGCTTTCAAGTAGTCCGCCAATAACTGGGGGTACTCCTGGAAGAACTCCTCGTCAAGCCATACGGCTTCGATCTCGGAATTTCGTATAGAACTGACGAATCCGTCGGCCGGAACCATGCTTCCATCGATGAAGAAGGATTTGCTCGGGCTCAATAACTTCTGCCTCGTCTACCACGTCTGGCTACTGTTCATCTGAAACATCAAACACTTCTGGACCAACATATGGTTTTAGCCAAGAAACATGGAAAACATCATGCATTGTCCAACTGGCAGGCAACTTTAACTTCATTGAGACATCACTTATCTTCTTAACTATTGGAAAAGGGCCAAAACTACGGAATGAAAGCTTGGGACAACGTTTGCCCACTTGTTTCAATCTCTGCTTCATGATACGCAAATAGACCCAATCCCCTTCCTTGAAGTGGACATCTCGTCTAGACTTATTTGCCTGTCTGCTATATGCTTCCTAAGCTTTGGTCAAGCGGTCCTTGACTGACTCAATGATCTCAGAAAATGCTTCCGTGGTTTTATTAGCCTCTAAAGATGGAGACACCATTCTCGTCAAAAGAGAAGAAAAACGGCGACCAAAGGCTGCTTCATATGGAGTCCGCCGTCCGACACTGGATGAATGAGTGTCGTTCAAGATAGCTTGGACCAACGGAAGATAGTGCTCCCATTTGGACTGCTGGTCATGACAATATGACTTGAGGACATCAAAGGCCAACTGATTATAAATTTCTGTCTGGCCATCTGTCTGGGGATGGAATGCACTAGACAACTGCAATTTAGTTCCAAAGTTTTCAAATAATTCCCTCCAGAAATGCGAGGTAAACTTGGAATCCCTGTCTGATGTTATGGTGCTAGGCAAACCACAAATTGGATACCAATGCTTGAGAAACAGACAGGCTACGTCCTCGGCTGTGGCCGTATGCTTGCATGGGATGAGCATGCAGAACTTACTAAAGCGATCCATAATGGTAAAACCCTGAGTGTTACGGGATCCAGTGGATGCTGGTAGAGGCCCTACAAAGTCCATAGATTTGTCGATGAAAGGTCCGTCGGGGATAGGCAAAGGTTGAAGTAAACCTGCCTTCTTTGTGTGGGGAACCTTGACTTTTTGACAAATCTTACAGGCTTGTACATGTGCATAGACATCACGCCTCATCTTTGGCCAATAAAAGGACCGTTCTAATTTCTCGAGGGTACTGTTGATACCCCTATGTCCTCCAACTAAGGAGTCATGGGCATCGTGGAGAAGAGCGGAACGCTTTTCTCGAGTAACACATAGACGGTTCCTGTAGAACAACCAACCGTTCTGTACTGAATAGTGGCCAGGCTCAGAAGTGAGGGCCAAACTATACTGAGTACCAAACTCAGGGGAGTCGACATATTGGTCTTTCATACTATCCAAGCCCTTCCCCGTGATTTCGAGAATGGTAGCTTCTTGGACTGCCTGGATGCTGGACTTTCGACTGAGAGCATCTACTACTGGGTTATGCTTACGAGGGATGTATTCAATCATACCTCCAAACTGTTGGAAGATTTGACTCCACCTGGCCTGTCGATCACTCCACTGGGCACTTGGCATAGTCTGAAGCCACTTAAGTGCTTGGTGGTCTGTTTTCACTGTGAAAGCCTGTCCATAAAGAAAAGGCTTCCAATGTTTGAGCATTGTGATCACACCCAAAAGCTCTTTGTCATATACCGAATAGTTCTTTTCGGCGACATCCAACTTTCTACTGTAATATGCCACGGGTCTACTGCTGGAGGACTGCACCTATGGCTACATTGCTGGCATCAGTGATGACCTCGAAAGGTTCGTCCCATGATGCTAACTTTAATACAGGTGCTTCTGAGGCAGCTTTCTGGAGTGCACGGAATGCATCAAGTGCCTTACCTGTAACTGAGACTTTCTGCTTGCGAGTCTTCACCCCCTTGCGCAAGTCCGTAAGAGGTGCTGCAAGGTTGGAAAACTGATGGACATGTGTGCTATAGGCCTGACAAAGACCTACGAATGAACGGATTTCTTGGGCGGTCTTAGGAATATCCCAATCTAAGATCTCCTAAACCTTTGATGGGTCCAGTCTAATCCCATCGGAACCGATGATGTAGCCCAAATACTTAACTTCCTTAACACCAAAGATAGACTTTTTGGCGTTTATGTAGAGCTGATTATCTCGCAAAAGTTGCAAGACTTTCTCCACATCTTTCTCATGCTGCTCCACAGTGACTGAGAAGACTAGTATGTCATCAAGGAATATGAAAACACACTTTCCAATGTGGACTGCGAAAATCCTAGACATCATCTTATTGAACGTTGCGGGTGCATTTGTAAGCCCAAAAGGCATGACTACGAACTCATAGTGACCACGCTCTGTCCTGAAAGCTGTTTTTGGAATGTCAGCTTCAAAAATGCGGACCTGATGGTAACCACTCTTGAGGTCGATCTTAGTGAAAAACTTAGCACCGTCTAAACGCTCCAAAATGTACTCTATCCTGGGCATAGGAAACTTATTCTTGATAGTGAGTTTGTTTAATGCCCTGTAGTCTACACAAAGGCGTGCAGACTTGTCCTTCTTTTGGACAAATAGGATAGGTGCAGCAAATGGGGAGAAAGAAGGCCGAATGAATCCGGCTCGGAGAAGCTCAGATAACTGCTTTTCCAACTCGCCCTCTAAAGTCTTGGAAAGACGATAGGGAAACCTGCTAGGAGGATCTGATCCAGGGACCAAATCAATGTGATGGTCCTCAAGGCGAGAGGGTGGGAGACTGGGCGGGAGATCGTCCCTAAGCATAATGTCCTGGTGTCTGGATAGGAGGTCTGCTAACTGAGGGACTAAAGATGTAATGGATGCTACTAATGAGGGAGGGGCTGTTTGAGCACGAACATAAAGGAGTGCTCCTTCTGCTCCCTTGCGGATAGCTCGTCTGGCCTGGAGATGTGAAATCAATGGGATGCCAAGAATGCTTCTATCCCCCCGAATCATGACAGGCTCAGGAAAACCTTTACAAATAGTAAAAGTGTCCTGCCCCCAATTGGGAATAGGCTCATACTGACGGAACCACTGAATTCCTAAGATCATGTCCCACCCCAACAAAGGTGAGATGATGAAATCTCGTTGAAATGAGGCCTTCTGAACTTCAAAGGCAAACTGCTGTGCCTTCTGGGAAATGTGGGTGCGAAGACCAGGTGTAAACCCGTCCACATCCAGATAATATGGGACTAATGTGCAGTTCAATTTATTAGCCAACTGGGGAGAGATGGCATCTTCAGAACTACCCATATCGAAAAGGACTACAAACTGTCGGCCCTGGGCAGAGCCATAAGCTCGCATGAGGCTCTTCACTGCTCTGTTTCTCTTATGAGCAGGAGAGATCTTTTGTAGCCCTACGGGCGTTTTTATATAACTAATGAAAGGATCTTTTCTCGGGAAAAAAAAAAAAGAATGCCTTCTATCGAGATGGTCGGGTCATCATTGATGGCCGGCCCATGGATTAACGGGTTGGGGCCTATGGGACACAGACCAGGCCACTGACAGAGATACACATGGCAGTATGGAACTGTAATGGTTCACTATGGGTGGAGCCTGGACGACTGGAGCATGTTCTGGTGGGGAGAGACATCATACTTCTGACAGAGACACATCAGAGCCCAGAGAGAGGACTACCTCGAGTAGAGGGATTCCAGTGGGAATCAGCATACAGGAGGACCACACGCCAGGGTACCTCAAGAGGGTCGGAGGGAGTAGTAGTTCTATTCGGACGGGAGCTACAGGGGAGACTGAGAGTGGTAGCACAGGATCCAGAGGCCAGATACAAGTGGATCAGCTTACAGCTCTCATAGGACAGGGTTATATACATAGCCCTATGTTACTTTCCTCCATCAAGATCCTCCTATGTCATTACAGAGGACATGCCACAGGAGGAGGAGACCATAGTGACAGGGGGACGGCGGGACGCCCACGTGGGACGTGGGAACGCCGTCCCGACTAACGGCAGTTGCGTAACGGCGGCGGGACGGCCTGGGGGACGGGACGTGACCAGGGGACGGGCATCCCCGCCCGGGGGGGGCGGGGGGACGTTGTCAGCCGGGGACGGGGGGACGTCTGCAACAGCGCAACGGCTACAAATTCGAGCCGTTTTTTTTCGGGTAACGGCTACTAGCCGTTGGCGGCTGGCCGTTTGAGAGTTTGAGAGAGAGAGAGAGAGAGAGAGAGAGAGAGAGAGAGAGAGAGAGAGAGAGCTGCCATATGCTATATAATGGGCTTCTTGCTACTCCTCTTCTACTCAAGCCTTCCAACTTCCAAGACTTGAGTACCTCTCCACCATCTCCCTCTCCTACTCCACCACCTTCCTCTCCACCCTCTCCTACTAGACTACTTCATATAAGAAAGGAGCTTCTTGCAAAGCTTGCCGCCCATCAAGCTTTGAGTGCAAGCCAAAGGGTGCGTGGAGTGGATCCCAACACTTATGTCACTCCAACACAAACATCAGGTTCTACATCGGGTGGTGGTGCATCTTCATCCACCCCTCTATCACGTCCTCCTCGTGGCACTACTCGAGGCTTCACACAAGCCGCCTTCTCAATGCCGCAACCTAGTCCACCCTCTCTCTCTCGTCAACAAAGTACTCTTGAGGGGAGTTGGGATCCCAAAAAGAAGGAGGAGGTTGATGCCGCGGTGGCCCGCTTCTTTTTTCATGACCACATTGCTTTTCGTGTGGCACGGTACGTATTTCACTCACATGATTTCATCATCATGTCTCACGGGTCACCATTTTGCCATTCTAATTACTTACCCTCTTTTTTTTTGAAATGATAAATAGGTCCGACTACTTCAAAACGATGGTGAAGAAGATTGGCGAGTACGGTCCTCACTACACACCTCCATCCTCCGAAACCTTGCGGACCACTATGCTTGACAAGGAGAAACGCCTTGTTGAGCAAGCGGCGGCAAACACAAAGAGACAATGGGCTCGCAATGGAGTCTCTTTGATTGCAGACGGATGGAGTGACATGCGGAAAAGGTCTATCCATGGCCTTGTGGCATACTCACGGGGGGAGATGTACTTTGTCTCCTCACATGATGCTTCAGGGACGGGAAAGAGTGCGGATGTACTTGCTGCTGAGTGGAGTAGTGCTGTCGAGGTTATCGGCCCCGAATGTGTGATCGGTTTCGTCACGGATGGTGAGGCGACAAATAGGGCAGCGGGAGCTATTCTTGAGAGTATGTATCCTCAAATCACCGTCTCTTTTTGCATGGCACATTGTCTCAATAATCTTTTGAAGGATATTGGAAAATTGTCATGGATTGATTCGGTGATTGATGATGCATGTGCAATTGTGACCTTCATCAACAATCACACATACCTTCGATCCAAGTTTGGGAAGAGGTCCACAAAGGTCCTTCTTAAGTACTCGGACACTCGCTTTGCATACAACTTTCTTATGTTGCATCGCTTGAAGGATTGTCAGGGTGCCGTGCGGCAACTATTCATCAGTGATGAGTTTTGCTCCTCATCTTTTGCACGTACACATGTAGGGATTTCATGCAAGAAAAAGGTCGACGATGCTGATTTTTGGGAGGACCTCAAGCGTGTTGTAAAAATGGGCGAGAGACAAAGATAAACTGAAACTGAAATGAGAGCAAGACTAGAGGAAAACACAAAGCATAGACATACCTTGAGATGAGTGTAGACAAGACACAAGATTGATACTTTCATTGATGTGACACCTACAATATATAGGTGAGAAGTACAAGATTGAGTAGACTGACTTATGGGATAAATGTAGAGGTGCCACATGGCACTAGACTCAAGACACAAAGACTCAACTGAAACTAGACTAGAGAAATAGTACACCTAGTGTGCACTTATTTCCAACACCCTCCTTAAGTGGACACTAGGAGGAAGACAAAAGGACAAGACTATAACATGACAAAAGATAAGACCAAGACAGAGAGACTAGACAAGGATTGAGAGACAAGCTAGAAGACAAGATGGACAAGACTAGAAGACAGACATAAAGACTGATAGACTGAGAGACAAGACATGAGAGAAAAAAGATCCTGAGACACCCCTCCTCAAGTGATATCCTCATATGGGTCCACAAGGGTAGGGACAAGAGTGGATCATAGACACAGAGAGAGACAATCAGCCCGTAGAGTGGTCCCACAGAGAGAGAGACTTTCAGATAGACATGAGAGAGACTGACAGATAGAAGATAAATGGGGACATAGACAAAAAATGCCAAAAGAATGTGGGTAGCTAATCCACAAAAGAGAGGCATATAGACTGATAGATAGAGTGTCAAAGACATGTGACAGGATAGACACACAGGATAGACACATAGGATAGACACATAGACAGAGAGACTGACTGATTGTAGATAGATAGAGAGATGGACCTAGATAAATCCTCCTGCTAGAGTGGGTAATGCAGGGGTGCCTCTTGGATAGGGACAAAGATAAGTCCATGTAGACAAATAGACACGACATTACCCCATGATCTACATCATTGGTGATCAATGGTGGTAGATAGCATGAAAGCATATACAAATATGAGAGAGATGGGAAGGTCTTACCATATTTGGCAGTGTCTAATCCCGTACATGAGAGACAGATAGATGAAGGGAAGGTCTTACCACTTGCTGAAATGCAAGGGCAGTGTCTAATCCCATGAAAACTGAAAATTAAATTTTTATATTTTGAGTATTTTTCGAAAGTAGAAGACTGAAAATTACATCTAGATATCTTGATTTGATTACTCCAGCTTGAGCAGGTCTTCCCTCTTTCAAAACCATATCTTTGACAGTCTATCCAGAGGGATAAACCATGAATGCTGAAAGTAATCATGAAGCATGAAGAACTTGCTAGAGTCGTGAAAGTGAGTGGGCATTAGGGCCAGGCTGAGGATTGTTAAACGAAGAGCATCCATACCTCGAAATTTGCAGAGCCAGGAGCAGCCTTTATGCTTGGAACAGATCAGTAGGAGAACAAGAGTAGAACAAGACTTTGACGATGTAGCTTAAGGTACAGATCAAAAGTGAATGCTGAGTGATAGTGATCTTCAGTTGATGCACAGGACCAGTCTACACGAGTGGCAAGGAACAAGAGCCACAAACTGGTAGAGGCTAGTGGTTGCAACCATAAACAAGGACTGAAGCATCAAGACATGACCGGATTCTTCCAGCAAATGATCAAGGCTGTAACTGAACTGGATAGCTGAAACAAGGCTGCTGAATATTTTCAACTGCAGGGCGGGGAAGATATTTGAACATGATGATGCCTTCGATGAAGGTCGCCCAGAGTGATGTGCCCCAAACCGTAGAAAAGCTGAGGAGGTAGGTCAGGCGGAGAGGCACCATAGTGCTGCTGTTGGTAGAGGTGCTGCCCACATCCTCGAATCCAGAGGTGAGGGGATCCAGGGAGGAAACCACCACAACAAAGTGTGAGATCCGCTCCGGCCAAGCCAAAAGCCAAGCCAAGCGGATGCATGCTGAAGCTGGGCCAGAAGTTATTGACAAGAAAGAGGGCCGAAATATTGGACTCCCCAGGTAAGAGCTTGTAGGGCGGATCTCAGCCAAAACTGCCACAGTGCCCAAGGAGTGCTGCGCAGATAGAACAAGAGCTCATAGGCAGGTTTTGAGTGCACACAAAGCTGAGTCGACTGCACTAGGCCAGCACAGGAGAGTGGCAACGGTTGGTGAGGTCGAGACTCGATATGCAGCACGAACAGGCTGGAGTCATGGACGTCACAGCAGAGGAAGGCTCTGATACCATGTTGTAAAAATGGGGGAGAGACAAAGATAAACTGAAACTGAAATGAGAGCAAGACTACAGGAAAACACAAAGCATAGACATACCTTGAGATGAGTGTAGACAAGACACAAGATTGATACTTTCATTGATGTGACACCTACAATATATAGGTGAGAAGTACAAGATTGAGTAGACTGACTTATGGGATAAATGTAGAGGTGCCACATGGCACTAGACTCAAGACACAAAGACTCAACTGAAACTAGACTAGAGAAATAGTACACCTAGTGTGCACTTATTTCCAACAAAGCGCACTGACGCCATGGTGCATCCCATTGTCCACTTGCTCAGGATTGTTGATGTTATGCAGCCATGCATCGGCAAAGTATATGAAGCCATGGACCAGATGATAGAGAGTCTTGAGAAGCTTGAGCCAGACGTAGATAGATATGAGGAGATCCATTCGCTTTGTGTGGCGAGATGGAGCTCATATTCCTCTCCTTTACATGCAGCTCCTTTTATGGTGGACCCAGAATTTCAGGGAGAAGGGCAGGAGGGTGATAAAGAGGTGAGCAACGGTTGGAGACTCATCTTGGATCGCCTCACGCCGGATGCAGAAATCAGGCGCAAAATTAGAGACCAGCTCTCTAATTACAGGGCATTTCAAGGCTCATATGGATGTGCAGATGCGCAGCAGGACAGATTCAAGGTTGGTGCAGTATTATGGTGGGAGGACTTCGGATCAGATGGACCAGAAATGATAAATAAATACTAATAAATACCAGGTAAATCCCAGTAAATTCCCTAAGGCTTTGGGGATGTTCTAAATGATGCACAGGCATATGTATGCATATTATGCAAAGATGCAGAGTGCTTTCTGATGCAAACCCTAAGGCTTCTATTGACTCTACATGCATGAATGATTCTCTCCAAGTGGGTTAAGGGACTTGACTGACTGACTGACCCACTAAGGCTGAGGAATGACCTACGTAGCTCGTGCCTGACTTATCCTGGACTAAGGATGTACAATGGGGTCACGGCGTACGACAATTATCATCCTATTGGGTTCTAAAACTGTACAACTGCTGCACTTCTGATGATGAGCCATCTTGTCACCATGCACTGAGTGCAGAGTGCATGTGACATTCCCTCCTGATTAGCTTGGCGGCAGGTTCATGGCTTTCAAGTAGTCCGCCAATAACTGGGGGTACTCCTGGAAGAACTCCTCGTCGAGCCATACGGCTTCATGGGTGCCTCGATCTCAGAATTTCGTATAGAACTGACGAATCCGTCGACCGGAACCATGCTTCCATCGATGAAGAAGGATCTGCTCGGGCTCAATAACTTCTGCCTCGTCTACCACGTCTGGCTGTTGTTCATCTGAAACATCAAACACTTCTGGACCAACATATGGTTTTAGCCAAGAAACATGGAAAACATCATGCATTGTCCAACTGGCAGGCAACTTTAACTTCATTGAGACATCACTTATCTTCTTAACTATTGGAAAAGGGCCAAAACTACGGAATGAAAGCTTGGGACAACGTTTGCCCACTTGTTTCAATCTCTGCTTCATGATACGCAAATAGACCCAATCCCCTTCCTTGAAGTGGACATCTCGTCTAGACTTATTTGCCTGTCTGCTATATGCTTCCTGAGCTTTGGTCAAGCGGTCCTTGACTGACTCAATGATCTTGGAAAATGCTTCCGTGGTTTTATTAGCCTCTAAAGATGGAGACACCATTCTCGTCAAAAGAGAAGAAAAACGGTGACCCAAGGCTGCTTCATATGGAGTCCGTCCGACACTGGATGAATGAGTGTCGTTCAAGATAGCTTGGACCAACGGAAGATAGTGCTCCCATTTGGACTGCTGGTCATGACAATATGACTTGAGGACATCAAAGGCCAACTGATTATAAATTTCTATCTGGCCATCTGTCTGGGGATGGAATGCACTAGACAACTGCAATTTAGTTCCAAAGTTTTCAAATAATGCCCTCCAGAAATGCGATGTAAACTTGGAATCCCTGTCTGATGTTATGGTGCTAGGCAAACCACAAATTGGATACCAATGCTTGAGAAACAGACAGGCTACGTCCTCGGCTGTGGCCGTATGCTTGCATGGGATGAGCATGTAGAACTTACTAAAGCGATCCACAATGGTAAAACACTGAGTGTTACGGGATCCAGTGGATGCTGGTAGAGGCCCTACAAAGTCCATAGATATGTCGATGAAACGTCCGTCGGGGATAGGCAAAGGTTGAAGTAAACCTGCCTTCTTTGTGTGGGGAACCTTGACTTTTTGACAAATCTTACAGGCTTGTACATGTGCATAGACATCACGCCTCATCTTTGGCCAATAAAAGGACCGTTCTAATTTCTCGAGGGTACTGTTGATACCCCTATGTCCTCCAACTAAGGAGTCATGGGCATCGTGGAGAAGAGCGGAACGCTTTTCCCGAGTAACACAGAGACAGTTCATGTAGAACAACCAACCGTTCTGTACTGAATAGTGGCCAGGCTCAGAAGTGAGGGCCAAACTATACTGAGTACCAAACTCAGGGGAGTCGACATATTGGTCTTTCATACTATCCAAGCCCTTCCCCGTGATTTCGAGAATGGTAGCTTCTTGGACTGCCTGGATGCTGGACTTTCGACTGAGAGCATCTGCTACTGGGTTATGCTTACCAGGGATGTATTCAATCATACCTCCAAACTGTTGGAAGATTTGACTCCACCTGGCCTGTCGATCACTCCACTGGGCACTTGGCATAGTCTGAAGCCACTTAAGTGCTTGGTGGTCTGTTTTCACTGTGAAAGCCTGTCCATAAAGAAAAGGCTTCCAATGTTTGAGCGTTGTGATCACACCCAAAAGCTCTTTGTCATATATCGAATAATTCTTTTCGGCGACATCCAACTTTCTACTGTAATATGCCACGGGTCTATTGTCCTGCTGGAGGAATGCACCTATGGCTACATTGCTGGCATCGGTGATGACCTCGAAAGGTTCGTCCCATGATGCTAACTTTAATACAGGTGCTTCTGAGGCAGCTTTCTGGAGTGCACGGAATGCATCAAGTGCCTTACCTGTAACTGAGACTTTCTGCTTGCGAGTCTTCACCCCCTTGAGCAAGTCGGTAAGAGGTGCTGTAAGGTTGGAAAACTGATGGACATGTGTGCTATAGGCCTGACAAAGACCTACGAATGAATGGATTTCTTGGGCGGTCTTAGGAATATCCCAATCTAAGATCTCCTGAACCTTTGATGGGTCCAGTCTAATCCCATCGGAACCGATGATGTAGCCCAAATACTGAACTTCCTTAACACCAAAGATAGACTTTTTGGCTTTTATGTAGAGCTGATTATCTCGCAAAAGTTGCAAGACTTTCTCCACATCTTTCTCATGCTGCTCCACAGTGGCTGAGAAGACTAGTATGTCATCAAGGAATATGAAAACACACTTCCCAATGTCGACTGCGAAAATCCTAGACATCATCTTATTGAACGTTGCGGGTGCATTTATAAGCCCAAAAGGCATGACTACGAACTCATAGTGACCACGCTCTGTCCTGAAAGCTGTTTTTGGAATGTCAGCTTCAAAAATACGGACCTGATGGTAACCACTCTTGAGGTCGATCTTAGTGAAAAACTTAGCACCGTCTAAACGCTCCAAAATGTACTCTATCCTGGGCATAGGAAACTTATTCTTGATAGTGAGTTTGTTTAATGCCCTGTAGTCTACACAAAGGCGTGCAGACTTGTCCTTCTTTTGGACAAATAGGATAGGTGCAGCAAATGGGGAGAAAGAAGGCCGAATGAATCCGGCTCGGAGAAGCTCAGATAACTGCTTTTCCAACTCGCCCTCTAAAGTCTTGGAAACGATAGGGAAACCTGCTAGGAGGATCTGATCCAGGGACCAAATCAATGTGATGGTCCTCAAGGCGAGAGGGTGGGAGACTGGGCGGGAGATCGTCCCTAAGCATAATGTCCTGGTGTCTGGATAGGAGGTCTGCTAACTGAGGGACTAAAGATGTAATGGATGCTACTAATGAGGGAGGGGCTGTTTGAGCACGAACATAAAGGAGTGCTCCTTCTGCTCCCTTGCGGATAGCTCGTCTGGCCTGGAGATGTGAAATCAATGGGATGCCAAGAATGCTTCTATCCCCCCGAATCATGACAGGCTCAGGAAAACCTTTACAAATAGTAAAAGTGTCCTGCCCCCAATTGGGAATAGGCTCATACTGACGGAACCACTGAATTCCTAAGATCATGTCCCACCCCAACAAAGGTGAGATGATGAAATCTCGTTGAAATGAGGCCTTCTAAACTTCAAAGGCAAACTGCTGTTTCTTCTGGGAAATGTGGGTGCGAAGACCAGGTGTAAACCAGTCCACATCCAGATGATATGGGACTAATGTGCAGTTCAATTTATTAGCCAACTGGGGAGAGATGGCGTCTTCAGAACTACCCATATCGAAAAGGACTACAAACTGTCGGCCCTGGGCAGAGCCATAAGCTCAGATGAGGCTCTTCTGAGCAGCATCGCTCTCACCCTCCTGCTTAGCATCAAATACCACGGATGGTATAGGATGCATGGAAGGTAAAAGTTGGACTGCATTTGAGGTAGTAGGCGGGGCTGGAGGAGCTGGGGAGGTCGTGGCAACTGTGGCAGAAGGAGCTTTGGCAGCTTGTGCCGCTTGCCATTTTTGGCAATCCTTCTTACCATGCCCTATAATATGACAGAAAAAACATCTATTTTCTGACTGGTACTTCTTTTGCTCCTCTGGAGGAAGATAACCTCCAGTAATGCCTGCTTTAGCCTTTTCATCATGGGTTTTCTTAGGTTCTTTATCCTTCTTACCCCCTGAACTGGAGCTATTACTGCTGTCCTTCTTAGCATCTTTAGAAGATGCGTTACCTTTCCCTGTCTGTGCAGCTGATTGCTGCTGCTGGGGTTTGGTACTGGACTGAGATGCTTGCTTGGGCTTGCCCCCGTTGAGCTTCATTTCTTCATTCTGAGCGAGAGTCAGAGCCCGGTCATATGTACTTGGTTCAAAGTTACGAACTGTGAACCGAATGTTGGAGTCCAATCCACGAATGAATCGCTCCATCTTGGCCTGCTCAAATAACCCTAACTGCAATGCTCAAGTAATAACCTTACCGGAAAACTGAAGCACTGGGGATCCGTTCTGTCTGAGTCCATAGAACTCGTCTTTCAGACCGGTCATGTACTGGGGCGAGAGAAATCTGGTCTTCAGGTCATGGACAAAGATGTCCCAGTCAAAGGCTGTGACAGCTTTGGCCTGGTCTGTATGAATACTAGACCAATGCTGCCACCAAGTGACTGCCTCACCAGTGAGATGGGGAGCCGCTAAGTGGACTTTGTCTTGTGGGTCTGTGATCCTAGCTAATGGAAAATGAGCATTAAACTGATGAACAAATTGATTAACTGAAGAATGATCACACTTACCATCATACTTACTGAAATTTGGTTGACTGCAAATGATGGTGGTTGATGCTGCTGCGGGCTGCTGGCTGGTGACACCTATGACTCGGGAGACTGAGGAGAGCTGCTGATACCTCAAGTGTATGGCCTCCTTTTCTCGTTGGTGTTCGAGTAACATACGTTCTCGATCAAGCTGACGTTGAAAGCGACGAGTTCAGCCTGACGCCGGTCTTCGTCGATCCTGCGTTGGGCTTCCTCATAGTCCCGTCTTTCTTCTTTTTCTCTTCGCCTTCGGGCCTCGTCCTCTCTCCTTTGTTGTTCCATCTGAAAGAAGAGGGACATGTAGTCGGGTGCTGCTGGAGGTGTAGAAGGACGTGCTGCTGTTGCCTCCAAGAGTTGGAGACGCTCCATGAGTAGCTGGTTCTGAGCTCTAAGAAGAGCTATGGTGTCTGCTGTAGGCGGAAGAACGAGGTCTCCTTTGGGGGAGACGTCTTCCGGCTGATGAGTACTCTCTCCTGTAGACATGATGCTGGCAGCTGAAGTCGGTGGTCGTGCCAGAACGCAATCTAACCATCCAAGGATGCCCCCACGCTAGGATACGGTGTGTGTGGACTATTTGAATCTGATACCAATGTGATATGCAGCGGAAGCCTTTGTATTGGAAGATCCTGTCACACAAATGCTCACACCGTCTTCTGTATCCTGAGTTTCGTGAGTTTAGCAATCCACTTTAATACTTCAAACTTTAAAGAGATGAGAGAGAGAGAGATATGAGAACTGTACACCAGATTGGGTCCCGAATTACCCACTGAAGGGCCCCCTATCCCGATAACGAGATAGTATTTGCTTTATTTCTTTAGAGAGAATGACTGTGGACTGTAGATAAGCCAAACGCAAGATCTCGGAGGATCGGAGAGTGGCTGATCTGTACACTGCTGTAGAAACACCTCAATGACTTGATCTCGAGCCTATGCACTCTTCCCAAGGGCATGAGGAAGGACTGCACACCTGAGGCTCAAAGAAGAAGAAGGTGGACTGTTCTACACTATGTTAGAATGCTGAAGACACATATGAATGCTATGTTACCTTCACCAGATGACTGCTGCATGTGTGGATGATGCATAGAAGGCTGGACACTGATGCAAACAACAGATTCAGGGCTGGAAACTGCTGTAGACTGAACCTTCAGGGCTGGAAACTGCTGTGGACAGAAACGCTCAAGTGTAGAGGATGCTGTGGACTGAAACGCAGACCTGTAGGGCTGCTGTGGACTGAAACGCATGAGCAAACAAAGGCTTGCAGGCTGCTGCTGCTGTACGGCTGGAACAGAAACACAGACTGCTGTACGGCTGCACAAAAAATGCAGAGAAGCTGCTGATTGCTGGCGTGGAACTGTGCAGAACTGAGGTGCTGAATCTGGGCCTGAACTGAGGCTGAATCAGGGCTGAATGCAAGCGCCTAGGGCTGACTGGTTCTCAAGGGGCTGGAGAAGAAAGCTTATGGGCTCTAGGGCTGGATTAGTCTTGCAAGGGTGAGGAGAGCTCTTAGCACAATGAAGACTGAATGAGAAAAGAGGCTCTAGGCAAGCCTATTTATACTAACTGGAGGTTGGTCATTTAATAAAGTTAATATTTATAAATGCCCAATAATGCAAATAATGATAAATAAATACTAATAAATATGGGAAAAATCCCAGTAAATTCCCTAAGGCTTTGGGGATGTTCTAAATGATGCACAGGCATATGTATGCATATTATGCAAAGATGCAGAGTGCTTTCTGATGCAAACCCTAAGGCTTCTACTGACTCTACATGCATGAATGATTCTCTCCAAGTGGGTTAAGGGACTTGACTGACTGACTGACCCACTAAGGCTGAGGAATGACCTACGTAGCTCGTGCCTGACTTATCCTGGACTGAGGATGTACAATGGGGTCACGGCGTACGACAATTATCATCCTATTGGGTTCTAAAACTGTACAACTGCTGCACTTCTGATGATGAGCCATCTTGTCACCATGCACTGAGCGCAGAGTGCATGTGACATTCCCTCCTGATTAGCTTGGCGGCAGGTTCATGGCTTTCAAGTAGTCCGCCAATAACTGGGGGTACTCCTGGAAGAACTCCTCGTCGAGCCATACGGCTTCGTGGGTGCCTCAATCTCGGAATTTCGTATAGAACTGACGAATCCGTCGACCGGAACCATGCTTCCATCGATGAAGAAGGATCTGCTCGGGCTCAATAACTTCTGCCTCGTCTACCACGTCTGGCTGTTGTTCATCTGAAACATCAAACACTTCTGGACCAACATATGGTTTTAGCCAAGAAACATGAAAAACATCATGCATTGTCCAACTGGCAGGCAACTTTAACTTCATTGAGACATCACTTATCTTCTTAACTATTGGAAAAGGGCCAAAACTACGGAATGAAAGCTTGGGACAACGTTTGCCCACTTGTTTCAATCTCTGCTTCATGATACGCAAATAGACCCAATCCCCTTCCTTGAAGTGGACATCTCGTCTAGACTTATTTGCCTGTCTGCTATATGCTTCCTGAGCTTTGGTCAAGCGGTCCTTGACTGACTCAATGATCTCAGAAAATGCTTCCGTGGTTTTATTAGCCTCTAAAGATGGAGACACCATTCTCGTCAAAAGAGAAGAAAAACGGCGACCAAAGGCTGCTTCATATGGAGTCCGTCCGACAGTGGATGAATGAGTGTCGTTCAAGATAGCTTGGACCAACGGAAGATAGTGCTCCCATTTGGACTGCTGGTCATGACAATATGACTTGAGGACATCAAAGGCCAACTGATTCTAAATTCCAGTCTGGCCATCTGTCTGGGGATGGAATGCACTAGACAACTGAAATTTAGTTCCAAAATTTTCAAATAATGCCCTCCAGAAATGCGAGGTAAACTTGGAATCCCTGTCTGATGTTATGGTGCTAGGCAAACCACAAATTGGATACCAATGCTTGAGAAACAGACAGGCTACGTCCTCGGCTGTGGCCGTATGCTTGCATGGGATGAGCATGCAGAACTTACTAAAGCGATCCACAATGGTAAAACACTGAGTGTTACGGGATCCAGTGGATGCTGGTAGAGGCCCTACAAAGTCCATAGATATGTCGATGAAAGGTCCGTCGGGGATAGGCAAAGGTTGAAGTAAACCTGCCTTCTTTGTGTGGGGAACCTTGACTTTTTGACAAATCTTACAGGCTTGTACATGTGCATAGACATCACGCCTCATCTTTGGCCAATAAAAGGACCGTTCTAATTTCTCGAGGGTACTGTTGATACCCCTATGTCCTCCAACTAAGGAGTCATGGGCATCGTGGAGAAGAGCGGAACGCTTTTCCCGAGTAACACAGAGACGGTTCCTGTAGAACAACCAACCGTTCTGTACTGAATAGTGGCCAGGCTCAGAAGTGAGGGCCAAACTATACTGAGTACCAAACTCAGGGGAGTCGACATATTGGTCTTTCATACTATCCAAGCCCTTCCCCGTGATTTCGAGAATGGTAGCTTCTTGGACTGCCTGGATGCTGGACTTTCGACTGAGAGCATCTACTACTGGGTTATGCTTACCAGGGATGTATTCAATCATACCTCCAAACTGTTGGAAGATTTGACTCCACCTGGCCTGTCGATCACTCCACTGGGCACTTGGCATAGTCTGAAGCCACTTAAGTGCTTGGTGGTCTGTTTTCACTGTGAAAGCCTGTCCATAAAGAAAAGGCTTCCAATGTTTGAGCGTTGTGATCACACCCAAAAGCTCTTTGTCATATACCGAATAATTCTTTTCAGCGACATCCAACTTTCTACTGTAATATGCCACGGGTCTACTGCTGGAGGACTGCACCTATGGCTACATTGCTGGCATCAGTGATGACCTCGAAAGGTTCGTCCCATGATGCTAACTTTAATACAGGTGCTTCTGAGGCAGCTTTCTGGAGTGCACGGAATGCATCAAGTGCCTTACCTGTAACTGAGACTTTCTGCTTGCGAGTCTTCACCCCCTTGAGTAAGTCGGTAAGAGGTGCTGCAAGGTTGGAAAACTGATGGACATGTGTGCTATAGGCCTGACAAAGACCTACGAATGAACGGATTTCTTGGGCGGTCTTAGGAATATCCCAATCTAAGATCTCTTGAACCTTTGATGGGTCCAGTCTAATCCCATCGGAACCGATGATGTAGCCCAAATACTTAACTTCCTTAACACCAAAGATAGACTTTTTGGCGTTTATGTAGAGCTGATTATCTCGCAAAAGTTGCAAGACTTTCTCCACATCTTTCTCATGCTGCTCCACAGTGACTGAGAAGACTAGTATGTCATCAAGGAATATGAAAACACACTTCCCAATGTGGACTGCGAAAATCCTAGACATCATCTTATTGAACGTTGCGGGTGCATTTGTAAGCCCAAAAGGCATGACTACGAACTCATAGTGACCACGCTCTGTCCTGAAAGCTGTTTTTGGAATGTCAGCTTCAAAAATGCGGACCTGATGGTAACCACTCTTGAGGTCGATCTTAGTGAAAAACTTAGCACCGTCTAAACGCTCCAAAATGTACTCTATCCTGGGCATAGGAAACTTATTCTTGATAGTGAGTTTGTTTAATGCCCTGTAGTCTACACAAAGGCGTGCAGACTTGTCCTTCTTTTGGACAAATAGGATAGGTGCAGCAAATGGGGAGAAAGAAGGCCGAATGAATCCGGCTCGGAGAAGCTCAGATAACTGCTTTTCCAACTCGCCCTCTAAAGTCTTGGAAACGATAGGGAAACCTGCTAGGAGGATCTGATCCAGGGACCAAATCAATGTGATGGTCCTCAAGGCGAGAGGGTGGGAGACTGGGCGGGAGATCGTCCCTAAGCATAATGTCCTGGTGTCTGGATAGGAGGTCTGCTAACTGAGGGACTAAAGATGTAATGGATGCTACTAATGAGGGAGGGGCTGTTTGAGCACGAACATAAAGGAGTGCTCCTTCTGCTCCCTTGCGGATAGCTCGTCTGGCCTGGAGATGTGAAATCAATGGGATGCCAAGAATGCTTCTATCCCCCCGAATCATGACAGGCTCAGGAAAACCTTTACAAATAGTAAAAGTGTCCTGCCCCCAATTGGGAATAGGCTCATACTGACGGAACCACTGAATTCCTAAGATCATGTCCCACCCCAACAAAGGTGAGATGATGAAATCTCGTTGAAATGAGGCCTTCTGAACTTCAAAGGCAAACTGCTGTGCCTTCTGGGAAATGTGGGTGCGAAGACCAGGTGTAAACCCGTCCACATCCAGATAATATGGGACTAATGTGCAGTTCAATTTATTAGCCAACTGGGGAGAGATGGCGTCTTCAGAACTACCCATATCGAAAAGGACTACAAACTGTCGGCCCTGGGCAGAGCCATAAGCTCGGATGAGGCTCTTCCGAGCAGCATCGCTCTCACCCTCCTGCTTAGCATCAAATACCACGGATGGTATAGGATGCATGGAAGGTAAAAGTTGGACTGCATTTGAGGTAGTAGGCGGGGCTGGAGGAGCTGGGGAGGTTGTGGCAACTGTGGCAGAAGGAGCTTTGGTAGCTTGTGCCGCTTGCCATTTTTGGCAATCCTCCTTACCATGCCCTATAATATGACAGAAAAAACATCTATTTTCTGACTGGTACTTCTTTTGCTCCTCTGGAGGAAGATAACCTCCAGTAATGCCTGCTTTAGCCTTTTCATCATGGGTTTTCTTAGGTTCTTTATCCTTCTTACCCCTTGAACTGAAGCTATTACTGATGTCCTTCTTAGCATCTTTAGAAGATGCGTTACCTTTCCCTGTCTGTGCAGCTGATTGCTGCTGCTGGGGTTTGGTACTGGACTGAGATGCTTGCTTGGGCTTGCCCCCGTTGAGCTTCATTTCTTCATTCTGAGCGAGAGTCAGAGCCCGGTCATATGTACTTGGTTCAAAGTTACGAACTGTGAACCGAATGTTGGAGTCCAATCCACGAATGAATTGCTCCATCTTGGCCTGCTCAAATAACCCTAACTGCAATGCTCAAGTAATAACCTTACCGGAAAACTGAAGCACTGGGGATCCGTTCTGTCTGAGTCCATAGAACTCGTCTTTCAGACCGGTCATGTACTGGGGCGAGAGAAATCTGGTCTTCAGGTCATGGACAAAGATGTCCCAGTCAAAGGCTGTGACAGCTTTGGCCTGGTCTGTATGAATACTAGACCAATGCTGCCACCAAGTGACTGCCTCACCAGTGAGATGGGGAGCCGCTAAGTGGACTTTGTCTTGTGGGTCTGTGATCCTAGCTAATGGAAAATGAGCATTAAACTGATGAACAAATTGATTAACTGAAGAATGATCACACTTACCATCATACTTACTGAAATTTGGTTGACTGCGAATGATGGTGGTTGATGCTGCTGCGGGCTGCTGGCTGGTGACACCTATGACTCGGGAGACTGAGGAGAGCTGCTGATACCTCAAGTGTATGGCCTCCTTTTCTCGTTGGTGTTCGAGTAACATACGTTCTCGATCAAGCTGACGTTGAAAGCGGCGAGTTCAGCCTGACGCCGGTCTTCGTCGATCCTGCGTTGGGCTTCCTCATAGTCCCGTCTTTCTTCTTTTTCTCTTCGCCTTCGGGCCTCGTCCTCTCTCCTTTGTTGTTCCATCTGAAAGAAGAGGGACATGTAGTCGGGTGCTGCTGGAGGTGTAGAAGGACGTGCTGCTGTTGCCTCCAAGAGTTGGAGACGCTCCATGAGTAGCTGGTTCTAAGCTCTAAGAAGAGCTATGGTGTCTGCTTGTAGGCGGAAGAACGAGGTCTCCTTCGGGGGAGACGTCTTCCGGCTGATGAGTACTCTCTCCTGTAGACATGATGCTGAAGTCGGTGGTCGTGCCGGAACGCAATCTAACCATCCAAGGATGCCCCCACGCTAGGATACGGTGTGTGTGGACTATCTGAATCTGATACCAGTGTGATATGCAGCGGAAGTCTTTGTATTGGAAGATCCTGTCACACAAATGCTCACACCGTCTTCTGTATCCTGAGTTTCGTGAGTTTAGCAATCCACTTTAATACTTCAAACTTTAAAGAGATGAGAGAGAGAGAGAGATATGAGAACTGTACACCAGATTGGGTCCCGAATTACCCACTGAAGGGCCCCCTATCCCGATAACGAGATAGTATTTGCTTTATTTCTTTAGAGAGAATGACTGTGGACTGTAGATAAGCCAAACGCAAGATCTCGGAGGATCGGAGAGTGGCTGATCTATACACTGCTGTAGAAACACCTCAATGACTTGATCTCGAGCCTATGCACTCTTCCCAAGGGCATGAGTGATGGGGAGAAAACAGCAATTAGGGTTAGGTTAAGAGTTCATTCATGGGAGACATACACAGAGAAGCAAGGAAGAGAGAGAGAGAGAGAGTTGTGGGGATAAGTCAACTCACCAAGTGAGTGTGTGACTCCCCTATCACACATGTATATTGCACTAGTACACATAGTGCACTTAGTACATTAAAAGTACTAAGTGTACTATGTACTATAACTTATGGGCTTGTACACACTATAAGGGTGGGCATAACGCCTTTACCCCAACAACCTCCCACTTAAAGGCAAAGTGCCCTTAAGTAAAGGAAAAGAAAAAATCAGCATGTACATGATAATATACAAGGCCATATCAAGGCTGAAAATGGCCTCATCCAATGCCCATCAAGTGTCTGCAATGAGCAAACCGCTCCGGAGGCAAACTCTTCGTCAACAGATCAGCCGGGTTGTCATCCGTATGAATTTTAACAAGCTGAATTTGCTTGTTCTCTATCACCTCTCTGATGAAGTGATACTTCACATCCACATGCTTCGTCTTTGCATGAAAAACAGGGTTCTTTGCCAACTGAATGGCACTCTGACTGTCACAATGCAACAATGGAATATCCCCTGTATAGCCCAAATCAACCACTAACCGAGATAGCCATAATGCCTCCTTGCAAGCCTCTGTGGCTGCAATATACTCGGCCTCTGTAGTAGATAAGGCAGTGCACTTCTGCATCCTGGATATCCATGACACAGCACCTCCTGTGAATGTAAATACATAACCGGTAGTAGACTTCCGATTATCTGGATGACCGGCATAATCCGAGTCCGTATAACCATGCACTAATGCATCCTGTTTGCCAAAGCAAATGCACAAATCCTGTGTGCCCTTCAGGTATCTCATGACACCTTTCACTGCTTCCCAATGCTTCTTGCCAGGGTTGGCCATGTATCTAGAAACCACTCCCACTGCAAATGCAATGTCTGGCCTAGTAGCAACCATGGCATACATGAGACTGCCACAAGCTGAAGCATACGGAATCTTGGCCATATCAGCCCTGTCACTATCCGACTGTGGGCTGTCCATAGCACTGAGTTTCACATATGGAGGCAAAGGAGTACTAGCTTTCTTCCCCCCGTCCATATTGAACCTCTGCAAGACTTTGCCAATGTATTCCTTCTGAGACAAATACAACACATGCTGATTTCTGTCCCGAAGTATCCGCATACCCAAAATGTGATTTGCATCACCCAAATCCTTCATATCAAAGGTTTCATGCAGCCTCTTCTTCAAGGCATCCATCTCTTTACGAGATTTCCCGGCAATCAACATATCATCAACATACAAAATGAGAATCAAGAGACTGCCATCCAAAGCTTTTTTGGTGTACAAGCAGTGATCTATGTCACTTCTCTTGAATTTCTGAGATTTCATGAATGTATCAAATTTATGATACCATTCTCTTGGTGCCTGTTTGAGCCCATAAAGACTCTTTTTCAGCTTGCATACAAGCTTCTCCTTTCCACTCTCTGCATAACCCTCTGGCTGCTGCATATATATCTCCTCATGGAGATCACCGTGAAGAAAAGCAGTCTTCACATCCATCTGAATCAAGTCCAGATCATCATGCGCAACCAAAGCCAACACAGCTCTAAGTGTGGTCATTTTGACCACTGGAGAGAAGATCTCCTCAAAGTCCACACCATATTCCTGCTTGAAGCCCTTAGCCACTAACCTGGCTTTGTATCTTGGCTTAGCATCTGATGCAACTTTGAGCCTGTATACCCACTTGCATGGCAAAACCTTCTTGCCTGCAGGCAAAGGCACCAACTTCCATGTTCCATTTTTATGCAGAGAATCCATCTCTGACTTCATGGCACGCTCCCATAGAGCTTTGTCTGCCCTCTGTAAAGCCTCTTTATAACATGAGGGCTCTCCACAGTCAGTAAGCATCAAATAGTCAACCCCTGGAACAAACCTGTCAGGGGCTCTGGAGGGTCTTGTGGACCTCCGTACCCAATGACCATCATTTGCAGGTTGCTGTCCAGCCTGCATATCACCCATTGGTGGCTCCTGTTCCATGCCATAAGGCTGAAAAATCATGCCCGGTATCTCCTCTAACTGTGGTATATCCATAGGGATATCTTCTGCCATCTCTGGCTGTCCATTTGGACCATTTTCAGCACCATTTAAGGGCTGGTTTTGCTGCTGTAATGGCTGATTTACAGCCCTTTGTTGTTGTCCATGATGTCCATCATCATCAAAGATGACTCTGCCAGGCTCCTGTTGCCTTGCAGGCTCCTTATACATGCATGTTTCATCAAAAATGACATCATTGCTGCGTATGATCTTTCTATTCATGGGATCCCAAAGTCTATACCCCATTTCACCTCTGTCACCATATCCTAGGAATATGCATTTATGAGACTTAGGATCAAGTTTGGTGCGCATTTCCCTGCGTATGTGCACGTACGCAACGCAACCAAACACTCTCAAGTGCTTGTATGACGGAGGCTTCCCTGTCCATACTTCTTCTGGCACTTTCCCACCAAGCCTCGTGTTAGGTGACCTGTTTATAAGGTGAACGGCTGTCATAACAGCTTCAGCCCAAAAACCATGAGGTAATGCAGCATGTGACAACATAGAACGGACCTTCTCCTGAATGGTCCTGTTCATCCTCTCTGCTGTCCCGTTTTGTGGAGGATCATAAGGAGTAGAGAGCTCCCTCTTGATGCCTTTAGCATCACAAAAGTCCTGAAACTGTTTGGACGTATACTCTCCACCATTGTCGGAACGCAAAGCCTTCAGTGTTTTGCCAGTTTGATTCTCAACAAGAGCAACAAACTTCTCAAACACTGAGAATGTATCACTCTTCAAACGAAGAGGATAAACCCACACCTTGCGTGTGGCATCATCAATAAAAGACACAAAGTATTTTGCCCCTCCCAAAGAAAGTTGAGGCATCTCACATACATCTGTATGCACAAGCTCTAACTGAGCATCTTTCTGTCCAAGAGCTTTCTTGTGGGGGCACTGTAGTTGCCTACCATATATACAATGCTCACAAAACTGAAAACTTGAAAACTTTAGAGAAGGCAAGTAACCCAAACGAGACAATTGCTCCATTCCTTTGACACTCATGTGTCCCAACCGGCTATGCCACATAGAAATTTCCGGCAGCTCGGTTGCATTTACATTAGCATGGTGACAAACACCTGCATGCATGAAATAAAGAGTGTCCACCTTAGAGCCTCTGGCAACAACCAGTGAGCCCTTACTAATCTTCCACTTTCCACTACCAAATGTGGTAACATAATCAGCATCATCAAGCTGTCCAGTAGAAAGCAGATTCTTCTTGATCTCAGGCACATGCCTGACATCATGGAGCATAAGCTGTGAGCCATCTGAAAATACAAGCCTCACATCACCTCTGCCAAGAATTTTGCATGCATGGTTATCACCCAAATAAACCACTCCTTCATTGCCAGCAGTATACCTGACAAACAAGTCTCTGCAACCTGTGACATGAAAGGAGGCACCTGAATCAATGATCCATGAGTGCATACCATGACCACCTGTAAGAAGTGAATGGGCATCAAGTGAAGACGTAAAGAGGACCTCATCCTCACTGCCACCTGCATGTGACACATTGATTTCTTCGATCTTGACTCCACTTTTGCCCTTTGGCTTTACATCTTTGGCTTCATCCTTCTCTTTGTCTTTGCCTTTTCCCTTTTCTTTCTGATCATTTTTCCATTTGTAGCATTGCTTTTTAATGTGTCCCTTCTTGCCACAATAATGGCATTCCAAATCCTTTTTGGAGCGAGACTTGCTCCTTCCCCTTTCTTGGCTTTTCCCCCTTTGCTGGGATCTCCCACGTGCATTCATTGCATTTGACTTGCCAACAGAGTTGTTTTTCCTGTTCATCTCTTCTTGAAGAAGAGCACCCTCAACATCTGCATATGATAGCATAGCATGCGAATTGCTAGTGGCTGTCCTGAATGTGTCCCAACTCTCTGGCAAAGTGCATAACAAAAAAGTGGCTTTGAACTCATCGTCCATTGCCAACTTTTGATTTATAACCTGGCTGACAATACCATTAAACTCATTGAGATGGGCTGTCATAGAAGCCCCTTCCTTCATCTGAAGGCCTATGAGTTTCTTCAACCAATACACTTTGCTTGAGGCACTTTGTTGGGCATACAAGTCCTGCAATCTCTGCCACATTCCCCAAGCTGTCTTCTCTTCACGAATGCTGAAAAGTAATGAGTCTGACACAGACAACATGATAGTAGATCTTGCCAGCTCATCCATATCTTCCCACTCTTCAGCTGTAAGAGAAGCGGGCATCACACCCCTTTCTTTGATAGGCTTGTGCTGCTTTTTCTGGAGCAACACATTGTAGCACTGGGTTTGCCAAATATCATAGTTATGCGAGCCTTCAAGCTTCTTGATGTGAAGCAATGAAGAGCTCTCACCTGTGGTTGCCATAGCAAAATGCAACCTGTAATGCCTGACTCCCTGCAAATGTGCAAACACTGCACCAAAAGATGTGCAAACACTGCACCCAAAGCACACAAAGTGCTCACAAATGTTCTCCCAAGCTTTATCTCCCACTGCGGAAGCAAGAATGCAACTTTTCTCCCACTTTTTTTGATGAAAACACCAAAATCTGGTTGCTGCAGATTTTGGACAGCACCTTGAATGTGCTCTTTTGCCCTTCCAAAGTACTGTACAGCAGTACTAAGCGCTCACCAATGATGTACCAAACCTGTACCGGCAATTTCAGCAGCTGAATTTGAACCTTTTGATCACTCAAAACAGTGTACAGCCATGCCAAAACATGTACAAATCTGTACCAAATCTGTACCAGCAGGTATAGTAGCAATAAATGCTCTCCTGGCTGTCCAAATGAGTGAAAATCAGACTTTTACAGTCCTGTATACTGCATACAACAGTTCCGAACAGAAATTGGGCAAAAGCCCCTTGACTGCAAGCTGATTTTTGAGGATTCAAGGCATAAATGGCTTGCCTGCTGCTTTGCCAAGCTCAACAAGCATACGAATTTGAAAAGCCCCTTGATTTGAGATCAATTTCTGATCATGCATGGTACATTGGCGCACATGAAGGCATCCAGAGTGTTCACGATGCTTCCCCCTGGCCACATATACATCAAATACATGAAAGCCCCTTGATTTACAGGCACATTGAGTGCTTGTAAGGCATCAGCACATTATCCACAGCATCAAATGCAATTGCCTGCATGCAAATCAACCAAATCGGCACAAAAGCCCCTTGATTTGCACTGCAATTTGCTGCAATTTGCTGCGATTTTGCCCAAATGTGCGATTTCTCACATCATACAGCATGTATGAGTGCTTAATTGCACAATTACATCAAAAGCCCCAAATTTCGACATCCAATTTCCTGCAAATTGATCCTGATTTGACCAATTTCCTGCAAATTTATCCTGATTGTGACCAATGTCACCCAATTTTGCCAATTTTGCTCAAAATTGAGCAATTTGGGCACCTGTACCTGCTCAATTGCTTGAATTGATAAGAAATTCGCAAAATTGAAGCAAA
The DNA here is from genome assembly GCF_041138505.1 of Cibotium barometz. Taxonomy (NCBI): domain Eukaryota; kingdom Viridiplantae; phylum Streptophyta; class Polypodiopsida; order Cyatheales; family Cibotiaceae; genus Cibotium; species Cibotium barometz. The sequence continues at coordinate 2,778,549 of NC_141086.1, forward strand.
AATACCTCTGAAATTTCTGATTTTTTCTGATTTGCAGGTTGATTTTGGTGCTGATGCTGATGCTGATGCTGATGTTGATGCTCCTGCAGCTATGTAGGTAGGGCGGGTTTCATCTCCTTACTCCTTTACCCCAGGAGTCTTGATGTTGATGCTCCTGCAGCTCCAACGGCTGCTCCAATGAGAGCGACTGAGGGGAGCAGCAGGTGATGACACGCACGCGGAGATGCGCACTGTAATTGTGAGCATATCTCGTTAAAGGTGAACGTAAGGCCTTCGTTGGAAGAAGAGGTGAAGGGGGTACTTGGCAGGTGTAAGCATGCAGCCGGCGCCAGTTGATCGACTTCGCAGCCTATTCGCCCACGCTTCGCTCGTTGCCTTCGCTCAACTTGCCTAGCGCCTATACGCCCAGCGCTAATACCTTCGCTCACACGCTTCGCCTCTTACGCTGAAGGGCCAGCAATCCTATGCTCCTTCGCTCCACGCCCAGCGTTTGTTTCCGCTCGCTGCTCTTGTCGACGCCTTGTGTTGCACAGAACCCGCCTAGTGCACTTTGTTGGTGCGCTGGCTAACCTGCATCGGCTCCTGCGAATGCTGCCTTGTGCCACTAGCTCGCCCAGCCTGTCTGCGACCTTCTACAGTTGATGGAAGCAGGCGACCAGTTGATGGAAGCAGGCGACCAGTTGATGGGGCTGAATACGACCAGAAATCAGCAAGGAGAAGAGGGAGGGACCATATGGCTCTGATACCAGTTGATGGGGAGAAAACAGCAATTAGGGTTAGGTTAAGAGTTCATTCATGGGAGACATACACAGAGAAGCAAGGAAGAGAGAGAGAGAGAGAGTTGTGGGGATAAGTCAACTCACCAAGTGAGTGTGTGACTCCCCTATCACACATGTATATTGCACTAGTACACATAGTGCACTTAGTACATTAAAAGTACTAAGTGTACTATGTACTATAACTTATGGGCTTGTACACACTATAAGGGTGGGCATAACGCCTTTACCCCAACAATGAGGAAGGGCTGCACACTTGAGGCTCAAAGAAGAAGAAGGTGGACTGTTCTACACTATGTTAGAATGCTGAAAACACATATGAATGCTATGTTACCTTCACCAGATGACTGCTGCATGTGTGGATGATGCATAGAAGGCTGGACACTGATGCAAACAATAGATTCAGGGCTGGAAACTGCTGTAGACTGAACCTTCAGGGCTGGAAACTACTGTGGACAGAAACGCTCAAGTGTAGAGGATGCTGTGGACTGAAACGCAGACCTGTAGGGCTGCTGTGGACTGAAACGCATGAGCAAACAGAGGCTTGCAGGCTGCTGCTGCTGTACGGTTGGAACAGAAACACAGACTGCTGTACGGCTGCACAAAAAATGCAGAGAAGCTGCTGATTGCTGGCGTGGAACTGTGCTGAACTGAGGTGCTGAATCTGGGCCTGAACTGAGGCTGAATCAGGGCTGAATGCAGGCGCCTAGGGCTGACTGAAGCTATGGTTCTCAAGGGGCTGGAGAAGAAAGCTTATGGGCTCTAGGGCTGGATTAGTCTTGCAAGGGTGAGGAGAGCTCTTAGCACAATGAAGACTGAATGAGAAAAGAGGCTCTAGGCAAGCCTATTTATACTAACTGGAGGTTGGTCATTTAATAAAGTTAATATTTATAAATGCCCAATAATGCAAATAATGATAAATAAATACTAATAAATATGGAAAAAATACCAGATAAATCACAGTATATTCCCTAAGGCTTTGGGGATGTTCTAAATGATGCACAAGCATATGTATGCATATTATGCAAAGATGCAGAGTGCTTTCTGATGCAAACCCTAAGGCTTCTACTGACTCTACATGCATGAATGATTCTCTCCAAGTGGGTTAAGGGACTTGACTGACTGACTGACCCACTAAGGCTGAGGAATGACCTACGTAGCTCGTGCCTAACTTATCCTGGACTGAGGATGTACGATGGGGTCATGGCGTACGACAATTATCATCCTATTGGGTTCTAAAACTGTACAACTGCTGCACTTCTGATGATGAGCCATCTTGTCACCATGCACTGAGTGCAGAGTGCATGTGACAGATGACATGGAGATCCTCCACCCTGTGGATCAAGAGGAGATAGGGGCTAGTCGGGCATCAGAGGACACTGGACCAGACAGAGGACATTATGGGGACCACTTACTAGAGTTGGGAGCCAGGCATCGTCTCGTAATTTATAACGGGATGCTACAGTGGCCGGGATCAGGAGGGCTGACATGCTTCCCACATGGGGGTCATACACGGACCGGAGGCACGGTGGTAGACTACATTATGGGGTCTTTGGAGGCGTCACAGCTTGTCACCTCATTCTCCATCCCACCTCGTCCTATTGGGGCAGATCATACATACTTGGCATTTTCACTAGCCGGATCACCAGTATCACCAGCCCCCCACATACCCACGCCACACACTACCATCTACTTCACACATGACATGGCAGACATATACATGGCAGAGTAGAGGATGGGCTCCTACTCATGGATCCCCTGGCACCTATGGATACCATTACAGCCCAGCTGGCATCACTCCTACACACGGCTGCATTTCAGAGCTTCCCACATCGTGTCCACTCAAGAGAGCCTACAAGATCTGGGACTATGCCCCAGAACAGATGGTATGATGACGAGTGCAGAGCCCTATACTCACGGCTCCACATACAGAGAGCCTTGGGAGCCATCACAGAGCAGGAGTCGAGGAGAGAGATGAGGAGACTTACTCGCCGCAAAAGGCAGGCCTTCGCAGAGATACAGGAGCTAGAGATCTTCCATTTCTTCATGAGTAGAGATAGCCCTATCTCATGGAGGCACTTCAGAGAGCCCCGGACACCGACACCCATTGCAAACCCACAGACATGGCACACATATGCAGAGGGCCTATACCACACCCCACAGCAGCCACCTATACCTCAACCACAGGAGCCTCGACCTACCACAGCTAGCTTCTTTACCCACTCGATGGTAAAGGAAGCTATCCGCCGCCTACAGCACGGACAGGCAGCCGACCATATGGACCTACAGGGTGAGCATCTCATATATGCAGTAGATTCTTTGGCTCCGTTTCTTGCACACCTGTTTAACAGGGCACTAGCAGAGGATTTGCCTGCGGAGTGGACGATGCATACCATTGTGCCGATCCACAAAACAGGGGATATGCTCGATCCGAGCAACTATAGGACAGTTATGGTTGGCCACGTGTTGGCCAAACACTATGGTGCAGTGTTGGAGCAAGAGCTTAGCTTATATGCTGAGCGAGCAGGTTCACGCTCATCGACCATGTATTCACTTTGAGATGTATGATTGATCAGGCCAGAGTGAGCAAGAGAAAGCTCTATTGCTGCTTTGTGGATTTCCGCAAGGCATTTGACACAGTACCACGAGAGAGGCTCTTTCAGCGCCTACAGTCTCTTGGCATACCAGCAGATATGACATGGGGCATCTATGCATTATATGAGCAGGTTTTTGGGCGAGTCAGATGCCCAGGAGGTATGTCCGAGACTATTGCTAGCACCATTGGTGTGAAGCAAGGATGCCCACTTTCCCCCACGCTATTTGGGTTATACATTGATGAGGTGTGGCTGACTTCATTACACGGGGAGGCGGAGATGGAGTTAATCTAGCAGGTACCTCAGTACATATTATGCTTTATGCTGATGATATTGTATTAGTGTCTGAGTCTCCAGGAGGTCTACAACAGCATCTACATGCACTCCATGATTTCTGCACACAGAGGGGTCTTACTATGAACCTTGGGAAAACCAAGGTTATGGTCTTTCATACATCGAGACAGGGCAGGAGTCAGCTGACATTCACTCTCACAGGACGCCAAGTGGAGGTGGTGACATCATATGTGTACCTAGGGGTTACCTTCTCTGCAGCAGCCACGCGCTTCACCATGGGTTCAGCAGCCAGAGCTAGATTGACACGGGGATATGCAGCATTGGCTATGCTAGAGAGACAGTGCCACCAGGCGCATTTGCAGGAGCCCCCGACGAAGGGGTGGCTATTTGACACATTAGTCACACCGGCACTGATGTATGGAGCAGCGGTATGGGCGCCAGGCCTTGCTACCCATTGGTGGACACACACAGAGACACCACAGGCCCTCATGATGGCACACATGATACGCAGCAAACCGTCAATACCTCATGACATTATCCGAGCAGAGTTTGCTGCGCCTCCTATGATGGTAGAGGCCATATTCCAGACTATATGCCTGCTAGACAGATTTAGAGAGATGCCACAGAACATATTGTCATACAGAGCTTTTGAGGCATCTAGACAGCTGGCTGAGGCAGGAGACAGAGGATCATGGTATGCACAGGTCACACATTGGTTCTCACAGCATGGCCTAGACATGGATCATCTACCACCATTCCAGTATGACAGGGATGCACCACATATCCGTCTATCTCATAGTGAGAGGAACAGAGTATTGAGACAGGACCTATGACAGCTCTATACACGAGAGACATGGATATCGCCTACGCAGCCTCTTCCACGGAAGATGCTATACTACAGAGATCACTTCATGAGTATCACTGATGATGGATTTATAGAGAGAGGAGTGTGGGGAGTAGAAAACTATCTCTATATGCTATGGGAAGTACAAAAGTAAACTTACGTTGACAACTTTGAGGCTAGTGTTGGACTCCACCATAATGTTGGACTCACACTCACACACACAAAATTAGGGTTTCCTGTAGATTAGGGTTAGCTGGGGAGACACACAAAGAGAGAACAAGAAAGTGTGTGGTAGATTACAAATGCAAGTCAATTCTCGCATGTGAGTCACATCCATATAATATCCAAGACAAGGGATGAATGGATAGAGTGTCCTTTCACAATTGATATCCAAGGGAAAAAACCACATGGGAAAAAGTGCCCTTGGTTAAGCCTTGTTCACACATAGCACTACTGCAAGTGAACATGTAGCACTAGCACTACTATAAGTGAACATGTAGCAGTACTATAAGTGAGCATATGCCTACAAGTCCCCCCCTTGTAGTGTAAGTGTGAACTTGTACAAGGTAGCAGATCACTCTCTGTATGAGAGTAAGCCCAAAGCTTTGCAGAAAGCTTCAAACTTCTCTCGAGATAAAGCCTTTGTGAACAGATAAACTAATCTCCTCTGTGTGTAATCTCTCTATAAAATAGTGATAATGAATCTCAATGTGATTGGTACGTGCATGAAATACGGGATTCCGTGTCACGACCATAGCACTCTAGCTATTGGTGAGAATGGTGGTGGGTGTCTGCTGACACTCACGAAGATCAGTCAACAATCTCCTCAACCATACACAACCTATTGTAGCTATGAAGACTGCCCTGTACTCAACCTCACAAGTAGATGTGGTAACACTGGGTTGCTTTTTGCTCAACCAAGATATGCACGAACAGCTAAGGAAAAAACAATTTCCACTAGTGGATTGCTTGGTATCATAATCACTATCCCAATCTGAATCACTGTATGCATAAAGCTACAAGCTGCCCCCTTGGGATAGAGTAAACCAAGATCCAGTGTACCCTGAAGATAACAGAAAATGCGTTTGACTGCTTGCCAATGCTTTGTGCCAAGGCTGTGCATAAAAATTTGCTCAACAGAGACACCCCAAAAGATATGTCAGGCCTCGTGTTACACAAGTAAAGGAGGCATCCCATTGTTTGGCTATAAATGCCAGCCTCAAAAGGCTCACCAATATCATGCATAGTAAGCCGTACACCTAGTTCTACTAGAGTAGAAATTGCCTTACATTCTTCCATGTGAAATCTTTTTAGCAAACTTTTTATGTACTTAGTTTGCTGTGTAACAATGCCATCATCTCTATGCATAAATTGTATGCCCAGACTTTCAAATCAGCCTTGAAATTTGAAATTTGTCCTTTGCTAGTCCTTGTTATAAGCATGTCATTTACATACAGAATGACTCTGAGAATATCGGCACCAGTTTTCTTCACATACAATGTGCTTTCAGCTGGACTATTCACATAACCATGGCTGGTTAGATAAGCATGTATTTTATCATACCAAGCTCTTGGATCTTGCTTTAACCCATACAATGCTTTGTGTAACCTGCATACTTTATGTTCCTCGCGCCAAGAACTACAAAACCAATGGGCTGATTTACATATACTTCCTCCTGTAAATCCCCATTTAAGAATGCAGTTTTGATGTTCAAGTGATGCACTTTCCATCCTTTATGTGGAGCCAATGCAATCACTGATCAAATTGTAGTCATCCTAGAAGTAGGAGCAAAAGTCTCCTCATAATCTATTCCCTTTTTTTGAGAATAGCCTTTAGCCACAAGTCTTGCCCATCAGACTTCCTTTTGACTTTGTACACCTACTTTGTTCCAATGACATTCTTGCCTTTCGGCAAGTCCACAAGATCCCAAGTATTGTTCTTCATGATAGAAGAGATTTCATCATGCGTGGCTTGCACCTAGTGCTCATTCTCCTGTGCTTCTTCATAAGAAGTAGGCTCTTCTGAATCAAAGAGACCACCCATGGCTAATGTAGACTTCTCATGATGCATATTCAATGCATGGCTAGAACTAGCCCTGGCTAGAACTAGCCCTTGTTCTACCCGTCAGTGAAGCTATAAGTTTGCTATCTTGTAAAGTTTTCAGCAACCATCTTGGCATTGATGTGGCTATGTCTATGGTTGTTTGCTCTTCCCTGAGAAGATCTTCAACTTCTTCCATAGAAGGGGACTGAATTATTGGCTATTCCACTTGTTCTACATGAGGATTTTCCTGTGTAGGGGCTAGCTGATCTGAATCCCCACTAATTGCGATGGATAATAGCCCATCAAGTATGCCTGTATCATGACTTTTTGTCAAATCCCAAGATCTCTCCCTGAGGAAAATCTGCAAAACAGCCATGAAAAACAAGACAAAACAACGAACCCTAACCCTAGAAGGCAAAGCGGATGAAATATCTGGGTGCAGGCATACTCGCCACCCAACCATGACAGCCGTGAGCGAGGCTCACAATCTTGGCCATCCCACCGAGCCACGAGCTAGAGCGTCGTGCTCTCATGAGTACTTTATTTTCACCATGCATCTTGCCATCTCCATGAAAGATTTGTTTTTCCTCTTAGCTACACCATTCTGTTGTGGTGTATAAGACACAGTACATTGATATTTGATACCCTTTTGAAACCTATAATCCTTAAATGCATTTGACATGTATTCTCCACCTCTATGTGAGCGGAGTGTTTGGACTTTACATCCACACATATTTTCAGCCATTGCTACAAAGTGTCGAAAGCATGTAAACACCTTTGCTTGCACTTTCAAGGAGTAAACCCAAGCAAACCTTGAGTAGTCATCAATGAATGTGACAAAATAAAGATGCCCCCTTTGGATGGTATCCGCATTGGACCATATACATCACTGTGTATGAGCTGTAATTTATTTCCAGCTCTAACAGCTCCATCCTTGGGGAATGGTTTACAATGCGTCTTTTCCAAAATACACCCCTCACATACATGCCTTGTTGGAGGTTTACAATGCGTCTTTTCCAAAATACACCCCTCACTCTTGCTATGCATGATGCAGAAGCATCAAACTCCAAAAATTTACATGTCCAAAACGAGCATGCCAAAGCTCTGCATCATGCATAGCAAGAATGTGGGCAACCACTGTATGTGCATCATAAGTACGCTTGTCATAGCTGTTCAGCTTATACAAGCCATTGTATTATGTTCCGAAAGTAACTATTGCATAACCCTTTGATGGGTCTTTCACCAAACACTCCCCATCTTCAAATTCAACCTTTAAACCTTGGTCGTTTATGACGGAGATAGAGAGAAGATTTTTCTTTATCCCTTGAACATATAACACTTTTGTCATACATATATTTGCACCATTGGCTGCAACAAGTATGACATTTCCAATTTCCTTTACTGGATAAGCGGTATGATCTGCACATGATACACTGTGGCCATTAGCAGCATATTCACCAAGTGTTGAAATACATCTTTGCATGAAGTGATGTGGCTCGAAGCACCACTACGATGATACATCCTGTCTATCGGATGCAATGCAAGGCATATCATTCCCTGAAGCACTTGGTGTGTCACTAGTGCATGTGACCAAAAAAGTATACTCTTCCTGAATTACATTAGCCAATTGCTCTGCTTTGTCATCAGCCTGAAAAATTTCTTCTTCTCTTTTGCAATCTGCTATCTACATTAATTGATGTAGTGGCCAGGCTTATGGCGGTAGTGACATTTACCCTTCTTTTTAGGCTTGTTTGCATCCTCTTTGTCAGACCTTTCACCACCGAAAGAGGGCTGTCCATGACCAGCCTTACTAGACTGGTGTCCCCCATGCTTAAAGCTCTTTGCTTTGCCCTTATCCTTTGCTGTAAATGCCTTGTCTCCACCATGGTTGCTAGATAGGTTTGCTCTTCTAACAACTACAAATCTTCACTAAATATTGTCAAATTTTCAGCTGCTCAAAGGAAGATGGGAGCTTCATCAGTGGGCAATCAAGGATTTCTTAAATTGAATTCATTATTGTAAAATTAAAGTTGACTTTTAAAGTCAAGTCTCATGAAATTACAAAAGTTTGAAGATCAAACATTAAAAAATAATTATAATGACTATATATCTCAAAGTACATAATGGACCAGAATTCCAACGCAGTAAGAAACTCCCCAAACACTCATTAAATATATGGATATTGCACAAACATTGTGAGATCTAGTGTAGAGCAACTAGGATGGAAAATACTTGGAGAGCCACCCACCCTCCACACCAGAAACAAGCTTCAAAACGACAAGTGCAAGTGTGTCCAAGATGGAAAAAAGGAAAGAGTTAAATGAACAGTAGAACTACTGGGCATTCGCAACAGCTAATTTGAATCTCTTTAGTCTTTTGTTATTGTATTGCCTTTGCTTCCTACGGCGTTGCTTGCATACATAAATGCATGCTAAAAAGAGAAGTAAATAGAGAAGTGAATACACACCTGCTTACTTCACAGCACTTGCGTCAAGTCGGTATCATCCCACACCCTACTCCACTTGCATGACTGTTTCACAATGCCTCTCCTCAAATCCCTGGAGTGATCGTGCATTGTCAGGCACTCGTGTTTTTCCACTTCACAAGACAGAGATCTAACAAGCTCTCTAGCCCACTTATCCACCCCTCTACCAAATCATCGCTCTCCCAAAAGTATTCGGCACTCTGCCTGCTTTCGCCAATCAAGAAGCAAGCCACATCTAGAAACATTCCCTACTCATAGCTAACCTTCAAACAAGTCTCTATGTCTTTGTACAAAGTAGCGCTACTACCTTGATTGCTTCTTCCTATAGTTTATTTTCCCTACCAAGCACCTCCAGCGAAAGGGGAAGACCAGCGCATGCTTCACTTATTTTCTCTGCTAGCTTTTCAAAACCTAGATCTGGTGAAGGCTTCTTGAAAGCGTTCAGACACAAAAGTTGCAAGGACTCACCGTTGTCCATGCCTCGTACCTTGTAGCATTCACCCTTGAAGACATCAGAGAAATCATTGTCACGAGGAAATACTGTTTGGTTCCTGGATGTTACAAGCATTCGACTTCCCGGCTGAAGAAATGTCAGATTGGATTCAAAGTTCTCTGGATCATCCAATATGATCAAGACCTCCTTCCCCCTTAATCCAGCTTTTAAACACGCTTTCTTCTTTCCTGCATCGTCCCCTTGGAACTTCCTTTCATGCAGCAACTCTTCGAGGAGCTGATTCTGTAATTTACTCTTATTCCGACAATTTCCCACAAAGCTTGCTGCTTGAAACTCCTTTCCAGGTCTCCTGTAAATAGCGCGAGCAAGAGTGGTCTTGCCAATGCCACCCATGCCCCAAAGCAGCACAAAGTACACATTTTCCTTTACTTTCAAATGAAAGAGCTCGACAACAACGTGGACCCTCTGGTCCAAACCATTCTTGTTTCTTAGATCTTCCGGCGTCACGTCGTCATAGAAGACCGGAAATAGCTTGGCTTTACTAGAGTTTCTGGTGCTCTTCAATATATCCACACGTTCATCCAGACACCACCTAGACTCTGCGTAATTGCATTCGTCTATCGGCACGCATGAGGAGACACCACCTAACCTCTGCGTAATTGCTTGTAAAAATGGGCACCTGAATGATTGCTTTCAAGGAGCTCCTCCATGTCCAGAAATGCTTTGATCCCACGGCTTTCCAGGAAACGGTAAAGTATATATTTGCTTTATGCGTATCCCACGATGGCTGATAAAAACACCTCATGCGTGCCGATAGACGAATGCAAAGGCAGAGCAGCAACAAGGGGACCTTGGTAGAGCTCGATCTCTCTCTCTCTCTCTCCACTCGTAACACTACGTTTCTCTTCCTCTCCTCTGTCGCTTAGAAGAGACAGGCTTCGCTCCTTCCAGGTTTCTTAGAAGAGACAGACGACCACAGCTTGCCAAACCAGGCTCCTGTACATGCATTTGAGCCCAAAAATAAGTGAGAAAAAGGTGCACATATCAGGGGAAGGGCCTTGCCAGGCGTCACGCACATTAAAAAAATTAAAATGCCTATAAAAAGTTTTATACTAAATTAAAAAAACTTTCTATATTTCATCAAACCCGTCAATTTTAGAGGGCAAAGGTGATCAAGGGCTGGCACGGGCTCCGGGGGCCTCAGAAGGGAAGCCACCAAAGAAAATAACCCATAGCCTCATGCACACAAATCTCCACAAGCTTTGCCTATCTAACAATACAAGCCCACACTTTTACCAAGAC